>NC_137245.1:6558691-7158691 GCF_051294905.1 Botryllus schlosseri
CCAAACATGCATTTGCAGCAAGTTTTTTTCAGAATGACCTCATGGTTGGGAGCCGGAGCGTTCCGTACTGGCCTACATAACTGATGACGCTGCCTATCCGTTTCAGCCCTGGCTCATGAAGCCTTTTTCTCTGAGACTGAGACACAAACGGAGCATAGGCTAGGCAGTGCTTCTCAACCTTTTTGTCTTCGCGGACCCCTTTTGAACCGTCACCGACCCCGCGGACCCCCTAACGTTTTATTTCAAATTTAGCTCAATTATCGTGCAACCGGCATCTATCTTGTGCAAATATCGACTATAGGCATGTCATAAACGGCGACAAAATGATCGTTCTTGACAATAATATCACAGCATATGTAGAAATTGGCTGTTCTTTTACCATTCCGTAGCGAATTCTGCATCAGCTGCATATATGTGGTTGTGTCTTGATAATTCAAGCATATCGATTTGATATGAACGAGTGACGAAATCCATTTCCAAAATGGTGTATAGGTGGCGGCGAATGTACCATTACCGCCTGACGCTTCCGACGACACCTTTATGTGTGATCAAAACGTATTTGGCACCAACATTGAGAAACAGGTTTCAGTGAAGTCATCACGTTTCTGTCTAGCAACTCATCTTCAAGATATTTTGGAATATAGTGGTTATATGTGTCAAAGACCTGAGTAAATCACGCACGATTCAGCAACTGCTGCAGATAATTTATCAACCATCAAGTGTCCGACCGCCGAAGCGGCTGGATACAAAAGAGCAAGTGAAAGCACGACGCAATCTTAATACAACTGATATAAGAGACAGTATTGTAGAGCAACGCTGCCAAATATGTAGATCACTGGAGAAAATGGATTCCGTGACGTGGGTTTATCCCTTTTGTAGGAAAAATAATTTTCAACAAACCTCAACAAAACATCTCTAAACAGCAATATGCTTGTATCAGCATGCTATGTATATATGCAATTAAATTAGTTTTCATGGTAGGATATTTCATCTCATACGGCCATTCTATTGATGTGAGCCCCGGAGCTTTAGCAGTTTCGTAGTGAAACTGCCTCGTGATTTCTCTAATTTAAAAAAGTTACAAATTGGTAATCAGTCATTTTGCAAATTTAGAGGTCTCGCCGATCCCCGGTTAAGAACCACTGGTATAATATATTCCATTTCAGTCGGCCATTCTGTTTATGTACGTCATGAAGTTTTAGCAGTTACGAAGCCAAACTGCCCTATGATCTCCCTAAGTTAGAAAATTTGGTGATCAATCGTGTTGCACATTTAGAGGCCTCGCAGACCCCCTGAAAATGCTTCATGGACCCCCGGTTGAGAACAACTGGGCTAGAGCTAATTACAGAGCATAAGCTAATGACAATTTCCAATATGTAATATAAATTTTCTTTCTGCTGCTCTTCAAATTCACAATTGATTTTTCAGAAACTTAGCGAAGAACACATGAAGGTTGAAAGATTTTGGTCGACTGAAGGCGCGGTGGTCGGCTTTTCTCAGATACTGCAAACCGCTAAGGCCAGAATGATACAGAGGATGGTATGCGCAATGAAGACCTGGTGGTGATCCAAGTATCGCAGGCTCAGATGTCGGAAATTCCCTGTGTGACTTTCTCAATAAACAATGCTCTTGCTTAACCAGATGCGTTTGCGCTCTGTTTCATTTTATTCATGAGAGAAATTATAACTTAATGCACAGTTCCTTTTTTTTCATCAGTATCCTCATCTAGACCTGCAAAAAGATCAGATATAAGTTCACTTGCCTAACATCACATAGCAAAGTCATGACTTGATTGTAACTATATTAAAACAAGAGAATGAAGGCATAGGTAAAACCTAATTATGGCTGGGATGATGTGTGATGGCTTACCAGTCCGTTCGTACAATTTCAATTTTGGTTAGTGATTCAGGTGGGCTGTCACTACACTATCAAAGCAGATGTTACCAAATCCCTTTTTCAGTAGCCGATATGATGGTGACTATCCTACGCACAACATATCCATGGTTAGAAACTCGCCTTTGATGTAACAAATTTGGCAAGGGTTAAGATCAGCAACGAAATTAGTGTTGAAGTCATAAAGTTTTCAGGCAACTCATCCAATTGGTAACTGCATCGTTTGGAGGTTGTGTTCCACCTTTTTAGCCATGCCATGTTTACAAAAACACAGAAAAAATGTAGCTGACTACGTATTGTGAGCATACATAATATAAATCCAAGAATAATGCAGACCGAACACCATTACCCAAGAAGATCAAAATACGACAGGTAGCTCACCTCGAAATACACGCAGCCTGAATGAACAGCGCGTTCCCGTAACTAAAGGTTTGATTGACAGCGTTCCGGTAACCCAGCTGCGCCATTCGTGTTCAGTGTTCATACTCAGTCGGTCCCGTAAAAATCTCCGAAAATAAGCGCGTTCATACCGCCCCGTAAAACCAGTTTTATGTTCACATAGAGGGATTCCGGTAAACATTTCCAGGAAATGTTATTCCCGGAACCCCGGTATGAAAAGGGCCTAAGACTTTCCATGGGTACAGATATTCTAGTTTCCTTATATTAAGACACGTTAAGAAGCAGTCAGATTCGGCTATCAATTACGGCCTCGTCCGTTCAAGCCAAGGCAACATTACATATTATATTGACATTGACAGTCTGATGTTTAATTGATCAGAGCGTAACGTCATCATCGTTGATCATTATGGCAGACTAGGGAGTGATATTCACAAATCACATTTGCGTCTGGTTATAATGGAGCCTCCGCAGGCACTCGGTCACGCATTGAAATGAATTGCTTGACGGCAAATTCATTAGAGTGTCTATCTATCTTGACGTCTCGATTGTTTGCAGTGGCTAAAAAACAAGGCAGCGATCTAATGCCAAATTGTTAACTCCATGCACAGTACACAAGTTTGAAGATTATCCACAACTCCAGTAAATTTCAAAACAAAAATGCAACATTATGTGTTGCTTCATCAAGATGGAGCTTTATCATAGGCCACACACTTGATTTTGAAAAGAATCGATGAAACGAAAAGGCAGATGTTATCGTAACTATGTATTCTCGAACACAGCGCATATATACGATTTATCAATATTTAGAAAGTATCTAGCTAGTTGAAATATTTGAAATTAATCGGGAAACAATATAAAGTTAACGTTACGCGATCAAAGTAGGCCTATTCCCAGATATATTGAGCGTGAAGTCAACATTTTACTAATTGAATTCTGTGAACACGTTTTCATGGAAGATTCTAAATCCGTTGCTACTCACATAGACGTTTAATAATCTGTCAGAAAGCGCGTTACGCAGTGAAAATCTACCACGAAATGAATTGAATTAGTGAGGGAAAGATCACAGGACGCAGCCTCCGTTTGGCGACTGTCCTGTCCAGTATTTACCCTTCCGCGTGAAGTAGTTAACGAAATATAACACCTACAACAGAAGGGAAATGCATTCTATACTTAATACTCACTTTTTGTCATGGAAAAGGAGTCAGCGTGGCGATCCAAATTTGTACGCTATTGTATGCAGAATTCAGCAGCTATGTAGAATACTCTTCAATACGCAGAACGAATCGTTCGATGAAAACACTGATTGGGAAGTAACTTCATTACGCATGTTTGCGTCTTTAACTTTTCATATAAGATTCGTGTTTAGGATTCATGCCAATATACTTGTCATGAAACTGGAGGGTAGGGCTGTTCAAAAATAGCTCTTTTTCCTGAATCTTGCTGGATACGTGATTAAATCGTTAGGTTGCCTTAAAAAACGACGCACACCAAATTTTAATTCATTCCAATAAATAATCGCTGATTTCGTACAGTTTGAAAATTTTAATTTACCCAAAGATGCAAAAATAATTTTTGTCAGATTTTTCTGTTAACCCCATGAAATCGTTGCGCTGTCTTCAAAGACGATGCAAAACAAATTTGACTCAATTCCAACCAGCAGAAGCGGAGTTATTTGAGTTTATCGATGATAATTCTTAGATTATCCACCTATCTAAGACGTAGAACGTAGGACGTAGGACGAACAACATCGAAGAATACTGTTACATCAGGCACTGTAGGTCGAGGTTGATGCCAGTTCAAGAGACCCCAAGTGGCTGGATCGTTCGGCATCTGTGTTCATTACATCGCATTGTGCAATATATGTGTGTATCTTCAGCTGATGGAAATATAATCTCTCGATTGATTGATTGATTGATTGATTGATTGATTGATTGATTGATTGATTGATTGATCTCGTGTTTTAATACAGAAGGACTTCTGCTAGTAAGATGTTTCTTTGATGGCACTGGTATGTCGAGCCTCATTTATTCAACTGCATCGTTATAATGTATACTATTGATTTCCAGAACTTCATAATTATATGATAAAATAACTTCATACTGTTAATTTAATAGGAACAAATCTTATATAACGAATGATGAGATGCAAAGATGTGTAAATATATGCTCAAGCAACCACAAAAATTCATATATTAGATCAGAACGACACGGGCCGTGTTGTATCATCCGGTCGGCTAGCATATATCTTATACATCAAAATATATTTTCGATGTCAAAAATAAATCAAATGTGCCAGCCCAACGTTAAGGCTTTGGTAGTACCGTACCGGTGCAGTTTCTTGCTCGAGATAATGCTCAGTTAACCTGTTTCCATCCCATGATTACGTAACACTCGTCCCAGTAAAAAAGTGAGATTTCCGCGAGTGGTGCCGCGTCTGAGTATTGTACGTGTGGCCTCCGCTTGAGTGATGCAGTATGGACTTCAACATTTCACATTTCCAATACACACAGCGATAACAGCAGTACTGATGCTGCATAGCCTTGTTCCCCATGATTACGGACCGGCCGTTGTCTCCACGACTCCGAGCTAATGATTCACAACCTTATGGTGTGGTGGTGCGCAGGGATTTGGAGCAGCCGTAAATTTTATCTGCTCCAGCTCCGTCGCTTTCTTCTATCATACATTAGCTCCGGCTCCAGCTCCGGAGCCGCATTCTTACCACTGCTCCGGCTCCAGCTCCGGCTCTGAAACCATAGTGTCCTATATGGTGTCGACACAAGCAAATCGCACGGTTCAATGAAATTGTATCACGTCACAGTTTCCATTTGGCTACAGGCAATTTGACGGTGATTTTTGACCGACTTGCCTAGCATTAAATTTGATGAATCGGGTATCAATCGAAAGCTGACGCTGTACTGCTTGCGAAAATATAAATTTTATTCCGCTCATGGCCCTGGAACTCTCACAATCAGCCTCGAATTTTTCATTGTTATGGGCAATCGATATCATAATAATCTGACATATCCAATGTAGACTACTTAGACGTAGCCTACATATCTTTATCAGCTGAAGGACATTGCGCGAAAATTGGTAGGGCCCTAATACATTCTGTGGACCCAGTTCTACCCTTACAAGTCAAGGAAAGGCTGGTGTGTGCTCGCTTGTACCGAAACGCATAGAAAAAGTATCAACAGCGCAGCGTTTCTCTGTGGCGCGTTTGCACATCGCTATTGCCGCGACGTCAGCTGATCCCACTCTCGCCGCTCGGCCGCATCCTTGCTCTTGAGCTAGTCTCTCGTCTCGCCAGACATCATTGTTGCGTCACACTGCCAATCCACTCGACAATGAATAATTGGGGGCTGATTGTGGGGGTTCCAGGGCCGTGAGCGGAATAAAATTTATATTTTCGTAATCAGTGCAGAGTCAGCTTTCGATTGATACCCGATTCATCAAATTTAATGCTCGGCAAGCCGGTCAAAAATCACCGTCAAATTGCCTGTAGCCAAATGGAAACTGTGACGTGATACAATTTCATTGAACCGTGCGATTTGCTTGTGTCGACACCATATAGGACACTATGCTGAAACTATCGAACGGGTCTGTTTATATCAGGGGTGGCCAACCCGTGACGCGCGGGCCATATGTGGCCCGCGAGAGGGTTTTGAGGGACCGCCACGTAATTTCCTGTTATATTATCGAAATCCTGTTCTATTATCGAAAATGAATTTCTCAGATTGTGAACTTGCAAGGTCAACCAAAAATTACAAGTCTGGCCGCGAGACTCGGGATGTTGATGACTAAAATATCAGATCCGACGCATTGGCAGATCCAGAGTCCGTCAGTCACATGTTTAGTAAATCGTCGTACATCACAATAAACTAAAATAGTAGTGAATTTTTTCTTCCCGCTTCGCGTGTTTAGTTGTCACGGTTTCTTGCTTGGTAGCCTACCCCCTCCTGAAAACGAAAAAGAAGCATGATTTACCCGATTGAGTCTAACTGTATTTGCAATTACGGGGGAAAGGCTTTTCGCGTTTGCGCTCGCAGAAAGATCTCCGACGATGAAATGTCGGCACAAAATGAATGTCGCATATCAGCGGAAACCTTCGACATCGATATGTCCAGATGCCGAATAGTCGTGTCCTTGCAAACTGAAACAAGCGGGCGGTATACGGTAGGTAGACCCGCAAGATACTCAAGTAATAATATTTTTGACCGAGTTCATTTATAAAGTTTGAAATTTTTACGTGCTTGGCACCGCTAGTAGCCTACATGCTCATTGCCCATAAACATCTCTCGGCAATGTTGAGTTCACACTCAACTAAAAATCAGGAACAAGTAGGTGACATCGACAACATTCTGAGAAGGCAATTACAATATTTATGAGGTGGTGGGCCTATGGGTACCATGGCTAAATCAAGCAAAATAGTCAGACCAGATAATAGCTTACCAAAAGGAACACACCTATACATATAGAGAGGCTGTAAATCATCGTTATATGAGGTGTTTTCCCGCTATAACGAGGTAATTAAAAGTCAAATGTCGATTTACGGGTAATATGTATGTGCCATTCATTTTGTTAGTTGGGCGTAAATCGAAACATGATATTACGCCAACATTTGAGTTGAAATGATTTATTTTATTCTTTAAGGTGGCGACGAAACATTCATCATCGGCTTGGTGTGGCTTAGATTGTAGTACACAACTGAACAAGATGAAAAGTTTGAGTTTTTGTGCATATGTCTCATAGGTTCTATGGTCGTGACTCGTGAGCCTTTGGACTCACCTGGTGGGGACCGATGATACGTTCGAGCAACAAATTTTGAACGTTCATAAATATTTTTTTTGAAAAGGCGGATATTCATATAAATGTCCGCGATAGGTAGAGCTTGCATCTAAGTGTTGAGCCCGCATAAGATCTGCTATACTCGGCTGAAGATTTGAGGGCCAGAGATCACTATGGAATTTTTCATCCATCGGCACCTCATCTCCCCTACTCAGTTCCGAAGATTTTTTAAGGTAATCTGCAATCATTGACTCGTCCGGCCCGCGAGCGATCAGAACTTTTTAATCCAGCCCGCAACCCAAGTTGAGTTTGACACCCCTGGCCTATTCATTGTTGATGTTTAACCCTGCATTTGTAATTCATATGAATCGGGATGCGATTGTTGGGATTGGAAGTCTTGAACCGCTGCAATATCCTATGTCTTGAATGTTCATCCTACCCATTATGATCTTAATTTCTTGCAGGGAAATGAAGCGAATGATAATTAGACAGGACTGCTAGAACTGCAGATGGTTTCACCAGGGTTGTAATGACTCGAGTCATGACTCGACTCCGACTCGAGTCACGATTTTCTGATGACTCGACTTGACTGGAGTCATTTTCTCAAAATACGGAAATGACTCGAGTCGAGTCGAGTCAATCTGTATATTGACTCGACTTGGACTCGAGTCATTGCTCATGACTCGAACCAAGTCATATGATTTGAAACTCAGACGGCCAAGACCGACATTGCATTGTAATTTCGAAGAATAGTAAAGTAACCCCCTTATTGGGATTTCGTCCATTGGTACTGGTACTTGAAAATGCGACCAGAAACTGTTAAAAGTGAGAAAATTACAATATCATAAATGCTAACCATTCGATATCACCAATCAGAGTGGGTTTAACAAGACTTTAACTGCAAATTGAGCAGTCAACACAATGACTTGGACTCGGACTCGAGTCATAATACCATGACTCGGACTCGACCCGCTTCTCCATGACTTGGACTCGGACTTGACTCGGTGGTGAATTGAAAATGACTCGACTTGACTCGATTCAAAACTATAAAAGTGAGATTGACTTGTGACCCGGAGCCTTGTGCTTGGTTGCAACCCTGGGTTTCACGGAAAGGAATACAAAGTCAAAGCATGATTTGTCAGTTCAGTTGTAACACTTGCTGCTTGTTTGTTCGGTAACAGTTCAGGCATACATAGAATATATTCCGGGTGTCATTTTATGGCTGGTCGTGGTCAACGAGATAGGCTACATAAGGCTTTGAACTTTGCTATGATTGCAGACTTGTACAAACTACTCATTTTCATAATCCGCAACTATAACTATACCTACTCATTTTTTTAAATCTCTCAACTAGAACTAGAACTACTCAAAAACTGTTAAAGCATACATAGAATATATCGGTTGTCATTTAGGGCTGGTCCACTAGCTACATACGGCTCGGAACTTTGCTATGACTGCAGACTTGTGCGAACTACTGGATTTTGCAAATGTGCAACCAAAAATTGAAGTAGAATTACTCATTTTTGAAATCCGCAACTATAACTATAACAACACATTTTTTAAAAACTCATAACTAGAACTACTCACTTTTTGAAATTCGCAACTGTTAGTTAGTTCACCGTCAACTAACTAAATGGGTAGTTTGTACGTGTCTCCATGACTGCCCCACGAAAGGATGTTGTGAATTTATGATATAAAACCTGCATTAGAATGTTGATGCTTGGACTAAACGTGAATGCGTTCGCTTTGCAGTCTGTTTATTTATGAACTGTTGTATTAGAAATCCATATTTGTTGTCATACCAATGTAGTAAAGTATGTCTGTCAAATCTAGTCACAGACCGTGTAAGTTTTACCGTAGCCCTATAAACAATATCCTACACAAAAACAATATAACGATGCTGTTGAATATGACAAATACACAGTGGTGGTCAAAGTAGTCGTTGTTGCCACTCCAGTAGAAGTAATAGTAACGAAATAAATTTCTAGTTGATTACAAGCAGTATTAGCAGTACAGGAAACATTGTTAAAATAGTCAAAAATATATTTTGTTACCAACGTTACTCTAACAAATTTTTTCGAGACAATATCCACATAAAGTGATGCAAACCTTTGTGAGAGTACCTCATAATGTTCAAAATCCCGATTGTGGAAAGCAGTGGTTCTCAAACTGGGGAATTTTTTTTCGAGCTATAGGGGAGACCGGGGTTAGTTGTTACGGAGGAACATTGTTACAACATCAATGATTTTTCTTTTGCCGGGAGATGGCGCACCATTTTTACACAGTTTACTCGGCTGGTTGGAGAGTACGTTCTAACGAAGCCTGGCTTGCGAACTGTACTTGCATAAAGTTTCATGCAGGAAAAGGTATATTGAGGGCTATAAGGTAAAACTTTTACTAATCAAGTGTCGCTGGTGCATCAGTAGTGCGTGCGACCTATATATGTTTATTTTACATCGATAGAAAGGGTCCGACCTCAAGTTTATTTTCACAGTTGACTTTGTGCTGTTTGTTGGTTATGTAAGGCGGCAAGTAAGCTTAAACAGGCCATATTCGGCGGGGGCACATTTTTACGGATGTAACAACTAGCCTCATTCTTTGATTGAATATTTATGATGTGTGATTAGCTATATTTAACAATGAAATTTCATCCATCCTGATAGGGTTAGCAATATTTCAACCAAAATCTTTGTGCAGTGACATTGAAAGCCACACTAGACCTACACTACACTGAGTAAGTGATGAAAAAGTTGAAGACAGCTTGGATTCTTCTGCAATTACTTATGAAAATGTATTCATTAACCTGCTCCCATCTTGTAGATTGATTCTGTTGTTTAACTATATATTCTCTGCGATTATGGTGAGGCATTACAAAAAGAAGACCAAAAGAGGCACTACATCTATGATGGTTATGGAAGAAGCTGCAAGAAGAGTGATTAATGAAAAACAATCTCTGCGCACTGTCGCCACTGAATTTGATGTAAGTTTCTAGTGGGTATTTTGTTGATTCTTTTGCAGTCAACTTGACTTAAAATGACTTTATATAATTGCAGATCAATTTTATGACACTGCAAAGATTTTGTACCAAAATACGATCTGGAGGACAACCATCTGTTGGCTATGCAAAACCAAGAGCTGTTTTTCGTAATGACCAAGAGCAGCTACTGGTTAAGTACATCAAAAGAGCATCCGAGCTGTACTATGGTTTGACACCTGATGATGTAAGGAAGTTGGCTTATGAATATGCATCAATCAACAGTGTTCAAGTCCCACAAAATTGGCTCACGAACAAAAAAGCTGGACCAGATTGGTTTACCTCCTTTTTACAAAGACATTCCAGCCTATCTATTCGTACACCTGAAGCAACGAACCTGGGCAGAGCTACAAGCTTTAACCGCAGCAATGTGGCACTATTTTTTCGAAACTTATCCCAGGTGTTGGATAAGTATCAATTTGAATGCCAGGACATTTATAATTGTGATGAGACTGGTATCACTACAGTTCAAAGACCCAACAGAATTGTGGCAAAAAAGGGATCAAAACAGGTTGGCGCAATAACATCAGCAGAGCGAGGTGTTTTGATAACCATGTGCCTAGCTGTGAGTGCGAGTGGAAACGTTGTTCCGCCACAGTTTGTTTTTCCACGGGTGAATTTCAAACCGCATTTCATAAAACATGGTCCACCTGGACGCATCGGCACAGCCCATCGATCAGGGTGGATGACTGGAGAAAATTTTATGGTTTTCATCAAACATTTTATCAAAGTTGTTCGATGTACAAAAGAAAATCCTGTGTTACTTTTACTTGATAATCATGACTCGCATACGTCCATACATGTGATTGATTACTGCAGAGATAATGGAGTTGTGTTGCTGTCGTTTCCTCCTCATTGCTCCCATAAGTTGCAGCCTCTGGACAAGAGTGTTTACGAACCCTTCAAGAAGTACTACAATGCTGCTTGTGGGGCATTATTGAAGACCAATCGGGGTCGTCCAATGACAATGCTTGATATCCCAGAAATTGTGAAGCAGGCGCTGCCATTGGCAACAACCCCAGCCAATATTCAAAAAGGGTTCCAAGTGGCTGGGATATTCCCATTCAATGATAATGTATTTGCAGATGATGAATTTCTTCCAAGTTACACGACCGACAGACCCATGCCAGAAGAGGAAAATATGCCAACAATAGCAAATATTGATGAGAATTCTGCTGATTCAAGCAGCGCTGTAAATGCACCAGGAGAATTGGAAGAGACTTCTACTTCAAACAGCAAGGCATGCGCACCAGAAAACTCTGGAGAGCCTGCCACATCAAGTAATGCAGTTGGTGCACCAAGGTCAATGGAGGATACAGTGCCGAGTTTTCCCACTGGTATCAAGACGACACCGGAGATGATTTGGCCTTTCAACAAAGCCGCACCCAGGCAGAAAAAAATTGGTGGGAGAAAGAGGCGCCGTTCCTCCATCTTAACAAGCACTCCTGAACGACATCGCCTCCAAGAGGAGCACTTGGCGAAGGAAGCAAAAGGTTCTAAGATTGACAAAAAGAAAACAAAAAAAGCAACAAAAAGAAACCTAGCTTTCACTGACAAAACAAACACAGATGCTAGTAACAATCATTGCCTACTGTGCCATGACACATATGACAACTCTAGGTCTGAGGAAGTATGGGTCAAATGCAATGAATGTCAAAAGTGGGCGCATGAAGCATGCAGTGATCGCTCTACACTCTACGTGTGTGATTTTTGCAAGGACTGAATGACTTTTTTCATATTTTGCTGTTTCGTTTGATTTTTCTTTCGTTTCGTTCTCAATACACATGGTTACAACAATGCTTTTATTGTGGATATGGAGTTTTCAGCTGACAATTTCGATGTAACAACTTACCTCCTCTCCAGTCACAACTTGCCCCCATCTCGGGGTAAGTTATGACAGAAAACTCGCCTGTTTAAAATGCAAATAGTTCCAAACGTATAAGAGCTTGAAGTTCCATTCTACTTTGTAAAAGTAAGTGGGTGCTAAGTGAAGACTGTGTAACAAAATCATTTGCGCAAGGCGAGTAGAAAAGCCGTGAGGCCAGAAATGGACAAAATCGTAACAACTAACCCCGGTCTCCGCCTACGTGATTTACCTCCAATTCATATCAACTTCTCTCTATATATATAATCTGAATTTCATATTTTAGAATCCTCCCATCAACAGTCATAACATTCCCTGCCATCAAACTATCTGCTGGGGTTGCTAGCATCCCGGTTGGATTTTTTGAGCGCGAAATATTTCGTTAGCATAAAGGGGGCGTGTCTCAAGACGTTTAAGAACCATTGGTGCAAAGTAAGAAGGTTTGCCTAAAAACGGTAGGGTATAAGTAGGAGTATTCTAGTAACATAAACAGTTTAGTAAATAGTGCATGTAGAAACTAATGAAAGAAAACTCAAAGAAGTAAAAGTTTTTTGTTACTGACCATATCTACAAATAGATACATGAAAGCATAAGAACGAATCTGACCTCTGGGATTTGCAAGTTATAGAGAAATTCCTAGACATAAACGTGACTTAGTAAACTTGCGCAATACTATTTTCGTGTATTATAGTTCAAACCTCGTATGGTTGTATATTCAATTCTTCTAGTAAATGACCCCTCATTTTCTCATTACTCAATATTAGCATTCTGTTTAGCAGCCTGTATAAATTATGTCATTTACACTGCTTGCGTTTTGAAATATAATTATTACGGCCTAAAATATATTTACAATTTCGGGCTCGGGCTGCTACAATAATTTCCGCTTTACAAATACCCCGTCTGGGGAGAAATAATCGCCAACTCTGGCCCTGATAGCTTATGGAATAGGTCAACCTGAACAAAATGCTTGATGTCATCATCATGTCATATTGATCAAATGTGTTGATATCATTCAAAATTATATAACTTACTAATTTATGTTGATTATTTGACAGGTGTCGGATCTTTTTTGGATCAAGTAGTTTCCCGTAAGATTCTGATTATGCAGATTAACTTATTCATATCAACATATTTGCTGCATATTTGCATCTTATCAGAGAAAAGCTTGGCAAACTATTCATCAATTGAGATCCATATATCAATATAATGCAAAATACCATCGAAGTTTTTCTGGTCAAAATAAATCATGTGCGCTCGGTTCGCATGTGGATGCCTGGCAAGATATTGTTCTCTAACATGCTTTTATAGTTCCTGGCACATACTATCAACTCAACGACTACAAAATGAAGTCCAACTCATCTTATGACCACGCCCTGCGGGAATGGTGATTTACCGTCTTGGATTGTAGCAAATGGCATTACTAAGAACACGATAACAATAGAAGATTGGGATGGTCTTCAAGCATTAAATTTACATGTTTCGAAGCTGTGGAATGCATCGCATTCTTTTTAAATTGATTCATCATAATAAGGTATTGTTTGAAGCTGTACCTGTCTGGCTATTTCTAGATTACATGTCTCTAATGCTATGCTATGCAAACATCGGTGGGAACACACCGCTCCGAAACATAGTACATTCAGAAGCGTATCGCCGCAAACATATTATGTGGTATTTAAAACAGATTTGGCATCTTTTAGAGCTCAGCACGGATTCGAATTTAGGGTGTGGCTATTTTTTTATGATATAGCCAATTTCGAGAATTAACTCGTGGGCCGCTCAAAACATTCTCGTTGGCCACATTCGACCCGAGAGCCACAGGTTGGCCGCCCCCGCTGTGAGACCACTTCTTTATAGGCTATTTCACGGAATCATTAAAGCTGTTGCGCATATACCTGCCCTGAAACCTGCATCATTTATTATTACGAACGTGTGTTGTAGGCGAGAGGATAAATATATACCACACTTTTAAATGGTGTCATCATGTTGGGAATAGTAGGAGCAGTAAATGATGATGTTGGGTTGATGTGTTTCGCAATACCCGTAACCAACAGATTAGCGGTTGCTTGATTGCTTGGACAGAAAGTATGTCGCCACGATGCAAGTTACCAACGGCAGAAACCAGCGCTTGAACGGATTTTGTCAAAACATATCCTCGGCAATATGGATCTGCTCAACTTGTAGGTCGAAGGCGTTTCGCGTTTTCTGCATTTCCTCCCCGCCAACTAGGAACGATAGCGATTCGTACACCTCCACGCCAAGGGAAATGGGGATGTTGTGGAAAATCCCATTCATGATCCGTCCAACGGAGCTTTCGAAAACTCCCTACGTCATCAGCATTCTTTCCAACTATATAAATATCTCCATTCAGAGCAAAGGCGTCATACGACGATACATCAAGTGAAGCGATGGTTAAGGGATCCGACCAGTTTCCTCTTACACTTGAATTAATCCATATGATGCTACACTCTGCATCTCCACCCACGGCATACACCCTGTCATTCACATGTACCAGTGCAAACGATCTCCGGCTAAATGTCGGCGTCCCGACTACGACTGTCCAACCACTGCTCAGAGTACTGAAAATCTCCATTTGGTGGACATAGGCGTCGCCGCGTTCATTTGAGACGCCGCCGGCGACCAATATTCGATTTCCAACCACACATGTTGCAAAATCGTATCTGTAAAATCTCATTGCCACACTACGGTTCCATCGAGCTTCGGCGAATACCTCGACAACCCGTTTACCTGACAAATAAATGTAAATTAATACGCGATTGCAACTTGGGAGGCGACGGGAAGGTAATTAGTGAGAGTAAAAACATTTGGTACCGGCCAATCAGAGAGCGCCACGTCATTCTAAATGTCACGCCCATTTTGAGCCCCAAGGGTACATTTCCTATAAGTGACCATTGTTGGACTTGAACAAACTTTGGTTGGGTATAATTTCACGGTGATCAACACTAGACTATCGCCCAGACTTGATATACCGAGCTGTTTTGAGAATATCATCACCGATTCTCTCTATAGCTCTGCGAATGCGACTTGATAACGTTAATGCGTACGCTTCTGACATATAAATAACTTTCGAATTCGATGTAAATTTCGATAACTATGCATGATAGTTTTTGTATGTTAGACTATGTATGTTCGCGCAGACTGTGATAGAGCTCGGATAAATGCATCATCACTAATTAATTAGTCAAAAATGTGATATTGAACGTTTAAATTCCGCGACTGTTTCAGAATATATGAATACTGACCGATTCTCACAAGCTCCTCGAATGTATCTATAACGCTGGCCAACAACAAAAAAATTTTGAGGGGTGGAAAATATTTTAATGGTTTTTGGGTGTCCGAAAATGACATTCGTTTTTTCGAATTGGCTTTTTTAAAATATTGATATCGGTAGATTTAGTAACTGCCAAATGTGAACAGAAGTATCAGTAACATGCATATTGGTATTGTCTCTTAAGCCAATTAATTAATTACTTATTCTGGACCAGATATTCTACTATGTCCATTTGCTATTGTAGCATCCCATTAGTTGAGAAACAAGACATTGAAAACACTCCATTTTGGACAGCACAAGTTATTCAGCTGCTGCCTATATGCAGTATGTTGTTGTACTGTATATCTCTACCATTACGAGGGATTTTCTCAGCTTTCTGCAATCTTTACAGCATCACACAGTAGACATTGGGTGATTACTTCATGAATGTAATCGATTGCGATTACGATTACTTCTGAATGACGCGATTACGATTACGATTACAGCAAAATCAGGAAGTAGTCGATTATGATTACGATTACATTGGAAAAGTAATCACGATTACTCACGATTACATTTATTTTGCATCATAGAAGCTATGTTGGAAGACAATATATGGATTGCCCTGAAAAGGCCTAATGAGATAACAAACTCCCTTCATAAAAGATGCGTCATTTTATTGTTATGTCATATTGTATCCATTGTCCATTTTCATAGAGGTCAATTTATCGCGCCCAACGATTTGCATTCTTGCCAGGGCAATAACTGCCGCATCCCAAATTTCCCAATAGGGTGGAGAGCGAGCTCGAAGGGGACTCAAAAATTATTTCGTAAACCAACATAAGTTATAGAGTATTTTCGAGAGATCTAATTAACTTGAAAATCCTCTCTAGATCAATGATTGCCAACCACGGGTCCGAGAGCCGCATGTGGCTCTCAGCTAGCCAACTTGCGGCTCCCCTTGACGCTGGAAAATCCAACAAAAATGTTAAAAAATCAATCTATAACAAAAAATGATATTCAAAAATGTCACTTGCTTTGCTTGGAATCTGGAGTTTATAATTTATGGTGAAGACCAATTCCTTTGGTGTCGAGTAGCGATTCTCTACTCAGTAACGATTTCGTTACTCAACTCAACTCAAAAAGTATGCTCACACTCAGATGCGTCTGAATCGGCAATCAAATTTAAGTCTGCTCATCGCCAGACTTAATTAAGTGCAGGCGGTGTTACAACACGTTTTATAACGCTATCTGACCAGCAAACCAATGGATTATTTGGCTTGATTGTCAAGTTCAACGGCCAAATTGAATTAATGCTTTTTAACCATGATGAAAATGTTTTCAAGTCCTATTGTAGTTAATGCGGCCGCTGACCCTAGTAATTTACAACTTGAGTTGCTAGACATGCTGTCAGATATAAAGACATGACAATTTGTTTATGCGTCTCACGAAAGTTTTTCTTTTAGTCTGCTACGTTTGAGCCACTACAATATCTTTTGATTATACAACAAACCGGAGGTCACTAATTAAGAACATACACTAAGGTGATTATAACAAGAAACCAGAGGTCATAATTATGAATTAAGTTGCCCCAGCTCTACAGGTAAGTAATTGTGTGGCGAGATAGCGAAGTGGTATAATCTACGGCTGCAATACCAATGGATTGCGGGTTCAAGTCTGAACGAGGTCGAGGTCTCCTTCTCGCCGCCTCATCCACGTAAGCTGTGCCTTACAAAAAGCTTAGAAGTGGGCCGTGCTACAAGTCGGCAGATACGGAGTCGAATATGCATGAAATCGGTCTGGTGTAAATGTCTGTGGTAGTTGACAAACACCATGATTACCTCAAACAAATAAACTCTACAGGTATATCTGACCATCGCGGGCTGAGAGAGGATTAATAATCAATAGTAATATATTGCAATTACTAAATTTCTTGACGAAATTCAGTCTTCAACTTGAGATTACCACCCTATACGGGGGCCAAAGACCAACGTTTGGACTGGGAGACGAATTGCTGTTTAGGTCCTGATACCAGCTACAACCCACGCTGACATGATATATAAGCAGAGGTGGTCAAAATAGTCAAGGAAGCTACTCAAGTAGAAGTAGAAGTAGCGACGAAAAAATCTACTCAAATACGAGTAGAAATACTTCTTTCATGAGCAATTTAAAACTGCTTGAAGTAGAAGTAAAATTGACTGACTTTAAATCTACTCAAGTAAGTAAGTAGTTTGTTTGTTTGTTTGTTTTGGGGTATTCATGGTGTTTGTCGACTACTATGGTCATTTACACCAGGCCGATATTCTTCTTATTTTCCGTAACTGCCGACTTATAGCACGGCCCTCCTCTAGGCTTTTGTAAGACACCGATGACGCGGATGAGGTGGCGAGGAGGAGCCTAGGTAAACCTCCAACACTTAGGTATCGGAACTCGACCTAGGTCGTACTCCAGCCCGCACCCATTGGTTAGTTGTGAAAACGATCGTCATTCGTTCGCAGGGATTAACAAAAAGGTGCAAATTGAGCTATGCGAAAGGTGCCGAGCTTGATTCATATTGATGCATACCAGGAGGTATTCAATTTTCGATAGCATAAGCATTCGTCCGCATCATGGGGTGAAAATGATAGTTTTGATATGGAAATGCGCTACTAATCCTCTGTTTAATGGAACAGCATGCATTAGAAAATATCATGGTATAGCGCACTCCCCCATATTATAGGGCCCGTAGTTTAGTCGAAGAGCAATACGGAGAAGTTGTATAGGACACGGTATAAACACTTTGCTCGATTAGTAAACGTGAATAAAATTATGGTGGATCGTAAAAATGCCATATTGTGTAGCTTTATTTCCGGAAATTAAAGGCATTACCACGCTTGCTTTTATACTTCAACATGTATGCTACCCAGACAAAAGAACTGATATTAATTAGAGCTCAAGTATATGATACTGGGAATGGAAAGTGAAATATAAATACTACTCCTAGAAGCGGAAATGTATTTAATGTCTTTAGTCCAGAAAGTTTCAAAGATGGTATGCTAAAACAGCTCTAAATCTAACAAAAGTAAGAGTCCACTTTTCCAGATTAGGAAACGCCATGGACTGTTAGATATGATAAGTAAATGCTGAATTGCGCAACATTAGTTTAAAGCGTCATGATGAGCCGTATATACTGTGATGAAATATTTCATATGGGTGAAGGGCAACAATGCGCTGTGAACGGAACCACGCGGACCCGCTACCTAAATTACATCCACCGATACTTTCGTGAAATCATGCTGGTTGCTCGGTACCAACCGAGTGCGAAGCGCGACGAAAATGCTGGGCTTTACTCAACTTTTATGAAAATTAAATTTGATACTCCTTGAAAACAGCCCCGAAATTCTTCAGGCTATATCTTCCTGATTGGAGGATTAAACTACTTCTACTTGACTAACTGAAAATAGCGAAAAGTAAGTAAGTGGATCACAAAATATTACGAAGTAGAAGTAGAAGTAGCTAAAATCAGATCTACTTGAGTAAGTACCGGAAGTAGAGAAAAACTACTTGAGTACTTCGAAAAAGTAGAAGTACTTCGTTACTGACCACCACTGTATAAAAGCCCATGTCCATGGCGGCAGTTCCCAATGTTGAATAAAGAATTATGAAATAACGATAGGCGGCCGTTTCAAGTAAAGTCATATGAGAATAAGCCGAAGCGAACATAAAATTCTGCCTTCAACTTATTACAGATATTGTACTGCAAGCTGCCGTTACGAGAAATGGCAAAACGGCTCGCTTATGATATATATATCACCAGCTGTTGATTTTTACTGCTTCGTCGTGGAAACCACAATGTTTTATTTGACGAGTACAAAATTTCAAATCTTTGTCCGGTGTACGTACGTAGGCTACTGGTTAGGCCTACTGCTCGCCAAGCAGCAACGGTCAAACTGCGTTTAACTAAGCATAAGCATAACCAAACTTCAACACATAAGTTACTATTTTAAACTATAGGCAGAGCGGAGATAAATTATACTGCTGCGAGGTAGTGGCGTGTGGAACGCGTTGATAACCTGATACAGAGCACGGCGGGTGTTCTTACAATCAGACTAATGGACGACGTAGGTACATCGAATATCTATTTACTGTGGATACTTCTTACACAATGACGCGCAAAGCTGATAGGCTGTTTCTGACTCAATAATGAGCAGTGGCGTTTGAAAATTAGGCGTTTGTGCTGTCACGAACCTGGTATAACATCTTACCCTTGTTCACGAATGTTCAGTTTATATCATAGTCCTTGAACAATTGAAAAGTCATCGCTCTTTCACAGAGAAATCGATTAGATATGGGAAGTAGTCGATTACGATTACGATTACTTCGGATTTTTTTCGAATGTAATCGATTGCGATTACGATTATTTGAAAATGCTGTAATCGTCGTAATCGATTACGATCACTAATCACGATTACCCCATGTCTGTCACACAGTATACCAGACGATGGAAGTGTAACAGTGGAAGCATAATTCTGATAAGCTGCAGTTTCTTTGTATTCTTAACAACATGTACATTGTCGAGTACTCCCTTAAGTTATCACATGACATCAATATGCTATATCATTTTATAGCGATGTAGCTATAGCGTAGTTCTATTGTTGCGTAAGATGCTGTGACACCTTACTAAATGTACTTTGAGCGTTTAGTTCACTGCCAATATCGCATATTTTTTGCATGATCTTCACATGAAACATGATTCCCGTTTACAAGGCTCTCTGTGTTAACGATTACGTGTTTAGCGATATCGCTTCAGATCTAGAAGAATACGGTATGCACATGCTTGAAGACAGATGCAAACTTATTAAAGTTGTAGAAAAAGAAAAATTTACCTACGACAAAATTGGGCATTTTCGGCATTTTTTTTTCAAACTAAAATATGAAATATATCTGACAATAGAGCCAATTCGGAAAATATGCTGCCATTTTTGGATCCAGCGACATGCAAATACCATGAAAACGGTTGGGACGTTCTTGGCACCAAAATGTATGTTGACAAGTGTAATATTTGTGGTTATAGGACAGTCGCAGCCGAGCAAATGCAAGACGTAAAAACTTGAACATTCACTTATAATATAGTTTATTGAGTGTTACTCAGTCGCGCAATCAATGAAAGCATTTTAGTATTTGGAGTCACATTCGATGGACATTTCGAAAGTCGTTTTCGCGAGATCCATTCTTGTATACAGATATCAATAACTAGCTCTGCAAATCTGGAGCTTATATTACTTAGGGTTACCATCCGTCTTCCTTTAGGAGGATTAGTACTCCTTTTTCGGGTTTTTGAAAATGTCTTCCATTTTAAGATTTTGTCCTCTTTTTTTACAATTTTGGGTTAAACACCTGGAAAAATCCGATCGAGATACCATAAAATAGCACTGAACTGACGCTCAGGCGGGGCTAGCGGGTATTTCGGGAGCTGAGCGAAAGTTGACCTGTTTTGTTAGTCAACCACCTGAATTAAGTGAAGGAGAAATCAGTATTTTGGGCGCTGAGCGAGAAAGTTGACCTTTTTTCTAGTCAACCGACTGCGAAGTGAGAAAAATTGATAAATTTTTCAGGATTTTCCACCGGTATTCTAAGTTTGAAAGTTTTGACAAAGTGTCCTCCTTTCCCGATTCCAAAATACGGTAACCCTAATATTACTGAGACTCTTTGTGTGTCATTAACATTATGTATAGCGGGACGCTGATCAACAGTGGGACCCGCGCAAATTTATGTAGCCCGATTTTCGTTGAATATTGACGATACCAACAAATCGAAAGAGCTCTTTGCGCTCCACATCAATGATACAGTTGTCATTCCAATGACTACGGATAACTTGAGAGTTGAGAACTTGAGACCATGGGATTAAAATACGAATCAAATAAGACTAGGTGTCTTTTTTCGCTTTCAGCACTTGCACTAACGCATACGGTCTATGTCGCAACACTTAGCGTTGGGACCAATGTTCCCTCTAAGCTGCGCACGTGCGCAATTGCGCAGTGCTGAGACGGTCTCTGCGCACAGAAAATCTAGGCTGCGCACAAAAAATTCGAAGTGATGAAATTTTTTTAGTCGTTGCGCACTGTTGTCCAAGGTACCGCGCAGGCGCGTAGACTTGCGAAAAATTAGAGGGAACATTGCCAGGGGCAAATACTGGTATCGCTGAAGTCTGAAACCGAGGTACAAGTGCTGCCCGCAAAATGTGGATATTGGGCTCCGTGAAGAAATGAGAATTTGCAATCACGTTCGCCTCGCAAAAGAGATTTTTCTCTTAGTGTGGTCTCGTACGCGTGCGAGATACTGATATCATTTTAATATAGCGCAATCTTTTCTGGGAATGCGAAATAACATATGGTTTAACCGAGTTGTAAATAACAATGGGCTAGCTCGAAGTTAATCTGCGAGAAACTAACGAATAGTCTTTTTCGCGTTTCATGAACATTGCGTGAGATTTACTGTACAATAACATGCCGGGAATTTTTGAAGTCATCACTTCCATCAGGCGAATTTAATCACGTATGGTGAGATAGGATAATATGCAGAATACGCAAGCATAAGCACAAATATTGTTGAAAAAATCCATCCCTTTGCAAACGCTGATCGGGAAATGCTGCAACTGTTCACTGAAGAGCGTTGAATTACATCATCTTCTCAGAAGTACAAATTTTGATTTAATTCGATTCGTTTGAACGGGATTTTTCCGTCGATAAAGTCATACGCTGATATTGTTCTTGCTTCAGTCAGACTTGAATATTCGTATCATTATATATGACTGTATGTCTTGATAGTAATGAGCGCATATTGCAGGTATTAAGACGTCATAACGGTGTTTTAACGCGGTATGCCTACATCGATCGCTTCCTCGTGCGTGTATGTCTACTTGTAATCAATAGGGCTGGGCATAATGATTCGAGTACTCGAATCTGAATCGAGTAATAATTTTAACGATTCGAGTCGAGTAGTAAAAGACGATTTTTTCGAGTACTGAAATTATACGCTTCTCGCCACTGAAAGTTATTTATTGACGAGAATTGTAGTGTTGGTACTATTTTCCACTGTGCAAGCCTTGAAACCCTAATTGGCTGTATCGCAGCGTTCGAAACATATAGTACGAAGCTAGTAACGTTACTGGAAATAACACATTTCCGAAGTTTTGACCATTCGACTACATTGTCACAAAGTGAAATGAATTCGGTATGGTCGAAAAAATACCAAAGTATCTTTAATGTGATGGATAACAAGCATTATATTCTTTCGGGTGGCATGCGAGGTACATATTTGAACTTTGACATCTTACATTATGTTATGACGTCATAATGAGTGATACTCGAATACTCGACTCGACTCGAAGCATAACACGTGATTCAGAATCGAATCACTCAGGTACTCGATTTTGCCCAGCCCTAGTAATCAATAGTATGTCACCATTTACACGGATTAATTGTGACGTCACAGTTGGTCGCACAAAATTACCATTCGCCGTCTATAGTAGGCTATTTTCGGTGACAGGCGTCCCTTTGTGTCGTTACTATAGTGTTTTGGCTATAGCTGCTTGCCTCTGTGTGGCCAACGTTGAGTGAATATTCGCTAATTCTGCACTGTTTAGTGTTTATACTGACCGCTTTTAATATTGGCAAAACAAATGGGTAGTTTCTCATCCCGCACCAAGCCAAACTAACAAAGATGTGCGATTCGTTTAACATGGAATGGTTGTCGGAGCATGTGAAAACGGAGGAAAAAAACTGTAAAATTTGGTGAGAATTTTCTTTTTCGAGCGAGAAAGGTCTGCTCTGCAAAATATGTCAAGAAGCAAAATATGGAAAATAATAGCATTCATTTTCTTCAGAAAGCCACCACACTCGAACTGAAGCCAAAACATGCACCACAGCACGCGTGCGATATCCATGATGTCGGAGTTTATCGCCATTGCGCGTGAATGCTTCTTAACCCTTTGCGACCCCACAGAGTCGCACGTGTGTTATGGTGCATATCCCGAAAATATTTCAGCTGAAGCCCAAACGCGGTGGCTTTTGGAAAAATTCCCTCAATGGCTTAACTCCGAGTCGAGACCATATCACGTTTAGACCTCATATTGTGATTATATGGTGTCATGCAATAAAACTAAATGTAAATGCTGTACTTTGATTCTATCAATGAATCATGTGACTCGGAAGGACTTGCGACTTGGAAATTTTGGAAACTTTTTCAAAGAAGAAATAACAATTTGAAATCGTGTACGTCTTGGTTTAGTACGTTTGGGCGATTTCAATATCTTTTGACACGGCAGATAGGAGGACACGAAATAGCATCATGTACAGAAGTTATTATACCAACGGGTACGCCCGAAGATGTTTGATTATTATTTAGGGGTCCTACTTCTTCCAACACACCTCACTCGATCAGCTCCACAGGTAAATATGATTACGTGAGCAGAGAGAGGATAAAAATTGAAAGCAATATATATGCAATTCCCGATCATATTGACCGATTCAATCATGAATTATACAACTTATTCGCGCTTGGCGCGTCCAGATGACACACCCACTCAATGGACACCCAATGTCGATGATAAAGTAGCGGCAAAAACGCAGTGCCTGAGGGGGGTCTGGTCCCCCGAGAAGTCCGGTTTACTACCATATGGCGGCCTGGTTGCGCACTGTTGTGCATGGGCCTGCGCAGTGAGTTGGCGTGTTTGCGCAGAATCGTGAAAAATTAGAGGGAACATTGGTTGGGACCCCGGGAAATCCCGATCCCGGGATCCCGGGATTTGAAGCAATCCCGATCCCGGGATCCCGGGATTTGAAGCAATCCCGATCCCGGGATTAACCCCAAAGAAATCCCGGGATTTGTGAACAGCATCTACCAAGGCTTACGTAGCGTCATATGTCAGTTTTTGGTAATAAAGCAGTGTCACAAACTCGACCGATTGATCAAAACATTGTTTCTTAACCTTACGTCCCTGCAGCGCCCCTTTTCGAAAATGGCCTACGTCTGGCGCCTCCCACCATATTTTAAGGATATTTCGCCAACAAATTACGAAACCGTCTAAGCAATGATACTCTTGATCAGTGGTTCCTAGCCATTTTGAATGTCGGAGCCGCATTTCAAACTTCAGAGTATACGTAGGGAGCCGCATCAAAAGACTCGAGTAGACTATATACTTATAACGAAAATTTTAAAGGTAGCTAATAACCTACCTCTAAATCTCACCATTTAGCAAACTCAAAAGCATGCACATGTACATATACTTCTACAGATTGTATATCTGTTATTTTAGCATTGTTAGACGCAGATTGGCAAGTGCTATACATTGAAATAAATTGAAAATGAATTCATTACTACAAACATACTATTTTGTTGTTATGTGATAGCTCTTCATCTTCATACATTCCAGCACTTGATACACAAGTTTGCAGGGGATTATTCGCTGAATAATATTGGACTTATTGCAATTTATATTTGACTATGAGCTGTTATTTTGATGTTAGTAAAATTCATTCATCCGTGCGTTTGACGCTAGTCTGCAAGAATTCCGTTTCTCTGTTTTCAGAAGCGGCCTTGGACTAATATCCCTCATTTCAGCCTTCATATACAAAAATTGCTTATAACTATTTATATAAACAAACAACATATCTCGTCCATTATATTTTTGTGGCATATTTAGAGATCACTCAGAGCCGCAAGCCGTGGTTGAGAATCACTGCTCTTGATGCTCTAATGTTTTGAGTCCATATTACACGGAATAAATGTTGTTTATGTAGCTTGTATGTATGTGTATTTTAATATTTTGCTAATCCCGGGAAATCCCGGGATTGAGAAGCGAAAATCCCGGGAAATCCCGATCCCAGGATTTCAAATTTGAACCCGAAGTCCCAACCCTACACTACAATATGTTACCATACAAAAAGGCATGCGGTTGTTATTCGTAGTGCCATCCGCACGACTTCTTTTCAGCTCGTAGTGCAACTACTGAATAGGGCTTCATACTAATACCTGCATAATATTTTGCATGTCGATAATAAGGGTAATTAAATTACCAGTAAAACGCCGGCGGCGAATAATTCGAAGCATGTCGGTATCTCAGATGATACTCGCTCGGGCGCAGCGCAGAATCGCGGTTTTTCGGTGAACTTTAATCTAGGGATTGGTCATCTATTTCCAATCACGATCCTCTTATTAGTCTAAACTGAACCAAGAGTCTCAAACTCAAATATACCCTCTGGCCGATTCCTGGTTTTTGATGACGCCGCGGGCAGCAGCATCGATGGGTATCCTACGTAAAAATTTACAAGTAGGCCTCATTTGACGGGACCTTGCATACTGCCATTGCACAAACTTCGTCAAAATGTAATATTCTACTATACTATTCACGCTTGGCAAGCAAAAAAAAAACACGATTTTAGATATTTTCATAATTTTTTTCTGTGCTGGGCCGAATTTGTCAAAATAATGAGGCATAAGACACTATGCGAGAGGACAAATGATTCATAACATCGTAAAAGTCGTCGCGGTATAATATTGCAGCTATAGTGGACATTTGACAAGCCACAATTGTTGATAGAATATTTTATAATATACCAAGGATTGATCTGATATCCGATCATTAAGCAGTGTAGCCATTCCGGGTTTCTGGTTTAGTCCTGGTGTAGTCCAAGTATAGGTTATTGTTCATGTCAATGTCACAGTCGAATAAAATCCCATTTTCAACACAATTTCCGAAGGTACCTACATTAAAATCCAAAAACTGATTCACACAGAATCGCGCGTAACACGAATAATTTTTTTTTTGGTTTTCTAAACAATTTCAAGTTCTAGGTAGCACATAGGCCCTATTCCACAATGCGTCACATGCCCCTGGTATAGAAATGTCCAATCGCTGTAGAATCCATTGGTGTTACAGCTGTCGAGAGTACCACTACCTTACTCGCCACCGGCGATAATAACAACGATAAAGAGGCCAAAGATCACCAAAGATGCAAATAACTATACATCATGGGAGCAACAGAAGGTCAATGGTTTCCATACTTGTCTGATTAGATAGTTATATCCGCTAGGCAACGGGAAGGTAGCGTGGATTTCGTGGAGTGATTGATAACCCGCGAAACGGGTCCAAAGTGACACCTTAATCTTGCAAGCTAAACTACTTGCCAACGAAATGACTTGGACTAATCCTAAACAAGGGGTGTTCAACCTTTCCGTTTTCCCGACAACATTTCGATTACATTCATAGAGTACGGCCGCATTGTAAACGACAGCCGTAATAATGGCCCATCTGACAGCAAAAATCCATGTTACATTAGCCACTAGGCGACTCCGAACCGCGGACGGCCCTTGTGGTGTTTTGTGGCCATCACTGTTTTCCTGTGAAATACCTTGAGCATGAAATTTTCTAATTGTAGAAGCAGAACGTCCCCACAACCGTACTACACGCAGTGAAATCGTGAATAATAAATTTATGAAAACTGGATACAATCCAGCGTGAAGTCGCGCCGGGCGCGAAAATTTTTTCAACTTTAACGTTAAAGCTTAAAACAATTTTGGCACAAAATTGGTGATTCATTTTTATTAATCGCACAGCTGCCCGTTGTTATTTCTTGACCTCCAACATCATGATTAAAATCAAGATATATATTGGAATGGCCTAAACATGCCAGAAAACCTTCAGCCGTAAGACGCACATGATTCCAAATTGGTAGTACTTTAATGAGCACATTGTTTTTCCTTTGTAGTTTGCATTTGTACGGTGGGGATCAGATTGCAACGACACTACAGCTTCAAAAGCGGGAAATTAACTTTGTATCGCGCGAAGAATAGTTTTAAATGGGATCTCGAATTTTTGAGAGGTTTAAATCCAAACTGAATGTTCACGGCCGCCAAGACACGGTTACGCAATTATGTGAACACGGCAGCACGATTTTCGTCGTACGGCCGCATGTCATAAACTCGTGACAGAATAAGAAGAAAGAAGAAAGAAGAAAGAAGAAAGAAGAAAGAAGAAAGAAGGAAGAAGGAAGAAGAAGGAAGAAGAAGGAAGAGGAAGGAAGAAGAAGGAGGAGGAAGGAAGAAGAAGGAAGAAGAAGGAGGAAGAAGGAGAAGGAAGAAGAAGGAAGGAAAAGGAAGAAGAAAGAAGAAAGAAGGAAGAAGGAAGAAGAAGGAAGAAGAAGGAAGAAGAAGGAAGAAGAAGGATTTGAGTCAAATTTGTTTTGCATGGTCTTTGAAGGCAGCTCAACAATTTCAAGGGGTTGGCAGAAAAATTTGAAATTTGTTTTTTCCAGTTTTTCCTAATAAATTAAAATTTTTAATTGGATCAGCGGAGTCTTATACTTGTCAGAATTGAAGCAAATTTGGTGTGCAGCGTTTTTTAGGGTAACCTGACAATTTAATCAGTGAATGGCTGGAATCCGGGAAAAAAGTTATTTTTGAACAGCTCTATGTACATGAATCAACTTCAATCATGTAGGCTATATAAGTATTTACCTAGATACTCAAATAACGTTGCATTAATTGAATCAGTTTTATGTCAACCACGTATTATAAATTGAAAATAATTAGTCGGAATATAATATTAATAACTTATCCTGAAGCAAAATCGGTTCTTGTACTATTTTCGGTTGTATGCAGTTTAGTGCAGTTTTCCGAAAGGATCCAGCAATAGTCTGTCATAAAATTTCCGTCGCATCTGCACTGATATCTTTCTTTTGTTGTTTTGATGTCTTGGCGGAACCTTTCCCATTTCCATTACCTCTAAGCGACAATATTATCAGAGAATACACCAAGATGACCGAACAGGAAGAGATATTTAATTCTCATGTTTGCTGCAAGGTTTCCATATGCAGATACCAATTCTCGGACTATCGGTTTATAGTTGGGTGTATGAGATCTTCCAAGAAGTTTTATTTACTACATCTTAGAAGAGATTCCATGCAGTGAGCACCTTTCGTAATATGAAATGACAATCCTTGGTCCGTATTCGAATCTGAGATCCATCAAAGATTCTAGATTTAAGCTTTTCGTTTGATATGGATACTATAGGTAGCATATACCCACTTTGTTGGCTTTACGGAAAATTTTCCATTTACAAGTGAAAAGAGATGAGACGCATATGAGTATTTTAGTTAAGCTTTCCAGGGCTTTATACTCCTCTTTCATCTTGGTAGAATGACCAAATGGTACAGAAGAAAATTTATTTCCATTGTGCAAAAGTATTATTTTTAGGCTTGACAAACCGCTTTCTTAACAAACAAAGTCCTCGCATCAGGTCATGTTAATATTATTGAAATAACTGAGAACGACACGAGTGTTCATCATGTCAATTATCTATTTATGTTAGGCTTACCATATTTTGGAAATCTAAAAAGAGGACACTTTTTCAGAAATTTGAGACTCGCGAAACCGGAGAAGAATTCTCAAAAACCGGTGAATTTTTCCCACTTTGTGATCGGTTGACTAAAAAAAAAGGTCATATTTCCGCCCAGTGCTAAAATAAACGTTTTTCACTCCGAAATGCCCGCCGGAGCGTCAGTTCTGTGCTAATTTACGGCATATCACTCGAAATTTGCTCTAAATTGACCTAAATTCTCAAAAAAGAGGACAAAATCTCAAAAAAGAGGACAAAGGGGCGTCCTCCGAGGACACTTTCAAAAAAGTCAAAAAAGGGGACAAATCCTCTTAAAAGAGGACGTATGGTGACCCTATTTATGTGCAGTATAAAAAGAGAAAGATCTACGATTTACTTCCTACGAATTCACCTAATGTGATATTCGTAATCAGTAACCTCGAAAATCCCAGAAACGTCTCCTAGATGTTCTGCCAAAAGTTTTGTTTTTTCATTTTGTTGACCAGCGTTATGAATTGCCTGAATATCGCGCTGGGCACGAAAAAAAAAAAGTTCGCGTCCCCCATCAGATGCTTTCACGTCCCCATGGGGGGGGGGGAGGGGCATTTTGAGAACCACTATGCCTTGGAATTATCATGGTGAAATTAACTAAGCAAAAGTTTAATCAAGTCCAAGTCGACTTTTAGTACGCTATTTATCAATATTTTCAATAAGTTTTTTAAAAGTTGAATAATTACGCCATAATTGTGTAAATACTTTCCAAGACCTGTTGTATGAGCCTATCGACGATGATTACCACCCGATATAGCCGACATATACAATATGGGATGGTCAGAACCCGCGAAATAGTCGGTTTAACAGATATTGTACGTAGTAATAGATCATTGGTACAGAAGGAATGTTCTGATGAGGATGACCACCCACCATAAAATGTTGCAAGACAATGTAGTCCTGGTTGAAGATATTTTTGGTCCGTATATGACAGGGGTTGGAAGACTATTTCGTCAAAGAAGGTATAATTACACTATATTTTCAATTGTGGATATCACTCCATTATGACGTCACGATCGAATATGCGTTACGTCATGGCTTAGAAAAAGCAATGAAAAACACGTTTTAAACTAGCGCCTTGTTTTAAACATGCTTTTTCAAATTGATTTTCGTTTTAAACACAACCCTAGATGTAGATCCCCCCAATCACTGAATTGCACTAGTAGTAGTGCTTCAAAACCTGTTCAAGTATCAGTGGAAATAGTGTTATCATATACCTACTTTATTTGTACAAGTGCAAGATCCTGCTTGAGTGTATCGAAAATTAGAAGAAATGTGTCTACCTCCACTGTGGTCATTTTGTCTTCCTCCAATTGCGTACAATTTGTCACTGACAAAAGCAGCACAGAAGTCCCGTCTTGCATGACGCATGCGCTCTTCTCTGCTCCATCCATTCGACTCGGTATACATATGGACGTCTCTCACTGCCAGCCCAGCACCATATTCCTCGCAACCCCCTAAAACCCAGATTTCATATCCGCGAGTTGCGACGGCGAATCCCGTTCTGAAAACACGAAGTGCGTTTGATGTTGCTGATGCTGATGCTACCCACATAGACCAGTGGCTTGCGTTGAGATTCATCCTGGACGTGGTTGTGACCTTTTATAATCAGATTTACAAATATATGTAGGGCCTGCCCAAAATCGTAGCTGATTCAGTTAGAGAATTGTTACTTATCACGTTAGCACTCTTCATACGCAGGCTATTCGCAAGAAGTTACTATTCACATTCAAAATTGCTGGTTTTGTTTGTTTGTTTTTATTGAACTATTTTTGCGCTTACCGCCGATAAGGTCATTTGCGCCCAATCATGAATATTGTACTTTGCTTAATCTTTTGCTTGTGGTACGAATTTTGCGGACGACTTCCAATCACGCTCTCATCCGCGTCTTTCACTCTCTCTCGCACTCGTCCTCGTCAAAGTCAGTTGCATCCGATTTTCGCAAGCTCGACTTTACTTGCTTCATCTGGGCTTTTCATGCGACACTGCATATGCAGTGAGGTCGGCGATGAGGAGGTCCGAATCGGTATTCCAAGCACTACCAGTGGTGTCGTGACCAATGCTCCCTCTAAGCTGCACACGTGCGCAAATGCGCAGTGCTGGCACGGTCTACACACACAGAAAATCTAAGTTGCGCACAAAAAATCCGAAGTGATGAGCTTTTTCTTAGTTGTTACGCACTGTTGTCCACGGGTCTGCGCAGTGAGTTGGTGAGTGTGCGCAGACTCACCAAAAATTAGAGGGAACATTGGCCGTGACACACTGATTCATAATCAACTGCGCCACTCGCTTCCCCAAAATTTAAGATATAGAGGTATGTATGGGACATACATACCAGATACATCAGTAAGGGAATGTATTTGCTATGCCAATGGTTCGCAACCGGTGGAAAATTCGGGGGTTTATGGCGTGGTAAGGGTATCAACTTTCACCATTATCAAGTTATCACTAAACAAAGTCTGGTCAAAATTTAATATAAAAAGCGCTCGTGAGGGGTGGATTTGAGATTGTGGGGAATGAAGACTCTCAATACATCAGAAGTGGGGTATGGAAAGAGAGAGGTTGAGAACCACTGTGCTGTGCACTACATCAGGGGTTTCAACCGGTGTGCCACGGCAAATAATTCAAGCCTATAGCAAACGATCAATAATCTAAATCACGCTCAATAAGTAAAGTTTGTACATTTGACAAATCAAAATTGCTGACATGCCCTCAATCAATATCCCCATCGAATTAGCTTTACCCGAGGGATCGCGTTCCTTCCAGGCTGAATTTAGTTTTGCACAATACGTTTATTGATCGCAAAGAAGAGCAAACACGGCGGCTCATATGTGACAATGCAGTTTTCAAATCCTTAATTCCTAATCACCAGCGTGAAATGAACTTCTTTGCAAGTGATGCTAACAAATTCTAGTTACAAACATGGCAATCCACACTGCGATTGTTGGGTAGCGTGCCGGCACTGCCGTTAAAAATGCAGGCTTGAAGCGCAACGGTATGTTACCGGCGACGTATTTGAGAATTTTGACGTAAAGCTGATCAAATTATATGAGTTGACAAATTTTCCCGCCGCACAGGTGATTATCCAGTTTGTTTGAACTCTATACTCGGACTGCGGGTGAATGCCGGTAGAACTATTGCGGGTATGGTTATCCTTACGAGTGCTACACGATCTGCATTGCGTTGCGTTTGGCATCCATATATGTGGAGTTGTATACGCCTCTGTATTCGTTAGTGGCGATCGTGCTTGGCCTCTTCGATGCGATGGGTAATTACATCGACAATGCGGTAATGGGCAGAGTTTATTGTGACACAAATCTTATGATTGTATCGAAGCGCAGCTCGAAGTGTCTATGACGGCGTAAATCGTTAGTACATCAAAGTGCCCCCCACCCTTTACTTTCGCCTGAATACGCCTTGCTTGTAATAAAAAGGAACGATATTCTGGCTCAATCAATACGACAACTTTGTACCAGGGCTTAAGAAGCTATATCAGGTACGATTTACGTATAAAAGCTTACTTTTAGAAATACTAATTTGAATTATGAAAGAAAGGAAGTCAAGCGGCGATGAGCATTACAGTGAAGAAGAAAGCAGAGCTTTTGGAAGTGACGGTACATTAGTAAGGAAAGCCAAGTGAACGGAAAAAGCACTGTTTAAACTTAAAAGCATACACACTTGTCTGACAAACCGCAGAGTTATTTCATAAAACTTTTGGATTAGTAAAAACACTAATGTAGGTAGGGTTGCATTTAAAACAGAAATCAATTTAAAACAAACATGTTTAAAACAAGGCCCTGATTTAAAACATGTTTATTATTGTTTGTTCATGTTTTTTTAAAGCCATGACGTCACCATGATTCAATTGTGACGTCATAGTGGATTGACATTGACAATTGAAAATATACGGTAAAAATAGCGCCTTCAACGAAATATGTGTACTATTGCTGTTGAACAGACTATTTAGAGGGTTCCAACCATCACATATCGATAAACGTCGGCTACATCGGGTGGTAATTTGCCGTAGACTTATACAACATATTTTTGTAAAGTATTTACACAATTATGGCATCCTATTCCAACTTGAAAAAAACACAATTTTTCTTTGAAGGTATTTGTTAAAGCACTGTTTATAACATGTTTTAAACAAAGTGATTTAAAATACCGCTTGTTTTAAAATGCAACCCTAAAAGTAGGTCGTTTACCAAAAAGTTTAAAGTTTCAATGAGATCGAAGAAGGACGGTTATGTAGCAAGGGTAGTACGTAAAAATTCAAATCAGAAACGTAGAAAGTTATTCTTCCAGTTTGCACTAGAATTGTACATAAATGTATGGGACGAAAGCCACGGAACGATTCCAGTGTCACATGATACCATTAGTAGACTTATTTGGCACATGTCCGCAGATAAAGAAGATACCCTAATTGGGCTCTGAGTACTCCGAAAAGGTAGAATTACTTTGTCAGAGACCACATATGTACGATTGAGGGTGCTGTTAGGTGTTCTGGTAGTTTGCTCGTGCCGTAAGCCAAAAAAGTTGAGAGCCGCTGTGCTTGTGTGCCGCGAACTATTTTTCATTTTCAAAGGGTGTCGCGAGGTAAAAAATGTTGAGAACCACTGCACTACATGTTAGCCGTCGCAACCTCACTGCATCACTTGCCTTTCATGACCGCACGTCACTGCCATGGACCAGTGGTTCTTAAACTGTGGTACGCGACGCATTCGACGGTTTTTAACTGTATTTTACCAACACCGTCGACCATTTTCCACTGAACTGTGCAAGATATGATATTAACGGTTATTTCTCATTGAATCCTGCCGTATTCATGACATCCCATTCACGACTTACAACCCCTTGGTCCAGCCCGGGCTATTAACCCCTGTGGCTGAATTAGTGATATCATCTTGTTGAATCCTTTTATCTTTGATCCGTATATAGCCGAGGATGAATTACATTTCAAAGTAACTTATCAGAAGGTAATTACAGACCGTGGCGAACCAGACCCTTAGAAGAGATTGGCGTCACTACTAGTTTTTACAATACTAATAAAAATATTAACTGTATTTCATAATCGAACCGCTTATGGATCGATATAGTCTGCGATTTGATCTATTTTGGCAGTAGCTAAAGCCAACTAACACGGTTAAAACGGTATATCAACATTGCGAAACCACTGCAAAATTTTCGGTATGTTCATTTTCACCATCTCGAGAAAATCAAGTTTCTGTCAGCCATATATCATGGCCATGGCTATGTTCGTCACATTGTGTCTAACCGGACTTACCTCTGACACCTCTGTCTTAAATCATTCATACCCTGAAACCGTATCGGCAGTCACCTTCGAAATCCTCTGGTAGAGTTGACCAGTGCTGTCCATTCATTCTGGACGAAATCATAGCGTTGAAAGTCATTCGTGGCTTCATAGCTTATTGGCACTGAGTTTCCGATGGCTCCAAGCATGTATAAGTCATAAGACTGATCGCATTTGCATTCTGTATCCAAGGGATAGTATCGATCAGAGATAAATCAGAAAGGTTTTCCTCACATCGCTCATACAATAGTGAAAGACTGGGGAATTCCAAGTAAACGACCTGGTTAATTTAATATCGATTCGATATATTATAATTGGACTGACAAATGGAGGGGTCAACCCATATGGATTGGGCGTCGGAGATCGAATAAAACAGGCGAATGTGGCCTTGGTTACGACTCTATGGGGCCAGGAAAATTTGGAGTTCCTGGGGTATTGGATTCTGAATCGAGTATTGCGTTGCGAGTCGAGTGTGATTTATTACGTCGTGAGAGTATGAATGATATGGACGGTTCAAATAGGCAGCTTTGATGCGAATGCCCGTCCTACTTCATATTAAAGATAATTATATTGATTTTACACCAGATCTATTACAATAGATATTGTGATAATATTATGAGTTGATGACGACCTCATAGAAATATCAATTCCAGTAACGTGTGAGTAGTAGTATAGATCGGTCTGGGGGTGCCTGGGGTTCTTATGGGCGGGGTGGCATGCGGCTGGGAAAACCGGGGGTGGCATGCGGCTATTGCGTCTTATGGCGGGGGTGGCATGCGGCTATTGCGTCTTATGGCGGGGGTGGCAAGCGGCTCTTATTTCTTATGGCGGGGGTCGCAAGCGGCTGGGAAACCCGGGGTGGCAAGCGGCTCTTTTGTCTTATGGCGGGGGTGGCATGCGGCTATTTGTGTCTTGTGGTCGCACGGTAACCCTTTCAGGTAGAGATGATTTGACTAACGTTGTGGGTATAGGCGCGGCGGCACGGTGTTGAATATGTACCAGATGAATAGTCATGTGAATGTACCTTTGTTAATGTGTATATCGTAAATTATTATATATGATGTAGTTTAGTCGTGACAAATGACCGATCGTGTTCTAAGTCTTTCCTCGCTATCAGAGCCGGCGTAGACGGCGTTTCAAATACCGACAATAACCGCGTTCACATACTAACACTTCAAAAAGGTGCGAAATGGTTTGCAAAACCCCGCGGTCGCTGACAAGATAATGTCTTGGACATAGTCATCTTTCACGACTTGGTGTCATAGCCATACCGATCGCTCATACGGTGAAATGTTCGTAAGCAGTTTGTCACAGAGCTTGATTTCACTCGTAAAGATTTAATAAGTAACGAATAACAGACCGCCAGTGTCGGTAACTTGAATAGCGACAAATTGTCACTTATTTCTACTCTAACCCTAATCCTTTGTGAAGTGTACGCTTATTCAAAAAGGTGTGAAATAATTCTAAAATCCTACGATCGCTCACAGGGTAATGCTCCAGACATAGCGATCGCTCATGTCCGCTCACAAGGTAATATTTCCGTAACTAGTTTGTCACAGAGTCGTCGCAGACGGTGATTCGTAAACCAACAATTTGACACTTTCTGGTGGTCGCTATATGTTTTGACACTTCGGAACGTGGTCGACTTTAGTTGTATGATAAGAATCATGCGAATATACAAGTAATGTGTCAATTTGTCAACTTGAAATGAAACTCACTAAACAACTCAAGTTGATTTGTATCTTAATGTTTTAATTCGGTACAACTCTGATCCTTTTAGAAATTCTTTTAATGCGATCTTTTGAATCGACCGTAACCTGAATATTACTGACGTCGACTTTCAGCCAGATCGAATTATTCGCGCATTCTGCGTCGCTGTTTTCACCCCTATAGAATCAACACCAACTATAACTCTACAAGAATCAAGAAGCACAAGTATGTGCATTATACAGTTATTGTCTTTATCAACTTGAAATCAAACTCTTAACAAAAACACGCAACTTACCATTTGTCAAGTCTAGCATTACCAAAAAATCAGGTAGGTCTATTATTGATTGAAAATCCTTGAGTCCTTATTATCAAAAATGTTATAGTGCGGCGCCGGAATCCATTCGCGGGGTGTAGTAAAGGCAAATTCAGATAATCCAAAATGGAATATTAGGACTTTAACATAGTCTGAATTGAAATAGATTGACAAACATGACTACCATCTTTCCAAGTACCATTTCGATATTATACGCACATTGATTTGAATCAAGTAATGAAACATTACAACTCTATTCACGATCTGGCTTTCCGTTTGTCAAAGAGAAATTTTAACATCTTACCATACTCAAAAGAATTATTCATAACATTAACCGGTGTTAAAAATATAGTTTTCACTTACTTGATTATAACACTACAACTCGCAAACTTGAATTAATTCGTCCTGGTTGTATTCATATGACCGATAATTTTTATTCAACGGTAAAGGTCGTTACTATTCTGTAAGACAAAGTATTTACTAATCGGTGCATATACGCGATTTGACATAAACCTATTATATTTTGAGTATACGAGATTTGAATGTCTGAACAATAACTGAGAATTAAATTATCGCAATTGAATCCATATATGACAGCGTAAAAGATATTGGAATGTCAGCAACTCTGTACGGTCATAGTTACAACCACATTAACTAATCTACCCAGGCAACTCGTCATGATCATTCCTGAAATCAACACAAACACGACCACTGACTTGAGTTAACCGCGAAACAGCATCAAGTTTTAAATCCGCTTGCAGCTGACGGATTATTCGAATGCATCGATGGAGAATATTATTGAACTCGTCGGTATTGTTACTTCAACAAATTACACCGACTGCGAAAGTTAATATCGAATGGTAAGACTTGATCACATATTTGTTGATCACAGACATGACAAAAAAACATTACCGAGATTTTATAAACTAGTCATGTTACTCTACACATCTATCAATATCAAAATGCGAGTCATCCAATTTTTCTACTAAAGTAACATTGCACTTTCGGATTCGGTATAGTCATACAAATTGTATTAAATCCAACATCAAAACAAAAGGATTTTTTTTTAGTTTATTGAAATCAAATCATTCGTCTTCGACTTGTGCTTTTCTAGATTGCACGCAATAATTCGTTACGAACGAGCTGTAACCAAAGTTAAGAATTCTTTGTGTCCACAGATATAGAAGATGAATATAGCTAACACAATCGCGAATCGATGTTTCAGAGTATTTCACGGATGTAATAAACTTGTTAGTGTCGCCTATCTAAAAGTATGCATGCGTTCGATTTCCATACCGACTGTTGCGATGTTTAGGATTCGTTTACAATGACCAAGAGTGAGGATTTAACATCAATGTCGTTACTGGAGGTATTCACAACAGAGAATCGAAACATTACACAGTGTGAAAATATATCTTTGATATCAAAGCACTATCCCAAGTACACGATTAATACTCAACTCCGTTCACACTTTCTATAGAACGTGCTAAATGTAAAATATCACGAGGTTGCACTCTAAGACTTTGATCATTACAAAAGTAAATTGAATATGTTTGCTCGACGCATTCAATTCAACTAGAAATGTCTAGTGCACAACAATCGTAATATTAAGGAAGTACTTGCTACACTGTAATTCACTAAACGTGTTTTGCATTGTTGTTCATTTGTAGCATTGATTGAAATTGAACCCTCAAATAATAATTCCCGACACGAAACCAAACCGCTGAAAGTCGTTACCAACACAAAGAAACACTTTGTACGATGTTTGCCAAATGTACCCTATGGCTAGGTGTACTAGAATTATTTGTGTAACACATACACCGACAATGTAATCGAAAATTTTTCCGTTGTCATTCGCTAAAGTAAATGTCATCACAATACTCTGTCACTAAAGATCTTACTTGTATCTGATTGAATCACCGATAATTAACTCGCTAAATCAAACCATAAGGAAATTTCACTCACTCATCAGATATGAAACAGCGTCGCTTAATCGGTGTATATCGTTTTTCTAAATGCAAATCATACCTGACCAACAGAAAACAATTTTCACTCACCTTGTAATGAAACCAAGTGGTGGACCTTCGTTCAATATTTTGTTTGTGTCAAATACTTTGCAATAAACACAGTGGAGTGGTCGAGCTTTACATCAGCAGACTGTAATCTGTAAATCAAGCTTACATCCGACTTGTAACTGTATCGTTTACCTAACCGAGTTGTATGCACAGTTTGATATTTTTTGTTATTTGGTAATTGCTGAATATACAACTTCGAAATACTCCCTTGAACGTAATTTCCATCATCGTAATAATCGAAGTACATTTGTGTCGAATTCGTAACAGCCGACTATGACATGATAAATTTTTGACAAGTTATGCTTGGAAGATTGGTTGTATATCACGAAAAATAATTACCGCTCATATTGATACTGTTATCCATTGTTCGGTATTTTCAAACGAGTAAAATTTATTACTTGAGTAACTCCGCTTAATGCAAATGTAAACACAACCGTCTTTCAACATCGCAAAGACATCGATACAAAGTATACATTATACAATCAAACGCAACAAGTTTTACTTTTGTAGGTTGTGTATGGTTATCCTGCATAACTCATTTCTTACCAAAGCCATATGAAATATATTCATGTTACACGAAAATATTCACTCATGCTACAAACCTGTACAATGATTGGTGGTGCTTTCAAACTGTTTCGATACCTCAAGAACTTTATTGTCTGAATGGTTGTTCATGTATCGTAATAATCAAGTAGTTCAACACAGAACTAGTATTAACAGAAACACCAGAGTTGTTTACACAAAAGTTTGTATGTGTACAGTATACGAATACCATGTGTAAGTCCAGCACAATTGTGGTATCCATACGAGTTTAGTTAACACAATTTACGACACCGAGGTCGCGTCATCTTTCGTAAGACAACAAACCAAGGCTTCAGGATATGTCCATGTCATAGCAATGAATCGGCTACTCCAACAACAGAGTGCATATGTTTTCTAGTTACGGTGCTTACATCTTACACACAAATCAATCTACTTCGCTAACGAAAAGTGGTGAGTCATCATATGGTTATCCTCACTAGTAAAACATACTATCATACAAAATGGTCGTTATAGTTTGCACACCAACGGTACATCGCACAAGTAACAAGTCTCGAGAATCCAGTTATTCAAAAAACGTGAAAGTATTTCTACACCAAGTCGTTATGTTGACGAAAGCGTATATTGTAATATCATGATCGATTTGCATTCGTTGGTCACAAACTGTCACTACTCTAAATAATTCTTTTTCACTCGAACACAAACGCATACTTGTCACCATTCGTTTTCATCAAGTACGAATTCAAGAAAATTACTACGACATGAATTTTTATTTTTATGTTGTGTAAATAGGTAATAATTAATTCAAGTAACACTATATCAACATCATCGAGTTGTGCTAATAGATTTACATGTGGTCTTGTGGTTTTCATCGGGACATACAGCACGAACTAACTGTAGACTCCTCTCTGTTGTACAGCTACTCGGTAATCGAAATGCATTAACATGTAAACAACGATCTTGTTTCGTCACACCAAAAATATGTTCACTGTCGCGATACTCCGCACAAGACGTGCATAGCCTTTTCACACTCGTAATAGTATACCAACGTCAAGCGATAACGTTTAACAAGACCAACGACACTGAACCCACGACGTTTACCTATGTAAAATTACCACTTTCACTTGCCAGTCCATCGTTTACCTGACTAAACATATTATTTTCCTTTGGAGATCTGATGTTTACCCAGAATAAGAAACCTTTTTCACTTGGAAATCTATATTTTCCTTGGCTAACAAACCTTTTTTCACTTGTAAATATGTTTTTTCCTTGGCTAACAAACCTTTTTTCACTTGGAAATCTATTTTTTCTCTGGTTAACAAACCTTTTTCCCGGGTAACAAACCTTTTTCCCTGAGCAACAAGCCATTTTCACTTGGTGGTCCGTCGTTTACCTGAGTAAAAATATCATTTTCCTTTGGGGATCTGGCGTTTACCCGGTGTAACAATACATTTTCGCTTGGAAAAATACTTTTACCTAGAGTAACTAATCATTTTCTCCTGGGTAACAATCCCTTTTCGTCTGGAAACTATCATTTAACTGAGTACCAATACCGTTTTCACTTGGAAATACATTTTTTCTCTGGTTAACAATACCATTTTCGTTTTGAAAACTGACAACCACACCGGCCAATTTGATATTTTTGTATATTGTTACAACGAACAGTGACGGAAATATACACAGACTACCGGTTTCAGAGTACACCCCATCGGTCGTATCACGTCAATATCATCGGTTAACCACATACAATATACTCTTGTACACCGAAATGCACGCTTTGGAAAATTGGACAATAGGCTGCGATAGTTCTGTGATGTCCGGGTTCGTGCTTTAGATTTTCCAGAGTCAAAATGTCTGAATAAAACACCTCCTCGACGACGGTTGGTATGTGGATAACGGTGTTCGGAAAACGGTTGGATTTATGTCGCCCATCGCGATAACAATTCCTGGTCGAGTTTTCCTCCGGCATGTTTGCTATATTGTGTCTTTATTGGTCAATGTATGTCTCGACATTCAGTTTGAAATCGGAAATGATAAAGTATGTAACCGGATCCGGATATCAACTCTGAATCGATAAACCAATGAACAATATTCAAAGTAAACATGTCACACCCTGTGTTTCCACGAAAAAATACCATCCAGACATACGTCGCGCTTGTTTGCCCACATCAGTATACGCGCAAATGGAGGTGTGTGACATTGCATGCAATGTGTTGGTATACAAACATCGATCCACAGACATTATCATAGCCGGTAGTTTTGATGTAGATCGGATGTCACCCGATAACAATACCAATAAGCCACATTGCAATGACTCTGAGTCCGCGCTATTACATCGATATTTCGACACCGTTCGCTGATTTACTCGATGGTGTTATCGTGTTGTTACATTGCAAGATAGTCATGACCCTATCTCCGGACAGATCACCCAGACCAATTGGATACATCGGTCGATATCCGTCGTGTTGTCGACACCGAAGTTTTCTGCTGAGACTGCAGCGTTTGAACAATGTGAACTATCGAAGTACGGTGCTCGAAATGATTGCGATCAGTCTTTCAGTCACGATGCATGGATGTCGCTACTCCCACATAACGACTCCAGATAAATATCGTGCAAATCTCGGACTGATACTGTGATCCAATAAGGTGTGTCTCTGTGAAGACTGCAATCGTACACCACAATAGAACACTACCTCGTGATTTCACACGCAATCAAAAAACACATCATCGTAAGGGTCCATTTCGCCCGGTGCCATTTCGAAACGGTCATCGCCACAAGAGATCGGTAACATTTTGAAACTATCATCACCACAAGGCTATCGACGTCGTTTCAGTTGGTCATGTCAATCCGTTTTACAAAGTACCGTTTTTCGAGTCCCTGCACCATAGTTTTACGACACAGGCAAGATGCATCGGTGGAAATAATAAAACACAGAAGGCACACTTTGGGGTTATTTGACATAGGTTTTACACCTGAAGAACCTTACATTCGAGCGATGCATTGGAATGACGCTTGCATTATTGACGTAGAACGAACAGAAATGTATCGATTTATCGGTTTCGTACATATCCAACAAAAATCTGGGTATATGATTGTGCATGGTTCGCCTATTCGACTGTGAACGCTCTATTGGTATGTACTGTACAGTTCGCATATTTGACTGTCATCGCGATATTGGTATGTACTGTACAGTTCACTTTCCCTATCAAAGGTAGTCGCGCGAATACCTATGTTACGGTTCCATGTTTGTGTGTCTGTATGTCATGCTCAGACGGACTCAGAGTCATTGCAATGTGGCTTATTGGTATTGTTATCGGGTGACATTCGATCTACATCAAAACTACCGGCTATGATAATGTCTGTGGATCGATGTTTGTATACCAACACATTGCATGCAATGTCACACACCTCCATTTGCGCGTATACTGATGTGGGCAAACAAGCGCGACGTATGTCTGGATGGTATTTTTTCGTGGAAACACAGGGTGTGACATGTTTACTTTGAATATTGTTCATTGGTTTATCGATTCAGAGTTGATATCCGGATCCGGTTACATACTTTATCATTTCCGATTTCAAACTGAATGTCGAGACATACATTGACCAATAAAGACACAATATAGCAAACATGCCGGAGGAAAACTCGACCAGGAATTGTTATCGCGATGGGCGACATAAATCCAACCGTTTTCCGAACACCGTTATCCACATACCAACCGTCGTCGAGGAGGTGTTTTATTCAGACATTTTGACTCTGGAAAATCTAAAGCACGAACCCGGACATCACAGAACTATCGCAGCCTATTGTCCAATTTTCCAAAGCGTGCATTTCGGTGTACAAGAGTATATTGTATGTGGTTAACCGATGATATTGACGTGATACGACCGATGGGGTGTACTCTGAAACCGGTAGTCTGTGTATATTTCCGTCACTGTTCGTTGTAACAATATACAAAAATATCAAATTGACCGGTGTGGTTGTCAGTTTTCAAAACGAAAATGGTATTGTTAACCAGGGAAAAAATGTATTTCCAAGTGAAAACGGTATTGGTACTCAGTTAAATGATAGTTTCCAGACGAAAAGGGATTGTTACCCAGGAGAAAATGATTAGTTACTCTAGGTAAAAGTATTTTTCCAAGCGAAAATGTATTGTTACACCGGGTAAACGCCAGATCCCCAAAGGAAAATGATATTTTTACTCAGGTAAACGACGGACCACCAAGTGAAAATGGCTTGTTGCTCAGGGAAAAAGGTTTGTTACCCGGGAAAAAGGTTTGTTAACCAGAGAAAAAATAGATTTCCAAGTGAAAAAAGGTTTGTTAGCCAAGGAAAAAACATATTTACAAGTGAAAAAAGGTTTGTTAGCCAAGGAAAATATAGATTTCCAAGTGAAAAAGGTTTCTTACTCTGGGTAAACATCAGATCTCCAAAGGAAAATAATATGTTTAGTCAGGTAAACGATGGACTGGCAAGTGAAAGTGGTAATTTTACATAGGTAAACGTCGTGGGTTCAGTGTCGTTGGTCTTGTTAAACGTTATCGCTTGACGTTGGTATACTATTACGAGTGTGAAAAGGCTATGCACGTCTTGTGCGGAGTATCGCGACAGTGAACATATTTTTGGTGTGACGAAACAAGATCGTTGTTTACATGTTAATGCATTTCGATTACCGAGTAGCTGTACAACAGAGAGGAGTCTACAGTTAGTTCGTGCTGTATGTCCCGATGAAAACCACAAGACCACATGTAAATCTATTAGCACAACTCGATGATGTTGATATAGTGTTACTTGAATTAATTATTACCTATTTACACAACATAAAAATAAAAATTCATGTCGTAGTAATTTTCTTGAATTCGTACTTGATGAAAACGAATGGTGACAAGTATGCGTTTGTGTTCGAGTGAAAAAGAATTATTTAGAGTAGTGACAGTTTGTGACCAACGAATGCAAATCGATCATGATATTACAATATACGCTTTCGTCAACATAACGACTTGGTGTAGAAATACTTTCACGTTTTTTGAATAACTGGATTCTCGAGACTTGTTACTTGTGCGATGTACCGTTGGTGTGCAAACTATAACGACCATTTTGTATGATAGTATGTTTTACTAGTGAGGATAACCATATGATGACTCACCACTTTTCGTTAGCGAAGTAGATTGATTTGTGTGTAAGATGTAAGCACCGTAACTAGAAAACATATGCACTCTGTTGTTGGAGTAGCCGATTCATTGCTATGACATGGACATATCCTGAAGCCTTGGTTTGTTGTCTTACGAAAGATGACGCGACCTCGGTGTCGTAAATTGTGTTAACTAAACTCGTATGGATACCACAATTGTGCTGGACTTACACATGGTATTCGTATAATGTACACATACAAACTTTTGTGTAAACAACTCTGGTGTTTCTGTTAATACTAGTTCTGTGTTGAACTACTTGATTATTACGATACATGAACAACCATTCAGACAATAAAGTTCTTGAGGTATCGAAACAGTTTGAAAGCACCACCAATCATTGTACAGGTTTGTAGCATGAGTGAATATTTTCGTGTAACATGAATATATTTCATATGGCTTTGGTAAGAAATGAGTTATGCAGGATAACCATACACAACCTACAAAAGTAAAACTTGTTGCGTTTGATTGTATAATGTATACTTTGTATCGATGTCTTTGCGATGTTGAAAGACGGTTGTGTTTACATATGCATTAAGCGGAGTTACTCAAGTAATAAATTTTACTCGTTTGAAAATACCGAACAATGGATAACAGTATCAATATGAGCGGTAATTATTTTTCGTGATATACAACCAATCTTCCAAGCATAACTTGTCAAAAATTTATCATGTCATAGTCGGCTGTTACGAATTCGACACAAATGTACTTCGATTATTACGATGATGGAAATTACGTTCAAGGGAGTATTTCGAAGTTGTATATTCAGCAATTACCAAATAACAAAAAATATCAAACTGTGCATACAACTCGGTTAGGTAAACGATACAGTTACAAGTCGGATGTAAGCTTGATTTACAGATTACAGTCTGCTGATGTAAAGCTCGACCACTCCACTGTGTTTATTGCAAAGTATTTGACACAAACAAAATATTGAACGAAGGTCCACCACTTGGTTTCATTACAAGGTGAGTGAAAATTGTTTTCTGTTGGTCAGGTATGATTTGCATTTAGAAAAACGATATACACCGATTAAGCGACGCTGTTTCATATCTGATGAGTGAGTGAAATTTCCTTATGGTTTGATTTAGCGAGTTAATTATCGGTGATTCAATCAGATACAAGTAAGATCTTTAGTGACAGAGTATTGTGATGACATTTACTTTAGCGAATGACAACGGAAAAATTTTCGATTACATTGTCGGTGTATGTGTTACACAAATAATTCTAGTACACCTAGCCATAGGGTACATTTGGCAAACATCGTACAAAGTGTTTCTTTGTGTTGGTAACGACTTTCAGCGGTTTGGTTTCGTGTCGGGAATTATTATTTGAGGGTTCAATTTCAATCAATGCTACAAATGAACAACAATGCAAAACACGTTTAGTGAATTACAGTGTAGCAAGTACTTCCTTAATATTACGATTGTTGTGCACTAGACATTTCTAGTTGAATTGAATGCGTCGAGCAAACATATTCAATTTACTTTTGTAATGATCAAAGTCTTAGAGTGCAACCTCGTGATATTTTACATTTAGCACGTTCTATAGAAAGTGTGAACGGAGTTGAGTATTAATCGTGTACTTGGGATAGTGCTTTGATATCAAAGATATATTTTCACACTGTGTAATGTTTCGATTCTCTGTTGTGAATACCTCCAGTAACGACATTGATGTTAAATCCTCACTCTTGGTCATTGTAAACGAATCCTAAACATCGCAACAGTCGGTATGGAAATCGAACGCATGCATACTTTTAGATAGGCGACACTAACAAGTTTATTACATCCGTGAAATACTCTGAAACATCGATTCGCGATTGTGTTAGCTATATTCATCATCTATATCTGTGGACACAAAGAATTCTTAACTTTGGTTACAGCTCGTTCGTAACGAATTATTGCGTGCAATCTAGAAAAGCACAAGTCGAAGACGAATGATTTGATTTCAATAAACTAAAAAAAAAATCCTTTTGTTTTGATGTTGGATTTAATACAATTTGTATGACTATACCGAATCCGAAAGTGCAATGTTACTTTAGTAGAAAAATTGGATGACTCGCATTTTGATATTGATAGATGTGTAGAGTAACATGACTAGTTTATAAAATCTCGGTAATGTTTTTTTGTCATGTCTGTGATCAACAAATATGTGATCAAGTCTTACCATTCGATATTAACTTTCGCAGTCGGTGTAATTTGTTGAAGTAACAATACCGACGAGTTCAATAATATTCTCCATCGATGCATTCGAATAATCCGTCAGCTGCAAGCGGATTTAAAACTTGATGCTGTTTCGCGGTTAACTCAAGTCAGTGGTCGTGTTTGTGTTGATTTCAGGAATGATCATGACGAGTTGCCTGGGTAGATTAGTTAATGTGGTTGTAACTATGACCGTACAGAGTTGCTGACATTCCAATATCTTTTACGCTGTCATATATGGATTCAATTGCGATAATTTAATTCTCAGTTATTGTTCAGACATTCAAATCTCGTATACTCAAAATATAATAGGTTTATGTCAAATCGCGTATATGCACCGATTAGTAAATACTTTGTCTTACAGAATAGTAACGACCTTTACCGTTGAATAAAAATTATCGGTCATATGAATACAACCAGGACGAATTAATTCAAGTTTGCGAGTTGTAGTGTTATAATCAAGTAAGTGAAAACTATATTTTTAACACCGGTTAATGTTATGAATAATTCTTTTGAGTATGGTAAGATGTTAAAATTTCTCTTTGACAAACGGAAAGCCAGATCGTGAATAGAGTTGTAATGTTTCATTACTTGATTCAAATCAATGTGCGTATAATATCGAAATGGTACTTGGAAAGATGGTAGTCATGTTTGTCAATCTATTTCAATTCAGACTATGTTAAAGTCCTAATATTCCATTTTGGATTATCTGAATTTGCCTTTACTACACCCCGCGAATGGATTCCGGCGCCGCACTATAACATTTTTGATAATAAGGACTCAAGGATTTTCAATCAATAATAGACCTACCTGATTTTTTGGTAATGCTAGACTTGACAAATGGTAAGTTGCGTGTTTTTGTTAAGAGTTTGATTTCAAGTTGATAAAGACAATAACTGTATAATGCACATACTTGTGCTTCTTGATTCTTGTAGAGTTATAGTTGGTGTTGATTCTATAGGGGTGAAAACAGCGACGCAGAATGCGCGAATAATTCGATCTGGCTGAAAGTCGACGTCAGTAATATTCAGGTTACGGTCGATTCAAAAGATCGCATTAAAAGAATTTCTAAAAGGATCAGAGTTGTACCGAATTAAAACATTAAGATACAAATCAACTTGAGTTGTTTAGTGAGTTTCATTTCAAGTTGACAAATTGACACATTACTTGTATATTCGCATGATTCTTATCATACAACTAAAGTCGACCACGTTCCGAAGTGTCAAAACATATAGCGACCACCAGAAAGTGTCAAATTGTTGGTTTACGAATCACCGTCTGCGACGACTCTGTGACAAACTAGTTACGGAAATATTACCTTGTGAGCGGACATGAGCGATCGCTATGTCTGGAGCATTACCCTGTGAGCGATCGTAGGATTTTAGAATTATTTCACACCTTTTTGAATAAGCGTACACTTCACAAAGGATTAGGGTTAGAGTAGAAATAAGTGACAATTTGTCGCTATTCAAGTTACCGACACTGGCGGTCTGTTATTCGTTACTTATTAAATCTTTACGAGTGAAATCAAGCTCTGTGACAAACTGCTTACGAACATTTCACCGTATGAGCGATCGGTATGGCTATGACACCAAGTCGTGAAAGATGACTATGTCCAAGACATTATCTTGTCAGCGACCGCGGGGTTTTGCAAACCATTTCGCACCTTTTTGAAGTGTTAGTATGTGAACGCGGTTATTGTCGGTATTTGAAACGCCGTCTACGCCGGCTCTGATAGCGAGGAAAGACTTAGAACACGATCGGTCATTTGTCACGACTAAACTACATCATATATAATAATTTACGATATACACATTAACAAAGGTACATTCACATGACTATTCATCTGGTACATATTCAACACCGTGCCGCCGCGCCTATACCCACAACGTTAGTCAAATCATCTCTACCTGAAAGGGTTACCGTGCGACCACAAGACACAAATAGCCGCATGCCACCCCCGCCATAAGACAAAAGAGCCGCTTGCCACCCCGGGTTTCCCAGCCGCTTGCGACCCCCGCCATAAGAAATAAGAGCCGCTTGCCACCCCCGCCATAAGACGCAATAGCCGCATGCCACCCCCGCCATAAGACGCAATAGCCGCATGCCACCCCCGGTTTTCCCAGCCGCATGCCACCCCGCCCATAAGAACCCCAGGCACCCCCAGACCGATCTATACTACTACTCGTGTGACGCTTTTACTTCTATTTCGTATGTTGTGTTACGACCGATACAGATTTCAAGGATTCCGCGATGGCAAAGTAGCATGGAAATGTAATTTCCGCCGCTAGTTTACTTCTTTGTGGAACGGAACGGAACGTATCATGTTAGTCCTAGAATAATAATATTTCGCTACTCAACCAGAATCAATAAAATATACAGCCGACTCGAAGCGAATTCTTCCCAGACCTAGTTACGACACGCTGCATGAAACAGTTTGGGATTGTATACCAAGGAGGCAACTGGATCTTCACTACTCTTTTGAGTTTGAGATCCTTTTCGAGAATGGGTAGTTTGTCCATTCATGATCGTCAGTAACAGCAGACATTTCATTGGATATAAAACGAAATTGCAAGCAGGCAAGTTCGACCTACTTGGTTTGGCCGAATTTCCAGGATTCGCAATGTCTTCTCGCTTACGCTTCATCGAGCGGGAACACGTGCTGCGAGAGGATGTAGGTGTATTGGAGTGAAGTAATGCACTCGCCATAATTCATAACAGGAAATTAGTGATGAATGCCCTGATAAATCTGGATAACAAACGCAAAGGTGCCGTTGTGGAGTGGATTCATTTCAACTATTTTGATCAAGGGTCGACAACCCCTAGCAAACGTGTCAAATGTTGCACGACAGATGATATTTCATGACACGTTAAATGAATTGACACACACGACATGTTGGTGGTGCAAAGTCGAACAGAAATGTGTAAAACGGAAAAACTCGAAGGTGACCAAAATTATTTCGTAAATCAATATAAAGTATAGTCTTTAGAGCAGACGTGGGCAAAGTGCGGCCGGCTGGTCAAATGCGTTCCGCGGAGCTATTCTGAGCACCCGCGAAAGGTTGCTTGGAATTCAAAACAAATAACTTTTTAATGTTGCTGCGTGCTTTAAAACCATAGGCTGTATAAACTGAACTGAAAGTTCGTTCACTTTCGATCCTGTTCATTACCATGCAGCGACTGGTGTGGCGAGATAGCGCAGTGGTATAATCCGCGGCTGCAACACCAATGGGTGCGGGTTCGAGTCCGACCGAGGTCGACTTCCGAATTCCGATATCTAAGTGTTGGAGGTTTACCTAGGCTCCTCCTCGCCACTTCATCCGCGTCAGCGGTGTCTTACAAAAAGCCTAGAGGTGGGCCGTGCTATAAGTCGGCAGTTACGGAAAATAACAAGAATATCGGCCTGGTGTAAATGACCATAGTAGTCGACAAACACCATGAATACCCCAAAACAGACAGACCATGCAGCGATAAGGCTACGCAGCCTGCGTACCTCGCATGCGCAATCCAGATTCAAAATGAATTAATTCAATGTAGCAAATTATGACGTAACAATGAAGTCGCAAGAAGTCACCAAACCTTCTTTGTTGCCATAGTCACAATACGCATTACACGTTCTGTGTTTCAAATTGTTACGTGATACGTTTCTAAACCTTAATTCGTAAAACAAGTCAATCAACGACACTAGATTTTCAAAAAATTAGGAAAATGCTATTTACATTAAATGATAACTGTTGTGCGGTCACGACCAGAATTTAAACCTTTCGCGACTCATACATTGAGAATCTCTGGCGTCACTGATGCCGATGCCAGCTTCCGATAAGCGGTTGTTGGGATTCCCTGCTTGAAACGATAAATACGACAAAACTAAAAATGTTTGGCCAGTTGAGAATATTTTTGAAATTGACATATTTTGGCACGCTGCACACGAGAGGTTGCCGGCCCCAGAACTAGATCGTCCTGTTGAAACTAATCCGATATCTACATTTAGCAGCATAGTAGATCTCGTCACCGTGGTTGACATTCACTACCGTTAATGTATACGAGGCGAGTATCGCTTCATATAGCCTGTGCTGCAGAAAGATCGGTATAGTATTGGTAAATGTCTTGGGAAATGTTTGTTTTAATCCATACCTTCTTTCAGCCTATATTCCGTTCAGTCACGAGTGGTCGGACAGATCGCATAAACAGGATAGCACCTTTTAAAGCCGAAGGGGATCTCGTAAAGCCTGTAGCTTGATATGTCACTCGAATGGACTTGTTCATGTCTTTGTGTGATAGAGTTATCGTCAAGTGCGCCAATTAGAAAAGATGTCACCACAAAGAGCAGCCGACATTAAATGACAAAGTGACTAGATATGCATTTAACATCAAATAATACGAAATTGAGAGTTGACGACATTTTCATCGAAAACTTTCATAAAAAAATTATTTTCAAAAAGCCTCATTTCTGGCATATTTAAAGTTTTTTTCAAAAGGTTTCGTGGTTTGGTTCCCGAAATATCATAAATAAACATGCCAGTGTATGGGTATTCCCGATAAAGACGTTACAAAAACTGTGGTTGAGTATGAATCCTCCTCGTACGATGATGATAATTTGATGGTGCAATATCAATAATACAATAATACTTGACAATACAGTACAAAGGTCAGTATATATCTGATTTAAAAAAAAACTACTTGAGTATTCTTAATCCGTATGGCCCTTAAGTGCCAAATAGGCTGAACATACTTTAGCGTTTCTACTGGCTTCCAGTGGTTAATTGGTTAGGTAGAAGACCATATTGGCCAGATCTCATGTGTGATGGGCAGGGTGACATGGTAATGTTAAGACCCTGCCGATCACATCGAACGAAGACCCGAGTAGGGCGTTTCGTTTGTCAAATCTCTGTGATATAGCCTATTTTATTCGGATGCTACAATAAGACAAGGAGCCCCGACTATCACCATGCCGTTTAGGCGACATATACAGTACACTCTTAATCCGAACGCTGGTCAACAAAGTTATCATCAAACAACTAATTCGGTCCCTGGCTCCCTCTTTCCAGCAAACCTCCACCACATCTACAGTAACTGCCGTTGGTAAAACGTTCTTGTGCTGTATGATCATCAATTCGACTAACAGGACAACAGATCATCTTCCATACAATCTAATCATCTAGCATCGCATCTAGGCATATAACACCCTTTAAAAGATAACTGACCTATGCTGCATCGATGGATGGAAACGTGGGTTTATTCTCCTTTTCACTGTTTACACTTTATACTCAGTTAGACCGGATGCATAAGGACGTTCAACATTATTGGTAACATTTGTCGGTAAATTCATATGATGCGCTTGGATTTTACAACAAACTCGAAATAGTATATTCCCATAGTTAACCGAACTCCGTTACATCCGTGTGCCTGCGGGTGACCGAAGGAAGAATGGCACTATTCAGCCCATTGGTGATCAGCCTGATTTGTAATTCGTCGTAGCCACTAACGTGTATTGGAATAACCGTGAGGAATGACAAAGTCGACAATTTGTGAAGTGACTCCTATGAGTAGGCTACTTATTCCTAAATAAAGAATAAATGCATACGGTCTTCGACGAATTGAAAACTTGGCGATCAGCATACTGGCAACAAGGGCTCAGAATATTTCCAACGCCGCATAACGCCATGACGTCGTTACATCTTTCAGTAGTTATTTCGTATTCGATTGGCATTAATTTCCAGCCTATAACATTTGGATTACACTCACGTTTCCACATGGTTAGAATTTATCCTCTTGATAGTCCTTTTTTCCACATATAGCTGAGCTAGGTGATGAGTTTATAACAAGACCAGTGGCTTTCTTTTCTGTGCTCGGAACCAGCTGTAAAGCAATACTCTCATCACGAAATCGTTGCACAGCCAACGTGCTGCACAACGGCTTAAGAAACGAGGACGCACAGTCACGTCAGTCGGGCTTATCCAAAATTCATTTAATTCAGCTCCATTACGTTGGCTCTCTGAAGAATATGGCTGCGGCCAATTTTTTTATATATGTGCTTCAATTTGAGACAACAACGTTTTAGAGCACAGAGCTCTCTTAGGAATGAGTTTTATTAACAAACGAATAACAGAGAGTGAAGTCACCATTTAAATCAGTGTTTCACAAACTTTATTCGCGCTTCCGCCCCCTGGACAACAAATAATTTGCAAGCGTCCATCGACACCTCCCTCACACGCCTAAGTGATAAAACTATAAAGTTGATCTGCATATACTACAGCTAATAATGAGACTGACGATGTCGGTGTATTATTATGATCATCCTCGTCATATTGGGTTTGAGTTTGGATAAGAACAATCTAGTAGTGTTATTAAGCAATTCTGTGCCCCGACAATCCCCGCCCCTGAGGCTATTTATGTTCATCGTGCCCGCTAGACTATTGCCGTGTGTATTCATGAGTAACTTTCATTGTTTTGTGAATTTCGATACCGATTTTCCATGTGTATTTAGCAATATGTATTGAATAACTTGCTTCCGAGAAATAAATAACATTCATTATACGTTAGATCAGTGGTTCTCAAGCTTTTTCACTGTGGGAGCCATTTTATGAACCTCAACTCTGTCGGGAGCCGCATGATGGCACGAATAACGTAATTTATTGAGAATAGAAAAATATCATCAAAAATGGTATCAACGAAATGGTGTACGGCTAAAATAGCGACGGCCTTAATAGCGACGGCCAAAACACCGACTGGCCACAACAGCGACGGCCATAACAGCGACGGCCAAAACCGCGATTGGCTCAAACAGCGACGGCCAAAACAAATACGACAATTTCCCCAGACGACACTGTGACAGCGGGCACTCCCCATACGGACAACTTCCGAAACGACGTTACCCAGCCACGTCCCTTCACCGATGGTATACCGAGGTATACCCTTCACCGTTGAAGCCGATTGCGGATGATTTACAATTTACATTCTTCCAGATAGTAAATAGATAGTGATCACCACAGATTTAGCGTCACAACATGTTTATTGAGACTTAATCCACAATCTTTCTGAGTTCCGAGAGCATGTGAATTGAGTTTGGATGAACAAGGCGTGACGCTAAATCTGTGGTGATCACTATCTATTTTGCAACTTAGTGCGAAACTTGAAATTGAATTTGATTTTTCACAAGTTTGTCATAACGAGGTTTCATCGTGGAGGAAGCTGTGCACAAGAGCTGTTTCAGATGACGATCAGTCAATCGGTTGCGATATTTGCTTTTGATCCTCACTAATTTGCTGAAAAGGGCTTCACATACATAGGTTGAACCGAACATGCAGGCATTCTTCGATGCGTTAGCTATCAGGTTGGGGTATTTTTCTTCAGGAACAGCACCCCAAAATTCAAGGAGTGCATTGCTTTGAAACAACAGTCGCAATTCTATATCGGACTGCAAGTCCAGCAGTTCCATCTGAAAAATATCAGGGGCAGTGGCGGCATCTACTGCCATTGGGTTTGAAAATATATTCATCAGGGGTACGGAATGATGCATTCCCTCTATTCGACGTTTAAACCTGTCAATCAAGGTACTAATAACCTGGTCATATGTTTTGAATGATCCATTCTGTCGGTGGTTTGAAAGCGTTACAAAATGTGTCGTAACACCCTCCTCTAGGTGCTTTCTCCAAAGACACAATTTCTCAATGAAACCAGACACTGTCCCGTACCAGGCGTGACAGAGCTTGTTATTTCCTTGTAAGTTCCGATTTAGTGACGACAGGTGTGAGGTAATATCCACCATGAACGCCAAGTCAGCAACCCAGTGTTCGTTTCCCAACTGAGGGATGTCTTTCTTTCCTTCGACAAATATTTTAATCTCAGGAAGTAGCGCGTAAAATCTTTTGAGGCATGCAGCTCGGCTTAGCCATCGTACAGCGGTGAACATGATCAAGTCTCCATGGTCAGCATCAATATCGGTGAGAAAAGCCTTGAATTTTCGATGGTTAAGTGCGTTTGCTCGAATCCAATTTACGGTCGATATTACTATATCTGTCACATTGGACATCTTTAATGATTTAGCAACAAGACTTTCCTGGTGTATAATGCAGTGTTGCCAAGTCACAGCGTCAAGATTCTGTTCAGCACGCCATTTGTTGACGAGTCCTTGAAGACCTAGATTTTTGCCGAGCATTGCTGGGCAGCCATCTGTCGCCAATGAATATAATTTCGATGGGTCTAAATGCGCTTCTTGAAGAGTAGCATGAAATTCACGAAACATGTCGGTTCCCTTCGTTGTGCCATGAATAGATCGCAAAGTAAGAAACTCCTCGCAAATCTTGAAATCTGGCATGACTCCCCGGATGAATACAGCTAATTGCTCTATGTCGGTAATGTCGTTAGTGCTGTCAAGAGCAAGCGAGTAGTAAGAAAAATCTTGCGACTTGTGAATAAGTTGCTCATGCAGATCTTGGGATATGCAATCGACACGACGCGTTACTGTATCATTGCTAAGCTGCAATTTTTTAGCTTTCTGCTGAATGGCAGGAGAACAATTGTCTTCGGTAAACAAAACAATAGCCTGCTTCGTAATTTCGCCATCAGAATATGGCTTCATATTGCTGGCCAATAGATGACTGATCTTATATGATGTTATTGTTACCTCTTCGGGTTCTTTTTTTTTTTTAAACATTTTTCCTTGTTTGCTACGCTCTGCTTTCAGACATTCTAACTTCCGTTTCCTTGATTCACCTTGATAGACGTCGTATTTTCCCGCATGTGTTTTATAATGCCTCTTAACGTTGAAAGATTTTACACCGTTTATTATTATAGGGCACAGAAGGCATTTCGCTTTGCCGTTTTCCTCAATTTGAAAATACGCCTCTTCCCATTCACTTTGAAAGGCCCGATTTTCTTGCACAAGGGTGCGAGATTTCTTTGCAGGTTGATCTGAACCTGACATTATCATTGAACCAAAGTCTCCGATATTTTCTAACGCTATCAAGATCAAAGCAAAGAGTAAGAAAATAAAGTACCTGCAGTTACCCCAAACGTTGATTGTCTTATTGACCGAGTCTCTTGTCACCCGTATTCTAATATGAGCCGCCGTCTCGAGCGAAATAAACTTCGCCCGTCTCATTACAGACACCTGATTAGGCTTAGGTCAGACGGTCAGAGCCTTCAGTAAAGCAGTAAAGGTTCGGATTTAAAGCCTACCGAAATTACTATCGGTAATGTTACGTCACAACCCGTACAACTTGTATTACGTAGGATTCTATTGTGATCAGGGAATGACCTTCGCGTCAGTAAACGTGAACATAAACGTACATTTGTTGTGTTGAAGGCGCGATTTATTTATGATCATGAATAATTAGAATTTCCGTAGAAGCATCAATGATTTCACATCGTTAGTGAGAGCCGCACGGAGAGCAGTCGAGAGCCGCATGCGGCTCGGAGAGCCGCGGTTGAGAATCACTGCGTTAGATGATTAAATTCCGAGACTTTATAATAACTTGCTTTCGAAAAATAAATATAATTCAGAGTATACATAAGCTTCGAAAACTATGATGTCTATGCAAGGCTATATTTGCCAGATAATATTATTATGTGTATTCGGACTTGTATTTTCGCGTATATCATGAGCTCTCAGATAATACTCATCAACGTTGAACTAAGCGCGGTTTTATGATGATATATCAAAATTCTACACATCATTACTAATTAATTAATGTAAAATGCGATTTTGAGCGCAGACAGATCGCGGTTTCGATTGCCGAGGTCTCCGCACTTCACGACCTAATATGAACTGAATAGAGCTTCATTCGAATAATTTATTAATATAAAATGCGATTTTGAGCGCTGCGACTTGATAATATTAATCCCTACGCTTCTGATGCACGATTTTTTTTGTGATAAGGACCTTGGTAACATTGAGAGTCTGCAACGATTGTTTGGATATACATTATAGCAATACCCCACTAAACTATAGGCGGTTATATTACACTATTGGTCAGAGATAACTCATCCGTCCATATTTTAAACTTGATTTTATGTATTACAGTTACGGTCACTGCAGGCTCCACATTTTACGACTTATTTTCATTAGACGCAGGCAAGCGATTCTCAAGTTCGGAGCTACCGAAACAAATCACTCGCATGTGCGCGTTCCGAAGTCGTAACAGCTGAGTATAGCATATACGCGAATCCCAAGGCGAAAATAATCGAACAAACTATAATATAGCCGCAGGCGTGCGATTCGCAGGGCTTTGATTATACAAACACTTCCGTTGCCTGTACGCGAACCCCAGCGCCATAACCGCTATAACGATAAGGTCTAATTAGTGCGTTCTGAAGCCGTAAATTTAGTCAACATCATTGAGATAGCGCTGATTTAAAGAAATTTCATCACACATCTATTGATGGAACACCTTTAAAACTAACGCAGTCGAATACCGACTTTAACGCATATCTGTTTTGCATGAACAGAACATGCACTCTAAATCCGCAAGGTCATATTGAACACTTCATAACACTTTGTTCTGCGTACAGACACACTTTTTGGGCATATAAACGCATTGAATTTGAATTTGTGGTTGGTGAGGTTTCAGCAGGCAGAGAGTAGGGTACACGAAAATACTTGGCGGAATGAATATATTGAAGCAGTTTGTAATACCTGATGGCGTAAAGGATCATAACATCCATGTAGCCTACTGTAAGGTATGGAAATGCGGTAAATGTTATTGAATATATGTAACGTGAGAATAGTCGTATAATGAGCTCATTTTAACATTGCAGTGAGGTCATTTGTATTAGATGTTTTAACTGATATTCCTTATTCATATGAATGTTCTATAAATGTTTTGTAGTATATGATTCGTCTGATCTTATTGCTGGATGATCGAGCTTCGAATCTGATAATATACCAGGCTGCGACCACGTCCAGTACTACGGTACTGATGGGAAGCTGCTATCGAACTAACTTTTTTTTATATATAGATAAAGGGATGTTCTCTCTATCCACACTGAAATATCCCTATGTAGGCGATATTGTGGTCCATTGTGGACAAGTACTGCAATGTCTGCAATTGAATACCGGTATGACAGTCATGCAACGGTTTTGATGGTTTTTCAACTGCAACACATTTTACACTGAACTGTTTATTCCAAGTGGTAAGGTGTTAACTAAGGCGATATTTTTGACATGTCAAAATTGTAGCGTTAGGTCAAAAATTGCCAAAATTGTTACAAAGTCAATATTTATTTTTTTTGGCAACTTGCATTTCGTTTGTATCATAGATGATTGCACTGTCGGTGAACGTATCATTTTCCAATTTACGTCCTAAAGCCTACTTTATATTCCTACCGTTGTAGACGGACCATCGTCTGCTCATAGTGAATCATAAACTGTCAAATGAAACAAATGCTCGACGTAGCCTACTGCAGTATTCTAACTGAAGCAAGACCGCGTGGGCATTGAGTGGTTCTTCTGTTAGAAACCGTATGATGAAAACTTGCGATGTAGACAACTTTGTCGTAATGAAGCAATATGGTGTGTCACATGCAGTGTACGCACAACTTCAGTGTTGCCGGCCAACAACTGCCGCTGGTGGACGTTCTTTCTCCATTCTTGCCAAGCTACTTAGTAAGGACAGACACTTTCTACCCGAAAATGCAGGAAAGTATCTTTCGTTGTACTACAACAAAGTTTTAATCATTTCTACCATGATACAAGCTGTAACTAATACCGGAATGCTTCATGGGTCCAGATTTCGATAAAATAAGGTTTTTTCATGTAAAAATTTGTCAGTTTTCATGCCAAAAGATATTTTCCAGGTCAAACTACTTCGGAAGAACAGAGAGCTCCAGCCAAAAATAAAGATAAGTACCGGTAGTACAATTCTAACATTATGTGAGAAACACCTAATTTAAGTACATGGGGTCAAAATTAAGTTTTTCAGCGTCAAAATGTGTGTGAATTTGGATTTTTTTAGTCAAAATCTTCCATTTTTAGGTCCAAACAATTGCCCTAGTAATAGCACAGCCAAACAAACAATCTTTTCAACGAACCATGGATCACAAGGGGTAGTATTTGTTTTGCCCAATCTCCAAATTTGACTTTCCTGAGTTTATTATGATACGGTAACTGAACTAAACTCTATTTTGCAGGTAGTATGTATTCAAATAGGCATCTTTTTGAAATGCATTTGCTGTATGGGATACTGGTAAGCATCACGGTGTTTTATAAGTGAACTGGTATATCCTTAGATAATGAATTTGATTCTGTTCCATTCGGTTATCTTCGTGATAAAGATTTTTATGAATCTTTGCTGATAAAATTTCACTAAAACTGTTAACAATCTAGGAAGTATACTACCTGTGCCAGAGTAGAATTGGTGATAACGTCATGTGCAACTTTCCATTCCATTACCTAATTGTTCTATGATCATTGTTGAACATTGTTGAACATTGTTCCTGGACACCCTTCTGTCACGAATAACTTATTGCAGAAAACAACAACTATGTCCAGTATGATAACTGCGTGATTACTGAGTAATTCATTTGTATTGCGAATTTTTTAAAACAAATATTTTCATTTCAATAGTCTTGGATTGATCCTCAAATTCGTCCAACTGATGTCTACTCCTTGAAAAGAGCCCTCTGGGTCTACCGTGCCTTTGCTATCAGACAATGTTGACAGTGACGGGAGGAGTCGTTCGTAACGGGTTTTGTGCCGGCACAGTCATCTTATGCGATACAGACCTTTGTCTCAAGAACCCATGGATACATCTGATTATGTAAGCCTATTTATTCATTTTATATATCACCATTGATTATGTAATTTGCTGGTTTTTGCAGTCCTACTTTTCTCACAAACTATCTCGCAGAGTAGCCTACGGACTATTCGATATGAGCTGAAAAAGGCTTCATCTGTGCACAGTGCACACTGTACAGTGTACACTGAACACTGAACAGTGAACAGAGATGTAGTTGAACGTAATGAGCTCGTGTAACTTGTACTTCAACTATTGCTTACTGAACTATAATGGGCTAGGCCAGTGGTTCTCAACCGGGGAGCTGAGCACCTCTCCTGCGCTTCTGTAACCTACCTGTGTGAAATATTTATATTTAGTTCTGCATAAATTTACAATTTTCCTTTGGTATTTATCGTATGTTCTAGGAGCAGCATTTGGATTTGACCAGTAAAAAGATGGAGCCGCCATGGCACGCCACGAATCAGGGGCTCAGCAAGCCTGGGTTGCGGCTGATGGAAAGAATATGAAAAATGTAATAATATGCAGGAAGTATGTACTGCTATTGGCACCTTTTTGGAATACATTTGGTGTTTAAAACACTGGTAAGCATCGCAGTGCTTCGTAAGTAAACTGGTATATCATTAGATAATGAATTTGATTCTGCTTCATTCGGTTATTTTTATGAATGTTAAAATGAATGGTAAAATTTCACTAAAATGATTAACAATTCAGGAAAATATGCTACCCGTGCTGGAGTAAAATTGGTGGTAAGGTCACATGCAGCTTTCCATTACAATAAATAATTGTTCTATGAAAGACACCCTTTTGTCACGTACAATTGTATCCAGTCTGATATTTGTGTGAATACTGAATAGCTGGTGACGTCATATTTTGTGATACGATTGTTGATATTATAGCGTGTTCTCTGTCGGGGGCGCGCGTTCTTCTCGGTCCGCGGCTCGATAAGTCGAAGTAGACAAGTCAGCATTGCTCTTTTAATAAAACAACTAAAACATGACGATGCTCGTCCGACGGAGACTTACAGACGACTGCCTCGGACGGTGACTAAAATGCCGACTGCACCTCAGACGGTGACTAAAAGCCGACTGCACCTCAGACGGTGACAAAATGCGACTGCCCCTCCGACGGTGACTAAAGCCGACTGCACCTCAGACGGTGACAAAATGCGACTGAACCTCCGATGGCGACTAAAAGTCGACTGCACCTCCGACGGTGACTAAAGGCCGACTGACACACATAGGTTCGCAAACGGCATCAAATAGCAACATGATTGATGATCAGTGAGGGTAATCATGGTAATCAGGGAGCGGTTACGCTACAAGGGCCCCCCTGGTTGGTAAAAGCTTTAGGATATTATTGACAACAGTAAACGATTCAACTACAAGTGAAGTACTATACAAATATGACACGGTAGTGGTTACAGGTTAGGTTTCGAAATACGAGTACGATTCTAATGGTATAACGAATACGAGAGCGACGTGGGTGTGGTATGGTAAAGCTATAACGACAAAATGATTCATTCAGCGATAATGATGCACTTTACAATGTGAAAGGCTCTAGACAACGATTTATAGAACATACAAGAGATGAAGGAGGCTGTTGTGAAAAAATACAAGTGATGGCGGAAAAGTGAATGAGTAACACACTAAATATCCATTTCAAATACTGGTGACAAACACAAAATCATTCAAGTGACGTGGGGTACGAATAATACGGCCACTGGCATATTAACGAAGCCAATCGGTTGAGGCGCCATGCGGACAGTTATTCGTTCGAATTGTGAAAACATTTCAGTGCGGATCAAAACTTGATGTGGACACAATAAACTTGAGTGATGTACGGTGTGATTATCATTTCAAAAAACGTGTGCGTAATTGTATAATCGTTTGGGACGTGTGATTTTGAATTCGAATTAAAGTTATATGGGATATGCGCAACCCAGAGAACGAGCGTTTGGATTTACTAGTGCAGCCGGTACAATCGCAGTGAATCGTGAATAATACTAGAAGAGGGATTCACTAAATGGCGAGGCAACACATTCAAGTGCCATGCACATTACAGAGCTTCGATGGCGAAAAAGTATAGTTGATGGAGTAACGATTGAGTGAGATTTTATCGAATTGCGCGACCGCAAGCGTTGTCTAATCCTATATGGTACGCAAGTAGGTATGGGTTGCGAAAGCTTTTGGGCACAGTTTTGGGATATGTAACGTCTAGTCGCGATTGATTGCGTAAAATAACGAAAAGCATTAGGCAACATGCATAAGAATTCATTAGAGTCAACTGAAAAACGGTCAATACACATGGAACATACAAATAAATATGCAGTAATTGCTAGGAGAACGTCTATCAACATCACGGAGCGAAATTGTTCGACAACATCACGGAGCGAAATTGTTCGACAAGTAGCCTACACTGGCAATGGATTAAGAGAATCCCTACATTACGATTGAACTTCGAGCGTTGTTGGCACAGCACGTTGACGTTGCACGAATTAACTCTGTCGTGCTCCATATTTCGAAAGTCGTGTCGGGTCTGTGAGAAGTCTAGTAGATTCTCGGATGCGTGAGCGGGTAATGTAGAACAGAACTTCGAAAGCGTCTGCCACATAATACTGAGACGAAGAGCATTTTCATTCGGAATATGCCTATCAAGGTGATAGGTTAGTTGCAAATCGTCGCTCGACAAGATTGAGTGAAGGGTGATCTGCGTTTGAGCGTATTTCCCGCTGTTTTGTCGATGTCGAGGTGATTCGATTCGGTTCATGGTCCCATCAGGAATAATGGTTCCGTCGGTTGCTTAAAATTTCGTTCGACTCATCTTCCGTTCTACATTTGGAATGCGTAGGGAGACAGATACAGTGTAGCTGCCTCTACATCTACGTAAAAAAGGCATATCGGTGTCGGGCGATCGGAGATATGAAGTTGCGAAGAGAATTCAGTGTACGTGGTCGCCGTGCTAAGGCTCGGTCACGTCGTCGTCGAGCTGCGAATATGGTAGTCCGCAATCGATGAAGAAAGTTGTACTCGGTGAAGTCTTCAGCATGCAGATTGGAGTTGTTCTGGAGTCTTCTGTCAGCGGTATGGCGTACTCAATCAAAATTAAACTGACGCAGATGTTGAGTGGCATCGGGATTCCTATGTAGCTAGTACAAATCTCGTTTTCGCATATCGTGAGCTCATCGCTTTCTATCATCGATCCTGGTCGAGTTGCGGCATTGCATTTCCTAAAACATCACGTCGGGGTCACCATAATATAGCGTGCTCTGTCGTGGGCACGCGTTCTTCTCGGTCCGCGGCTCGATAAGTCGAAGTAGACAAGTCAGCATTGCTCTTTTAATAAAACAACTAAAACATGACGATGCTCGTCCGACGGAGACTTACAGACGACTGCCTCGGACGGTGACTAAAATGCCGACTGCACCTCAGACGGTGACTAAAAGCCGACTGCACCTCAGACGGTGACAAAATGCGACTGCCCCTCCGACGGTGACTAAAGCCGACTGCACCTCAGACGGTGACAAAATGCGACTGAACCTCCGATGGCGACTAAAAGTCGACTGCACCTCCGACGGTGACTAAAGGCCGACTGACACACATAGGTTCGCAAACGGCATCGAATAGCAACATGATTGATGATCAGTGAGGGTAATCATGGTAATCAGGGAGCGGTTACGCTACAATATACAAAGTTCTTTTGAATTCTTTACTAGTTGCTGACGATTACCCCTGACGAGTCTCAGTCGAAAATATTCGAGCTCATTTCAATATGCATGTGCATATACTATTCAATTTTATATTGAAGTTTTGAACCTCAAAGAAGCTGTTCGAATATTGAATAGTTCCCTTGTATTGCAAATTTTGAAAACAAGTATTTTCTTTTCAACAGTCTGTGATTGATCCTCAAATTCATCCAACTAATGTCGACTCTTCGAAAAGAGCCCCTGGTTCTACCGTGCCTGCACTAACAGACAATGTTGATAGTGACGTGAGGAGTCATCTGAACGGACTTTGTGCCGGTGCAGTCATCTTTTGCGATACATACGTTTGTCTCAAGAACCCATGGAAACATGTGATTATGTAAGTCTATTTATTCATTTCATATATCACCATTGATTATGTAATGTGCTGGTTATTGCAGTCCTAATTTTCTCAAAAACTATCTATATGAGCTGAAGAACGGCTTGATCTGTGTACATTGAACAGAGGTGTAGTTGAATGTAAAGAGCTGGTGTAACTTGTGTTTAAACTATTGCTTACTGAACTATACTAGGACATTTCCCATAACCTGCTAATTCCAATTGATCATGTTAATTAAATTTAATCAGGAAGGAAGGATTTTGAAAGATTGACAACAGTTACAATTACTGCAATGAAGGAAAAGTATTCAACACCTTCGATAAGATGTCACAAAGTTTTTGTACTAAAGACAATCAATGCGTCCTTTGTCTGATATATTTACTCGTCTCAATTCAAAGCAGCTATAAAATCTTAGAATCAAAGTTATATGTAAAGCCTATTGTATGTCAATTATTATAATGGAAATCTGAACCCATAGGAACAAAGATTCTACTATATTTATTGTCGGATCTTGTTTGCAATCAATTACATTTTCAGCAAAACGAGATTGATGAAGCAACTGTCTTCTTCTCCAAGCCAAATAGAGAGACAAACGAATATAATCCAAGACCCGAGCGCATGTCTTATTGAAACAGGTACCGTAATCTTTTCGTTTTGTGGACCATACAAATTTACATATACCTGCAAGTTCTGCTATAAATTTCATTCTGAGTTACAGTTCTGCATTCTCACTGTTGCCTGTGCGTCTGAATGTCAATGTAAATGTCGAAATGGCCGAATTGATGAAAACGCAGACCTGATTAAAAATATTTTTATTATTCGTTTTTCTAATTTTAGTCCTGCTCATTGATAGGATTTCACATGTATCCGAGCGCCTTTCCTGCGCTTCTGTAACCTACCTGTCTGAAATATTTATATTTATTTCTGCATAATATTTAGAATTTTCCTTGGCATATACAAAACTTTGGTATTTCATCATATTTTCAAGTAGCACCATTTGGAGTCTACCAGTAAAAAGATGGAGCCGCCATGGCACGCCACGAACCAGGGATTCATCAAGCCTGGGTTGCAGCTTACCGCAAGAATATAATAATGCTTCAGCAAAGATGGAGTATTCAGAAAGATTATTGCTGCTATGCATTGGATTTCTCATATCCTAAATGAGGACTTCTCAAACTGGGGGCCTGAAATCGTTTGAAAGGTCGCGAAGCTGCAGTCAACTGAAATTTTTTTCGCGCGCGGCCCGATTTACGTCCAACTCATAGCAATTTCTCTTTGTATAGTCAGAATTACATATTTGAGTATTCTCTCCTCAACAGCCATTAACTTCCATGCCATCATTTCTAGCATTCTGGTTGATTTTTCTTTTATGATATGACGATAAGGGGTGTGTGAAAGTTTTTGCTGTCATAAAGGGGGGCGTTTCTAAACAAGTTTGAACCACTGCCCTAATGACTTCAAGATTTAAATTTTTTGCAGCAGGCTGTGGTAAAGGAACACAAAAATTTGTATTGACTCGAAGAAGCGACTTCTTCTTTGTTTAAGCTAAAAGTGATTGGCATTACCCTGTAATGCAAGCACTAGAATATTTTTGATGCCTGGTTAGCGGGCCCAATTTCATTCCGAGGTAACAAATACTTGTGGTTGGTTTTCATGGTAGTGATGGTGGTACTGATACATTTGTTTTGTTTGTTAATGGTAAAATTTGTAATTTACAAACCATAATTTTCAGTAAGTTGTAATTATTTGCGTTGATCATGTTTTCTGCTAATGGACGTAACCAATGAATTTGATTCCATGCCCCTGTCATGAAAATTTAGGACACTAAATGATATTTTGTTATCACTATCCCAATGCATCGTTTTCATTCCCATGATTGAGTGAGTTGCATGATAATTGTAGTGAGTTTGCTCTGAATCATTTGTGATGTTCGTGATTTCATGGAATATTCCGGAAACGGTTTCAACTGCTGATTTGAATTTATGAAACTCTGTCACAGCCGCTATTGGAAATTTGAATATTTGCACGTATTTATTCACCCAGTTTGGGTATTATAAGTAGAGCCCGACCGATTATCGGCTCGCCGATAATATCGAGTCGATATCACGCTTGGAGAGAAATATCGGTATCGGCCATTGAAGGTAAAAAAATATCGGCCATTTTCGTGACGTCACAACATGGTGACAGGGAGTCAGAGAAGTCGATAAAAGACGTGAGGACGGTAAATTATAAAAATAGATGGCCAAGCTGCATACAGGCAGTAGGCGTGCCTATCTGAAAAATATTATAGATAACTAACCACCGTTATGGCCCACTGACTTCGTGGGAATCCCCTGCAGTAATCGATCACCATGAAGACAGAGAGCAGCTGGATCTGGATGGATAGTTGTCTGCAGAAGATTTCAGTCAGTAAGAGAATGAGAACTTCAATCCTGCTGGACTGACCCTCGTGATGATAGAGAAAAGCGTCACGTCAAAACATTTCTCTGAAGATAGTGCTATTGGTTCGGTACCAACAGAGCTAATTATACCAGTAATGTATGAAGTCGTCTGACTGAGGCCTGCGGGGCCACCATGATAGGAAATATGCGAGCATAGAGGGCAAGAAAATCAAGCAAACGTGGAGTAAAGCCAATAATTGATACGAAAATTTTTGATTCCGTGATGACATTGGCCAATTATTATTGATCAATTGATTGTTGAAATGCTGGTCATGGTCAAGGCCTAAGGGGATGGGTGGAGCAGTTGCAGACGTGGACAGTTTGAGTAGATTTGCTCATTCTCTTCAGCTATTTGTTAATGATGTGGTGAAGGCTCCAGGTGCACTGCCAGAAGAATATGAATATTTAGTGAAACCATGAAGGAAAGATCCCTTGCAAGGGAGCGGTGGAACCGAAATGAAGAAAGATTTCCAATTCTTGCTGTGCCACTAACTATGGTACCAAGTGAAAGACTGCTCACTGTGTTTAGTACTATATACATCATTTATGGAAGACTACAGAAGTTCACTTCTTGGAGAAAGGGCCGAGAAATTGTGCTTCTTGAACTGTAATCTGCAACTGCTGGATTTGAGCTTTTGTGATACATTTTTATAGCCCCTAAATCATTTATTTCATGTTCAAGCATATCAATGGCTGCAAAGTTGTTGAAACAAATGCTCTGAGGTGTTAAATATGGGCCTTGAGCTAGATTCCACATCTTTTGAATATCGGCTGAATATATCGGGGTCATCGGTGGAGGCACTGGATATCGGTCTTATCGGTATCGGCTCAGAAATCCAATATCGGTCGGGCTCTAATTATAAGTGTCATTGATCAATGAATCAATAAAATCTGATTTCATTTTGAGCACTGCGTTCCGGTGACAGGTCAACCAGCCACTTTGAGGCTGAACACTTTAAAATTAAACACTTCGCAACACTTCTAAGTGTTCATTTTTGGATCACAAATCGTGTTCAATTTTCCGGGTTGAGCAACACTTCTAAACTTAGAGTGTAGCATATACCTATACATAGTCAGTTTTATTAACGGAATTGCCATGCTAATAATCAAATCCCCAGCCTGAAACTTGGTACGCGGTTGTAAGACATTATGAAAATACACCATACAAAATTTCGCCAGACATTTCATGATGTAACACCTTTAAAACTAACGCAGTTCTCTACAGACTTTTGCGTAAATCTGTTTTTTCGGTAGTGCAGCACGTACCTATACATAGTCAACATTAAAACGGAATTACCATGTTAATAATCGACTCCACACCTTGAAACTCGGTACGCAGTTGTAAGACATTATGGCAATGTACCATGTCAAATTTTGTTACGCCTTTCAAGATTAAACAACTTTAAAACTAACCCAGTTCTATACCGACATTTGCGCGAATCTGTTTTGCGGGAGCGTAGCACATACCTATGCATAGTCAACTTTGATGACGGAATTACAGATGCAATTGAGTTTCACGATTCTTCTTGCTTCCTATAACATCCCACTCGAAGCCCTTGTTATTAGGCTATGATCTGAGCCTGAGCTATGTCTTGAAGCCTACGGGACTCAGCAAATTGTTTCGATTTATTCTGCCCGTTTTAATTTAAGATAAGGAAGCCCATTTCACTCAATGTATCGATGCCTACAGTACTCTACAAAATTTTCTGATTATTTCTCCCTATGTTAATTTACCATAAGAAAGACAATTTGACTCCTAAAGTCCGAAATACTTGTTCGCTTGAGCTAACCCGCAGCGCCTGGAGTGGAATTTTATAGTTCTTGTAAAAGTTGTTTGTACACAATATATGTTTAAGGTAGGTCCTACACATTCATGATTTCGTCCGAGTTTGTATTTTAGTAGTATATACTAATTTACGATACCGCATTTGTAATTTGTGCAAGAGTTGTATGCGCACAATATATGTTTATCATAAGTCCTACACATTCATGATTTCGTTCTAGTTTGAGTTTTAGAAAATATTCTACCGACATCGCGACATCTTTCAAAAACAAAACCGTGGTCAATGCTTAAGAGACCATTTTCGCTATTTTTCATCGCCATAAGTCATTCTGGACCGCAAAAACGCATTGTACGATATAGATGAAACTTTGGAAGATAGCACACTCAATTTCATGATGTATCTAGTTAACTAATTTTATTAAACTCTTACATTTCTACTAAACTTATACACTGAATCTTGTGAGTTACGCATTTCACCATTGAAAAACTTTAATACTAACGCAGTTCTATACCGACATTTGCGTGAATCTCTTTTGCGGGAGCGTAGCACATACCTATGCGTAGTCAACTTTAATGATGGAATTACAGATGTGATTAAGTTTCAACGCTTTTACAACGATTCTTCTTGCGTCCTATAACATCCCACTCGAAGCCCTCGTTATTAGGCTATGATCTCAGCCTGAGCTATGTCTTGACTCCTACGGGACTCTGCAAATTGTTTCAATTTATTCTGCCCGTTTGAATTTAAGATAAGGAAGCCCATTTCACTCAATGTATCGATGCCTACGGTACTCTACAAAATCTTCTGATTAATTGTCCGTATGTTAATTTACCATAAGAAAGACAATTTGACTCCCAAAGTCCGAAATACTTGTTCGCGTGAGCTATAAGCATTTTCAAAGTAGCTTAGATCTTGAAATAAGCTCTGACTCACTATTCTCCTCAAAGCATGGAATTAGCACGAGTATCACCTTCGATCACTGAAGAAAAGGATGAAATTATATCCGAAGCAGATTCCTTGACCAGGAATTTTATCATGTACCAACTCGACGGCTCATGCGTTAAGGTAAATACGAAAGCAGAGAAAACCTTACGTCGAGTTGGGGATGAAATGTTCGAGCGACATCGAACTGTCCTAAACGCAGTCTCCAAACGTCTCCGCTATAGTGATGTCGAATTCAATGAAAAATACAAAAAATATTTACCCGATGAGCGAATGTTCGATAGCTGATGAAATTTGCAAAGATACCAAAGAAAATTGGGGAAGGATTGTCTCCCTTTTTGTGGTCGCTAGCATTATTGCTCGCAAGAACGAGGATGAACATCACGGGGAGCATATAGAATCTATCATACAGACAGTCGGAAATTACGTAGCTGGCAGAAGACTAAAGTGGATAGTGCAAAATGGAGGATGGGTAGGTGATTTACATGCTTCGCTTATGATTTATAAATTATCTTTTAGCATGAGATATATAGTGTATCTGCTCTCCAGAGCCCATATCATCTCTCGATGATGAAACTCAGCTTTACCTTCCAATTCGGTTCCCGACACGATAACTTTCCTCTGTATGATCATTATAAGGCTTCTATTTTTGTTGCAGGATGACTTTGTAGGATTCTTTGATAATACCGGTTTCGACTACAATAAAGTTTGGAAGGGACTCGTGTTTGTCGGAATCGGACTGACATCTATAGCAATTGCATTATCAAGATAATGGATGTTCGCATGTTTTGTCTCAAGTAATATTTTAAGAATAAAATTTTTCATCGTTTAATCGCTTCCATTTTACTGTAGGAGGTATACAGTTTCTTCTGAGAATACTCGAAGGATTGCCCCATATGGAAACCTTCTTTATACTTTTAATTTTTCAAATTTCTACAGCTACGTAAGGGAATTGTTAGGGTTACCCAGAATACGCTGCAGGTCAAATTTGATTCGATTACAAGCATTATAGCGACAGAGATTTACGATAGTGTAAAATAACCTACCTTGCGACATCAAATTTCGTCTTCTCTCCAAGTGGAAATATCATGTTCTATAATATTGTCTATACCGAACAAATATAAATTTGCCTGTGCTGTTGGTTTGCAAGAATACTTCGCTCACATAGTAACCAATTTCTGGTGGACTCCGAATCGATATAGACAGAAATGCGGAAAGTTACATTGACATGTGTTCACTTCTGCTAATATGTAGGCCTACCTACCTATAATCTTATCAGGTCGTAGCGCTCACGCAAAGCATTATCAAGTAAAGGAAAAATCTCCTAATTCTCATCTAGATACATATTTATTCGGAAAATATCCCCTTACATGGTGAGTACAGTTGTTTTCTCAACGTCTTCATATCTTCCCCACTCAAGCGCGGTAAGACTAGTTTGACTTGGCGGCATTCAGGATTATATCTCACGAAGCTCTGAATGGAATTCACGTATTTCTCATCGATTCTCGTTCTATCGCTATCACTGAGGTCGATTGCTTTTAGCTGGTAATTGAATAATAGGAGATTTATATCAATTTAGAAATACAGAAACGAACTGCATCGCTAAATCGGGATCTACGATTGAGCAGAGAGATCTTACTGCACCGCATCGTTTTCCCATCTCTTCGCTCAGATTCCTGATTTGCATGGAAAGCATCTTGTTTTTACACAGATTAAATTCTTCCTCACGGGAATTGCACAGGAATTTAGTTACTGTTTTGTAGCAGGATGAAATGCCAGGATTTCTACTTAAATCCAGCGAATGCAGCTAAAACATGGTGTGATGTTCAGATATTTTACGAGACTACAAACGGCTCGAAGGCTGTAATAGATTAGTCATAATATTATTTACCGAAGGTTGAGCAATTTTTTGCGATTTCTACTCCTAATAGCAAAACTTATGCAACGCCGAAGAAGATAATGAAGCTCGTGATCAGAAGCACTTTATTGATGATGACAATTCTATCGATAAATGAAATGTCATGCTTGAATATGACTAAAACTCACATAAGCATTACACTGTGATTGATTATTTCAGTTAGAAAACAAAACAGATATAGTTCAAATGATCACCTCATAAATTCCGAGACCATTATTTAACGAGATTAGTGAGTCTTCATCCAATTCGCAAGCTGAAAGTCGAACTGTTTTCGTGTAATGCTTTCTTACAAAGCATCCAACTTCTTTCAAGCCTGCCGGCTCCATATCGGTATTGTAACTCAGATCAAGGCTTTCAACCTATAAATCCACCAATTTATTTCAAAATGATCCACAAAACTATAGAAACGAGTGAGTACCCCGATATCACCAAAACTTTCAAAAGCGCGAATTTCCTCGGGTGTAAGGTCACATCCTTTCATGATAAGAGTAACCCCTTTGTCTTTAATAAGACGCGCGGGAATATTTTTATGCTAATACAACTCAACGAATACCCCATCGGCCTGCTTACTACATTTTAAAGATTCTCTCCACTATTGTGTATACAAGAATATACTTCTCTTAGTAAGCAATTTCTCGTGAATTCCGAATCACATTGACGTGTGTTAACTTCTGTATTAGGTGATAATATCCTTTTAATGTCTGATAATGTTACTTGTCAAGGTGATACAAACGTAAGCTCAAATTACTTTAAAATTTAAAGTCTTACCAAATTTTATCTAAAACTGAAACTCTCAACTCCCGATAAAGTAGTCTAAATCCCAGTCACTTTTTACGTGGAGGGAGTACATAGCGGAGTAGGCTACTTGTACATTGTGGAGTACTCAAGTATAGGTTTGGCCTGCTTGAGCTATACCTAATGATTCATTCCTTGAGTAGTTGGTGCGTGTAGACAAAAAACTACTTGAGTACTTTGAAGAAGTACATATTCTTCTCTGCTCAACATCTCTGAACGGTAGAAGTGGAGATATAGTCTACAACATATTCAGTTAGTTACTTACTCTGTAATCGCTATTGCATAAGTAAAAAGTTAGTATTCAGGGGTCTATTTTTTGTTTAATACTGAAACAGTCCTATATCACAAACATTCGAATATTTTCTGTATGGAGGAAAAACCTACTTGAGTACTCAGTACTACTCTACTCATCGTCTCTGAACGCTAGAGGTGGAGATAGTCTACAAACATTTACTTATTCACTTTAAAATCGCTACTTGTACTTATATTCGAGAAGAATTGCTCGACGTTGAATACCATCCGATAGCGTTTATGATTCTACTTTTACTTCATAGAATATAGAGTTATAAAAGTAAATAATTTTATGATAATCTACATCAGTGGTTCCCAACCTTTTTCGCCCCATCGCCCCCTTTTCAAGGTCCAATTTGTGTACCGAAAATTGGGCATACAAACTGTAATCACCGGCGGGTTGAATAAAAAAAATAGGTCAAATTTTCGGCTCGATGTCTAATTTTACGCACTTTTGTAACTAAATTTCCGTGGGTTGACTGAAAAAAAAAAAAAAGGTCAGCCGTTTTGACGCGTCATCGCCCCCTATCGCTCCCTTCGCTATTTTCGCCCCCTTTGTCCATTTTCGCCCCCCTGTCGCCCCCTTCGTCATTTTCGCCCCCCTAGAGCGCCAAATCGCCCCCCGGGGGTCGATATCGCCGACGTTGGGAACCACTGATCTACATCTTCAAGCTGAAAACAGGATGTACCATCAATTAGTACTTACGGATCATGATGAAGTGAAAATTCCTTATGGGCTCTATCACCAAACTATGATTGAATTGGACATAAATAATATCGCGAATTCTCTTATCCGGCAATCTCGCGTGTATGAGTTAGAATTTCGTCAATGCCATCTCAATGAAAACCTCGTCAAGATTCTATTGGATACAATTCGCGGATTTGAATTTGAGGTAAACGCCTTCACACATTCTGCTCGTAGTCATTGATCATTATAAATTCACATTCAATTTAAGTATATGTTATCCGTAAAATATTGAGATACAGTTTTATCGTTATCGCATTGTTCTGTATTACTAATGTGTCAAGGCGCGAATTTGTGGTATCGCAGCGAACAATGCTTATTTGCTACTGGTATAGGCATTAGTCTCGATAGCCTTACTAGATAGACAATAGTCAGAGTTGATCAGTGTTAAGCTGTTCATAGATCATTTAGCGTTTTATGCGTTCAGTTTTGCGCTCGTTCAGGTCGAAATAAGAAAACTCAGCGTTACAGCACACAACGACATTGAAAAACTCATCCCATTAATCTGTGAGCTGATGAAGGAGTGTGCTTCGACGGAGCTCAATCTGTAAGAAAGTGGTGGATCCGACGATTTTCTGATTATTTTGAGTAAACTTATACAGCACCATCAGGTATTGGTGATGGAAAAAGCTAGGCGCTAATCTAGTATAGAACCTCTCGAAGTGATATTTCCTAATACCTCATTTCCGTAGGTGAAATTGAGAAACCTCGATCTCAGCTATGCATAGAACATTAACTTTACGCAACTCGGGACTATTATTTCGAGCGATCTAACATATTCGTCAGCTGTGAACTCGCGCTTGCAGTCAAAAGATTTCATTGCTATGCAGCTCAAAAACATTAAGGTCTGCGCGATTATTGCTGGGTACAGTTGCAGTGTTGGGATGACTCGAGTCAGACTCGAGTCACATTTTTCGTATGACTTGACTTGACTCGAGTCACTTTGCTAAAATGACTTGACTTGACTTGACTCGTCGTATCAGAAATGTGGATTGACTCGTGACTCGGAGCAAAATTCACGAGTCAATTCCAAGTCATCAAGTAATCGGTGCTGATCAAAATCACTGTATCTTGCATATCTTCGGATTGTTTGCGAAACGCTGGTGTAACCCGTGAGAGCGACCAATCAATCAATCAATGATCGTGCGTTTTACTGAGCCTCCATTGTTAACTCACAAAAATTGACCGCTAACGAAGTGATCGAAGCTTACAGCTTACGTTGTCGTAAACTAGTGTAGTAAAGTAATTTAATAGTAAAAGGTCTATTTCTGTTCTCTGTTCCTACCTTAACCAAACCTCTTGTTTCATTGAAATTGAATTCGAATAAAGTTTATATAGTACTCAACCATTGGCGCAAGCTCGAATTGTATCATATCAATTTGTAAATGGGTAATGTATTGCATCTTATCAATTTGTTTCTCTATTCTCTATTTCGGCTGGTAATTATAAACTGAGGCTATGCAATTCGCAGTTTTACGTATATGTGAGCGATACAATGCCTTCTTGCGTGTATATTCAACTCTATATTCGTTCATATGTTCACAATCAATGACCACGCCATCGGTATTTCAGACAGCTAGCAAAATGCAATGACGTAACCAATTTAGGGATGGTGTGAACCCCTGAAAGGTTCAGGTTCGTGTGAACGCGAACCTTTTTGAAAGGTTCTGTGTGAACACGAACGTGAACCTTATGACGTCACGTGACGTCATATTTTTAATTCCAGCCCTACATTTTAGTAAAATCATATAATGTACGCCTACACGATACCTATAGCGACGACTCAGGTCATATTAAGCCACAAAAATACATGGTGACTTAGCCAAATGTATCAACTGGAGCAATAATATGCTATATTTATTCCATAAAATCAATATCGTCCGTCGCTTTGCCAACAATTTCGACGGGGACTTGCAAGGGAATAAAAGCTTACGCCGTAACGGTCTAGGCCAGACCGGACAATATATTCGCCGTCTGAAATTGCTACATAGATATTGAGCAGAGTGTAAAACGGGTTACTATAGTAGCTACCGATATCATCCCATAAACAACTTGTACAGTAGCTAACACCCCAATCGCACGGATTTTTTTTTTCGGCTCTCCGAATAACCAGCCATTGCCGGTCCCTCTCTCAAGACATAGGGATCGCCTCCGGACTGGGTTTTTGTTATATGTTATTCCCAAACCAAGGTAACTCTATTGAAAATTAATAGAACTCTTTCCTTCTCGTTTTTCGTTTGCTGTGATTTTGTACCTTTGTGCAACCAAATGCTCCAAAGGTCAAAATAGTCAAAATATGCAGAGGGAGGCAGTACTTCCATTTGCGTCGCCAAGGTTGCCTACCTGTAGCGCACGGTTGGGTGGATTTTATTTTGCCCCTCTCTCCCCCCCCCCCCCCTGGGGGGATTTGTCTATAGTGGTGTTGGGATTAACCAGACTCTCGTTTGGAACCCCAACAAGACCCCCGGGTAACTTGTTTTTATTTTTATTTTTATGTTCCTTTGTCCTTGTTATGCATATTAGGCTTCATGCCATGCCTAGATTTTTTGCCAGGTCTTTTATTTCCGCGTCCGGTTCGTCGAGTGTTTTTATTCTATGTCGGAGCGTGCCACACGTTTTCTGGGTGATTTCCGCTACCACCTTTTTTATATTTTTTGGTTCTTCGTCTCCGCATTCCAGTTTTATTCTACTTTGGATTATTTTTTGTTTGTAAACGGCCAGGATGACGTTTGTTTGTTCTTTCCTTTCTTCGGTTTCCTTTCCTTTTATCACGTGATCTTCCGTTATTTTTACGTTTTCTCCTTTTTTGTCTCGGATGTATTTTCCGAGTTGTTTCAGTACTTCCTGGGCAACGGGACATTCATAAATAATATGTTTTGCGGTTTCCTCGGTGTGGCCGCATCGCTGACATTTGGTTTTTACTCGTTTACCATATTTGTCGTATATGATATTTTTGGCGATTCTTTTTGCCCCAAAAAGGTAACCTTCATGGGCTACTCGGAACGCTGTTGTCCTCTCCTTGTTAGTGATGATACGTTCGACACTTCCAGTATGGAAGTGGATATTACCCCACTCGATGTCTGAGGGGGGGCCGAGCCCATGTGTTCATTTTCAAAATTGGCTTTTATTGCCTGGTACAGGTTTTTCTGAGTAGCCTCCTTTAGTTGTTCTGGAGGCCAATTCAGATTCTCCACCGTTTTTATTATTTCTCTCCATTCTTGTGGGAGCTCAGTTTTGTGCGGCATATTATTTGTAAATAATGCCTCGTTCCACTTTTTAATTGTCGGACCCAGGCAGTATAACGCGAAAAAGTGCCAGAATTCCGACGGTTTTTCTAAACCGGCTAGAATCTTTATTTTTTCGGCTTTTACGGCTTTTATTTTGGAGTGTATGTGGGGAATCCCCATACCTCCTTGGATCTTTTGGCGCGCGAGTTTTTTCCGCGATATCATCTCTATTTTCTCTGGGTGCCAGATGAATTCAAAGAAAAGTCTGTTTATGCGATTTATTGTTTCCATATTTGGGTTGCTGGATACGGTTTTGATCATGATTTTTGGCATGATCATGGTGTTTAGTACCAGTTGTTTCCCGTACCAGGTTAAGTTTCTTTTCCTGTATTCGAGGAGTTGGCCCCGTATAATTTGCGTTGTTTTAGCCCAATTTTCATTTACTTGGTCTTCTCCAAAATGATGTCCCAGTATTTTAATTTTTGTTTTCACCTGGCTCCGGAGGTTTCCCGCCATAAACGCGTCTTTTGATTTATTCAGGGCGAGGAGCTCTGTTTTGTTTTTATTTAATTCCTGTCCTGTGGCTCTTTTTAGGAGGTCGAATTCTTTTATAGATATGTTGCACCGAATTGAAGTCCCTTGTGATTGTGGTTATGTCGTCCGCATATTGCTGTATTTTTGTTTCGTGACGCCCAATTTTTATACCAATGATATTCTTGTTGTTACGCATTCTTTCTGCTATCGGCTCTGACGCGATCGTATACAAGTATGTGCTTAAGGGGCACCCCTGTCTGAGGCCCCTTTTTACCACAATACTGTTGGTACTGACTCCGTTTATGTAGATTTTGTTTTCCGAATTTTCGTATAATGTTTTTATGAGTTGGGTGATATTTTTCCCGATGTTGAATTTTTTCATGATTTCGAACAAGAGTTGGTGTGAAATAAGGTCGAATGCCTTTCTTTGGTCGAAATTTGATATAACTATCGGTATTTCCTTTGCTTCGGTATATTCTGTTATGGCCCGCACATTTCTAAGTATGTCGGTCATCTGTCTTCCTGGTATAGCCGATTTTTGCGTCTCTCCGATAATATCTCCGATGCTCTCTCGTATCCTGTTTGCGAGGATTTTAGATAAGATCTTATAGTCTACATTTGTTAACGAGATTGGTCGCCAGTTCTCGAGTTGCTCTGGGTCGCCTTTTTTAAACAGTAATTTTACTGCCGAGGCTCCCCATGAGCCGCATATCTTTCCGAAATGGATGGCATTATTATATAACTGCCATAGGTCGTTTTTTACGAGCTCATAGAATTGCTTGTAAAATTCCGCCGATATCCCATCAGGACCGGGTGACTTGTTACTGTTCTGTTCTCTTACTGCCCGTTTAATTTCTTGCTCCGTGATGGTAGAGTCTCGGAGCTCTGCTTGGTCTCGTGTGAGGGCTTTGCTGATAGAGTTTGTAAGTTCTTTCCTATCTTCCTCCGGTCCTGTGTGGGTTTGACCCCAAAGTTTTTTATAGAACCCCCAGGTGGCGTTCAAGATTTCCTCCCTCTCTTCTACCCGCTTGCCGTCTTCCTTTATGATCGCGTCTATGACTTTTTGTGACCTTCTGTTGTTTAGTTTGGAATAGAACAAGTGTGTCGGTTTTTCCTCCTTTTCTAACTGGTCTTTGTAGTGTATCTTCATGAGAAAATTTAATTTGTCCTTTTCTAATTGTTTTAGGTTTCTTGTGATTTGTTGACGTTCATTTGGTGTTGTGTTGGGATTTTCTATTTGCTTTTCCCAATGTTCTCTTTGTTTATTATTCAGTTTTTGTTTTTCCTGACCAAATTGGATCGAGACTGTTTTTATTTTTTCTTTCCATTCATCCCACCACGACTGTAGGCTATCGTGTTTCGCTTTTTCAAAAGAATGTTCCATGTATAGGTTTTTTATTATTGTTTGAAATTCCTGATCTTGATAATGCGATGTGTTGTTGGTCCATGTTCCTTTTCCCCACTTCAGGTGCTTTTTTGGTTTTATCACTACTTTTTGGAAGTTGGTATGGTCCGCGACAGCATTTGTTTTGTATTCACAGTTCCTGGTGTTTATACAGAGGTTCTTCTTCATATAGACGCGGTCTATCCTTCTGGAGTTGAACGTTTTGGTTATTGAGTATATTCTTTTATCTGGCTCTCGCCATCGGAATATATCGTGAAGGTCTTTTCCGTTCGTAAAGTTTCGCCACTTGGTTGGTACTGGGGTGAGCTTAAAATTGCTGGTACGTTCTACATCTTTTTTTGATGTTACCATGTTGAAGTCCCCCGCAACGATAATCGATCCCTGTTGATTTTGTATAGCATGGATCGTTTCGTCGTAGAACTGTTCATGGGATTTTATGTTGGTATGTGGTGCATAAACATTATAGATACTGACCACATGTTTTTGGTCCTTTGTTGTTATCGTGACACTTTGCAGTCTGTTTGGGACATGGATTTGGTGTTGTAATTCATGTCCTGCAGCCACTCTTTCCTAATAAGCGTAAGAGTGCCTTGGAAGTACAATTTCGTGGGTTGGTTGACCCAGGCGTTGCATTTATCAAGGCAATTGGTGAATAACTCAAGATCATGTTCCTCCGCCCACTTTGCAACGGCATTCTTTTTGATTTTGTGCGTTTCTTGTACGCAGTACACGTTTACTTTCTCGGTTTTTATAAATTGTTTTATTAAATTCCAGTGTGTGTCTAGTCCGTTTACGTTTATCGTCAAGATCGACAAAGACGGGTTTATTTCTTCGAAGGAGCTGAAGATGATGCTGGGGTAGTGTTCGCATCTCTCCTTGTGGTGCTTGTGAATGTAGTCCTGGGTGCGGTTGACTTTTTACTAGCCATCCTAATTTCAGGACTTTCTTCACTCGGCCTTTTGATCGGCGAGGCCGGTATTTTATTGCGAAATGTGAATTCGGACATCGCACGGATTCGATTTTTATGATACAATATACATATCAAATCAAGATTTTTTTACATTAAACAACCATGTATTATTTATATCAATTTCGGTGACTGGTTGAAGAAGCATCATTCGTTGACTGCCTAGAGGTAATGTATTTCGTTCTTGATGTTGTATGATTGCGGTTCAAGCTCACAGCAGAGAGTCACTAAATATTCACAAAAGTAAAGCTGAATATTTCAAGTAAACTTTTGCAACAACGCGTGTAAAATCGTTGAGATCGGCAAGGTAGCGGTACATGCTCATTTAGTGTTGATTTTTTTATGCAGCAACCGCCATCCACAGAGTGGTCTGAAGTTGAAATGCAACGAATTTCAGCCAAAGATGTTATAATGACGCGAAAATTGTAATATATGAAAAGGTTCACAGTGCAGAACCTACCAAGGTTCGTTTGTGAACGTGAACCTCTAAATTTCAGAGGTTCACACACAGAACGCGAACGTGAACCTCGCGTTCACACCATCCCTAGTAACCATGCCTCATACTTCGAAAAGGCAACTTGACTTGAATTGTGACTTGACTCGTGACTTGACTTGACTTGACTCGACTTGACTCGAGTCGCCTCCAAAAATCGAGTGACTTGACTTGACTCGAGTCACCTTCAAAAATCGATTGACTTGACTTGACTCGAGTCAAATTGTGCAATGACTCGAAATGACTCGTGACTCGAAGGCAGTGACTTGATCCCAACACTGTACAGTTGTTAATGATCACATTCTGTATGAGCGGCTGTGTAGAGATGGATGAGGGAAATTCTAGTTTAATCTTAGCACATTTAGCCTATATTATGACGTGAGTGACTAGACAACAAATTTTCTGTTATAAGTTTGAACTTTTTTTTATGTCTGATCATTGCTGATCGTAAATTTACAGTTTCCGATATTTTTTAGCTCCAATATCTTGACATCAGTTACAATCAGCTGGATGAAGAGTGTATGATCGCGCTGCCTGCCTTACTTTGTAAAGACAAAGGGGTTACTCTTATCATGAAAGGATGTGACCTTACACCCGAGGAAATTCGAGCTTTTGAAAGTTTTGGTGATATCGGGGTACTCACTCGTTTCTATAGTTTTGTGGATCATTTTGAAATAAATTGGTGGATTTATAGGTTGAAAGCCTTGATCTGAGTTACAATACCGATATGGAGCCGGCAGGCTTGAAAGAAGTTGGATGCTTCGTAAGAAATCATTACACGAAAACAGTTCGACTTTCAGCTTGCGAATTGGATGAAGACTCACTAATCTCGTTAAATAATGGTCTCGGAATTTATGAGGTGATCATTTGAACTATATCTGTTTTGTTTTCTAACTGAAATAATCAATCGCAGTGTAATGCTTATGTGAGTTTTAGTCATATTCAAGCATGACATTTCATTGATCGATAGAATTGTCATCATCAATAAAGTGCTTCTGATCACGAGCTTCATTATCTTCTTCGGCGTTGCATAAGTTTTGCTATTAGCAGTAGAAATCGTAAAAAATTGCTCAACCTTCGGTAAATAATATTATGACTAATCTATTACAGCCTTCGAGCCGTTTGTAGTCTCGTAAAATATCTGAACATCACACCATGTTTTAGCTGCATTCGCTGGATTTAAGTAGAAATCCTGGCATTTCATCCTGCTACAAAACAGTAACTAAATTCCTGTGCAATTCCCGTGTGGAAGAATTTAATCTGTGTAATGGCAAGATGCTTCCCATGCAAATCAAGAATCTGAGCGAAGAGATGGGAAAACGATGCGGTGCAGTAAGATCTTTCTGCTCAATCGTAGATCCCGATTTAGCGATGTAGTTCGTTTCTGTATTTCTAAATTGATATAAATCTCCTATTATTCAATTAACAGCTAAGAGCAATTGACCTCAGTGATAGCGATAAAACGAGAATCGATGTGAAATACGTGAATTCCATTCAGAGCTTCGTGAGATATAATCCTGAATGCCGCCAAGTCAAACTAGTCTTACACCGCGCTTGAGTGGGGAAGATATGAAGACGTTGAGAAAACAACTGTACTCACCCTGTAAGGGGATATATTCTGAATAAATATGTATCTAGATGAGAATTAGGAGATTTTTCCTTTACCTGATAATGCTTTGCGTGAGCGCTACGGCCTGATAAGATTATAGGGAGGTAGGCCTACATATTAGCAGAAGTTAACACATGTCAATGTAACTTTCCGCATTTCTGTCTATATCGATTCCGAGTCCACCAGAAATTGGTTACTATGTGAGCGAAGTATTCTTGTAAACCAACAGCACAGGCAAATTTATATTTGTTCGGTATAGACAATATCATAGAACATGATATTTCCACTTGGAGAGAAGACGAAATTTGATGTCGTAAGGTAGGTATCGTAAATCTCTGTCGCTATAATGCTCGTAATCGAATCAAATTTGACCTGCAGCGTATTCTGGGTAACCCTAACAATTCCCTTACGTAGCTGTAGAAATTTGAAAAATTAAAAGTATAAAGAAGGTTTCCATATGGGGCAATCCTTCAAGTATTCTCAGAAGAAACTGTATACATCCTACAGTAAAATGGATGCGATTAAACGATGAAGAATTTTATTCTTAAAATATTACATGAGACAAAACATGCGAACATCCATTATCTTGATAATGCAATTGCTATAGATGTCAGTCCGATTCCGACAAACACGAGTCCCTTCCAAACTTTATTGTAGTCGAAAGCGGTATTATCAAAGAATCCTACAAAGCCATCCTGCAACAAAAATAGAAGCCTTAATGATCATACGGAGGAAAGTTATCGTGTCGGGAACCGAATTGAAAGGTAAAGCTGAGTTTAATCATTGAGAGATGATATGGGCTCTGGAGAGCAGATACAATATATATCTCATGCTAAAAGATAATTTATAAATCCTAAGCGAAGCATGTAAATCACCTACCCATCCTCCATTTTGCACTATCCACTTTAGTCTTCTGCTAGCTATGTAATTTCCGACTGTCTGTATGATACCTTCTATATGCTCCCCGTGATGTTCATCCTCGTTCTTGCGAGCAAGAATGCTAGCGACCACAAAAAGGGAGACAATCCCACCCCAATTTTCTTTGGTATCTTCGCAAATTTCATCAGCTATCATCAGGAACATTCGCTCATCGGGTAAATATTCTTTATATTTTTCATTGAATTCGACATCACCATAGCGGAGACGTTTGGAGACTGCGTTTAGGACAGTTCGATGTCGCTCGAGCATTTCATCCCCAACTCGACGTAAGGTTTTCTCTGCTTTCGTATTTACCTTAACGTATGAGCCGTCGAGTTGGTACATGATAAAATTCCTGGTCAAGGAATATGCTTCGGATATAATTTCATCCTTTTCTTCAGTGATCGAAGGTGATACTCGTGCTAATTCCATGCTTTGAAGAGAATAGTGAGTCAGAGCTTATTTCGAGATCTAAGCTACTTTGAAAATGAGGATCCTAGGATTTGCATAGGTTTCATCTATATTGTACAATGCGTTTTCGCGGTCCAGAATGACTTATGGCGATGATAAATAGCAAAAATGGTCTCTTAAACATTGACCACGGTTTAGTTTTCGAAAGATATCGCGATGTCGGTATAATATTTTCTAAAACTCAAGCTAGGACGAAATCATGAATGTGTAGGACTTATGATAAACATATATTGTGCGCATACAACTTTGTTACAAAAACTATGATATTCCTGTACTTGCACAAATTAAAAATGCGGTATCGTAAATTAGTATATACAACTAAAATTCAAACTCGGACGAAATCATGAATGTGTAGGACTTACCTTAAACATATATTGTGTACAAACAACTTTTTACAAGAACTATAAAATTCCACTCCAGTCGCTGGGGCTTAGCTCAAGCGAACAAGTATTTCGGACTTTAGGAGTCAAATTGTCTTTCTTATGGTAAATTAACATAGGGAGAATTAATCAGAAAATTTTGTAGAGTACCGTTGGCATCGATACATTGAGTGAATTGGGCTTCCTTATCTTAAAATCAAACGGGCAGAATAAATTGAAACAATTTGCAGAGTCCCGTAGGAGTCAAGACATAGCTCAGGCTGAGATTATAGCCTAATCACGAGGGCTTCGAGTGGGATGTTATAGGACGCAAGAAGAATCGTTGTAAAAGTGTTGAAACTTAATTACATCTGTAATTCCATCATTAAAGTTGACTACGCATAGGTATGTGCTACGCTCCCGTAAAAGAGATTCACGCAAATGTCGGTATAGAACTGGGTTAGTTTTAAAGTTGTTTAATCATGAAATGCGTAACAAAATTTGACATGGTACATTACCATAATGTCTTACAACTGCGTACCGAGTTTCAAGGTGGGGAGTCGATTATTAACATGGTAATTCCGTTTTAATGTTGACTATGTATATGTACGTGCTGCACTACCGAAAAAACAGATTTACGCAAATGTCTGTAGAGAACGGCGTTAGTTTTAAAGGTGTTACATCATGAAATGTCTGACGAAATTTGGTATGGTGTATTTTCATAATGTCTTACAACCGCGTACCAAGTTTCAGGCTGGGGATTTGATTATTAGCATGGTAATTCCGTTATTAAAAGTGACTATGTATAGGTATATGCTATGTTCATGCAAAACAAATATGCATAAAAGTCGGTATTCGACTGCGTTAGTTTTAAAGGTGTTCCATCAATAGATGTGTGATGAAATTACTTTAAATCAGCGCTATCTCAAAGATGTTGACTAAATTTACGGCTTCAGAACGCGCTAATTAGACCTTATCGTTATGGCGGTTATGGCGCTGGGGTTCGCGTACAGGCATCGAAAGTGTTTGTATAATCAAAGTCTATTTGGTGATAGCGAATGGATCACATTTATAATATACTAATTTTCCTCCCTATTGACGGTTTCTGATCTCAATTTGAAGTACCAGTACCCATAGACGAAATCCCAATAGTTTGGTTACTTTACTTTTTATTATAATTATTATTCTTGTTAAAAAACGAAAGAAGATATAGTGACGCTTTTCACATTAAAGCCTTTTGCGTCACGCCATCGCATGTCTTGCATAATGCATAAACTCATCATTCAAGGAATATTAGAATGATAGAAGGAAGAAAACATATACAGAGTCTTATACAAGCAGATTTGAGTGATCTGTAGTCACACAACAAATTCGGAAACATAAGCACTACATATTCAGAGGGATAGACATAATACCGCGCCTTGTTTCCTTGACATATTGAATCACATGCTCCAACATGCATTCACTAGTTAATAAGTCTACTGTATTAAAAAGACTCTCATTGTTAATATCGCGTTTCAGATTTGCACGTTGCCGTACATACTTCAAACAGTTCATTAAATAATGATCGACACATTCGGGTAACAAACATTGTTCACATAACGGAGAATCGAACAGAAACAGAATAATTTGATCTTTTCTCGATGCTAAACTTGATAACTTATTGTAAATCGTGTCTTTAATGAGCTTGTACTGACTTCCGGTGTCGCTTGTCCTGTACAGTTGATTCCAGTTGTTTCTGCACGAATTTCTAAGGAGCGAGTACGCATCCCCTAGGGCAGCGGTTCTCAACCGGGGGTCCGCGAAGCAATTTCAGGGGGTCCGCGAGACCTCTAAATTTTTACTATGGTTGATATTCTAATTGTTTTTAATTTTTTATTTGGGAAATCTTGAGGCTATCCCGTACATGCTAAAACCTGATGACTCATATCATCGTGTTAATCGTCTGACATGAACTATCGTAGTGTGGAAATTAATTTTCATTGCCAATTTTCCATTAACCTGTTGATACAAACATATTGCTGTTTAGAGAGGTTTTGTTGTGGTTTGTGGAAAAAAATAAAAATATGGAGATAGTAACGTCAATCAGGGTGACTTCGTAATGTCTGCGAAACCTTCTCGATTTGAAGTTGTCGTTCTCATCAAATTAGTGAACAGTCGTTTGAAATAAAAATTTCCGGATTATTTCCCTAATTTGTCCCAATGCAGGGATTGAAACCTCGGCACGAAATCCATTTTATCCTGTGATATACATAACGACAATTTGAACAGCTTCTTGGAGGTACAGAACTTTAATATACAATTGAATAGTATATTCATATTGAAATGAACCCGAATACTTTTGGCTGACACCCGTCATAAATCGGACAATGATATACCTGCTCCTAAAGCTCGGCTATCAGATTTGGCGCATTCTTATTGCGGATGCCCTATCGACAAGGCTGGTTTTTTATGAACACGGAGTGTTTCGTTGTTATCAAAGTATTACGCTCCAACCCTGAAATTCATATCACCAGTTATATTGGTATGCAGCCTTGGTGTGCAGCCTTGTCTTGTTAATGTTCAATTGTTCATGGTCGAAAATGTTTGCTCGTAAATATATATGTAAATCCGAACAGAACAAGTCGTTTCATGACAGTATTTCTCAGGTTGGCAAACTTGGATCCATTCTTTGACGCATAAAATTTGTCTATACTTTTAGATTAGGATTTTACCTTGACGGCAGAAACTCTCTGCGGGCCGATCAAAATGCCGTCGGGGCCCGTGGTCTGTTGCCCGTCCCTGCGCTAGATGCTGGACGTGATATGTTCATAAAATATATGTTTCTTCATTTTGGTGTCATAAATGTTGCGATCACATCAAAAGTATCGTCGGAAGCGTTATGCATTAATATTGCATTAGCCCCCATCTATCTTTGCGGAAATGGTTTTCGGCACTCTTCGTTCGTATGAAAACGAAGACCCGGATTTTCAAGACACGACCACATACTTCAAGAAATACAGCAGCAAAATCAGCTTTGAAATAATAAAAGTCTACCAATTTATACATAAATAGTATGATGTTATTTGCATGAAAAACCATTATTTTGCTATTCATCACAAGCCTACAGTTCATCTTTGCACAAGACAGATAGAAAGGTTGCACCATAATAAAGCTAAAAGTGAACTAAAATTTGAGGGGGTCCGCGAGAGTCCTTGACGGCCAAAAGGGGTCCGCGAAGTCAAAAAGGTTGAGAACCACTGCCCCATATTCGGCTGACACTCGTCAGGGGTAATCGTCAGCAACTAGTAGAGAATTGGAAAGAACATTGTATATCAACAATCAACAATCAATCAATCAATCAATATCAACAATATACAATGTTCTTTCCAATTCTCTACTAGTTGCTGACGATTAGGCTATTCCTGTGTCAGCCCAAAATATTCGGGCTCATTTCAATATGAATGTATATATTGAAGTTCTGTACCTCCAAGAAGCTCTTCAAACATTGAATTTAGTACTGTACCCAGTTATTAATTTTAACATGAATGTATTCCAAACAAAGCAACTCATATTATACAACGTTCATGTGAGGTTTATTTGTCCTTTATGATACGATGAAGAAATATTCTGACGATTTTGTAGCTCTCAAATACAAGTATATTTAGTTATTCATTTCGTGCACAAAGCTTCAAAACATATTTTATGTACAAGAGGCTCTCACTCTCAAAATTGATATACAGTGCCTCCTTCTTCGATTTTAACACGCTGTGCGCTGCAGGATATAATAGCCTACCTAGTTCGAAAGATATTGTGGAAAATAACCCTAGCAAGCGTGACGGCAGTGTTTTACCGGAAAATTGGCGATCTAAAAGTACTCGGAATTCATTTAACATTAATTATAATAACCCACTACATTTATGAAAACATATGTAGCAAATATCGACGCGCAGCGCGACCAAAAATTTCGGGATTTGACATGTTTTGTGGAATGTTGTTTTGCTCTGAATACTCATCAAGGATATTTCCTACTACTACATCATCTACTGATGGCCATTGCCTAGGCCAAGGTGGGTGTCTGACGGGGTTGTAATGACTCGAGTCATGACTCGACTGGAGTCAGACTCGAGTCACGATTATCTGATGACTCGACTTGACTCGAGTCATTTTCTCAAAATACGGAAATGACTCGACTCGACTCGAGTCAATATGTGTATTGACTCGACTTGGACTCGAGTCATTGCGTATGACTCGAACCAAGTCATATGACTCGAGACTCAGACGGCCAAGACCGACATTTCACTGTATAATTTCGAAGAATAGTAAAGTAACCACCCTATTGGGGCTTCGTCTATTGGTACTGGAACTTGAAAATGCGACAGAAACTATTAAAAGTGAGGAAAATTCGTATATTATAAATGCGAACCATTCGATATCACGGAATCGGGTTACAACAATGGGTTTAGCAAGACTTTAACTGGAAACTGAGCAGTCAACACAATACAATGACTTGGACTCGGACTCGAGTCATAATACCGTGACTCGGACTCAACCCTCTGATCGATGACTTGGACTCGGACTTGACTCGGGGGCGAATTGAAAATGACTCGACTTGTCTCGAGTAAAAACTATAAAAGTGAGATTGACTTGTGACTTGGAGCCTTGTGACTTGGTTACAACCCTGAGTATTAGGCCATGTATCACGCGACTCCAAGAAGCGTGCCAGAACGATCGGCAGCGAGAAACCTTGGCCGAAAAGGACTGCCCTTACGGTGACCAAAAAGTTCGTTATATATACGAAATACATATAGGTTTATTTGTTCATAGGCGCCTAAATGACTGGCGCCGAATGTTCCTGTCTTGGTAGTCTGAACCTCACAAGACAAATACCACCCCGCAGGGAAAAATTAGATGCCAGTGAAGAAGTACCAATTTGAAATCGTGTGATCTATTAGTTTAGTACGTTTGGGCGATCCTATATTTTTTGATATAGCAGACAGGAGGTCACGAAGTAACATCATGTAACGAAGTCATACCAATAACGAGTCCACCCGTCAGAAGATGTTTAATTCTTATTTAAGGGCTCTACAGTTTCAAAGACCCCTCACTCAGCTCTGCCGGTAAATCTGATTACGTGAGTAGAGAAGACAAGAAATTGATAGCAATATATATGCAATTCCCGATCTTATTGACCGATTTTATCATGAATCATCAAAAATCTTCGCGCTTGGCGCTGGCTAACTGAACAATACAGTACAACTGTAATTTCGTGGCAAAAACGAACAACGTGATTGGGAGGGGGGTCGGTTTATCACCCTATGGGAGCCCAAGACTCAAGTTTTTGGTGGGCCTGACGAAGTGCTGTTTCGTTCCTGCCAACGGGTATACACCCGGAGATGTACAATTATTATTGAGGGGTCCTACTTTTTCAAGCACACCTTACTTAGCTCTACCGGTAAATTAGATTACGGAAGTAGAGAGAGGATAAAAATTGGTAGCAATACTAAGCAATACCGATCATATTGACCGATTCAGTCACGAATTACAGAAATTTTTCGCGCTTGGCGCGATTAAGCAGGCATAGCTGTCTCACTAAACGGACACCCAATGAAGAAACAGCGTAGATCCAATGTAAACAGCGTACAGTCGGAGGGGGGTCTGGGGGTGGGGCGAAGTCCCTCAAAATTCCGGTTTACCACCCTATGGGGGGCCAAAACCAACGATTTTTTTTGGGGGGGGGCTGACGAAGTCCTGTTGCGGCCCTGTTTGCGACCATGAGGGCCGTAGCTACGTTCCCGTCCGAGTGCTCTTCTGATTGGAGCGCGGAATTCGGCAGTTTTTGTGTATGTTTTAAATTTCCTTCTCTCAGAGGTTTTCCGAACGTTGATTGGTAATCGCGCGATCAAAAATTTCGGGATTTGACATGTTTTGTGGAATGTTATTTTGCTCTGAATACTCATTAAGGATATTTCCTACTACTACATCATCTACTGATGGCCATTGCCTAGGCCAAGGTGGGTGTCTGACGGGGTTGTAATGACTCGAGTCATGACTCGACTGGAGTCAGACTCGAGTCACGATTATCTGATGACTCGACTTGACTCGAGTCATTTTCTCAAAATACGGAAATGACTCGACTCGACTCGAGTCAATATGTGTATTGACTCGACTTGGACTCGAGTCATTGCGTATGACTCGAACCAAGTCATATGACTCGAGACTCAGACGGCCAAGACCGACATTTCACTGTATAATTTCGAAGAATAGTAAAGTAACCACCCTATTGGGGCTTCGTCTATTGGTACTGGTACTTGAAAATGCGGCCAGAAACTATTAAAAGTGAGGAAAATTCGTATATTATAAATGCGAACCATTCGATATCACGGAATCGGGTTACAACAATGGGTTTAGCAAGACTTTAACTGGAAACTGAGCAGTCAACACAATACAATGACTTGGACTCGGACTCGAGTCATAATACCGTGACTCGGACTCAACCCTCTGATCGATGACTTGGACTCGGACTTGACTCGGGGGCGAATTGAAAATAACTCGACTTGACTCGAGTAAAAACTATAAAAGTGAGATTGACTTGTGACTTGGAGCCTTGTGACTTGGTTACAACCCTGAGTATTAGGCCATGTATCACGCGACTCCAAGAAGCGTGCCAGAACGATCGGCAGCGAGAAACCTTGGCCGAAAAGGACTGCCCTTACGGTGACCAAAAAGTTCGTTATATATACTAATTACATATAGGTTTATTTGTTCATAGGCGCCTAAATGACTGGCGCCGAAATTCCTGTCTTGGTAGTCTGAACCTCACAAGACAAATACCACCCCGCAGGGAAAAATTAGATGCCAGTGAAGAAGTACCAATTTGAAATCGTGTGATCTATTAGTTTAGTACGTTTGGGCGATCCTATATTTTTTGATATAGCAGACAGGAGGTCACGAAGTAACATCATGTAACGAAGTCATACCAATAACGAGTCCACCCGTCAGAAGATGTTTAATTATTATTTAAGGGCTCTACAGTTTCAAAGACCCCTCACTCAGCTCTGCCGGTAAATCTGATTACGTGAGTAGAGAAGACAAGAAATTGATAGCAATATATATGCAATTCCCGATCTTATTGACCGATTTTATCATGAATCATCAAAAATCTTCGCGCTTGGCGCTGGCTAACTGAACAATACAGTACAACTGTAATTTCGTGGCAAAAACGAACAACGTGATTGGGAGGGGGGTCGGTTTATCACCTTATGGGAGCCCAAGACTCAAGTTTTTTAGGGGCCTGACGAAGTGCTGTTTCGTTCCTGCCAACGGGTATACACCCGGAGATGTACAATTATTATTGAGGGGTCCTACTTTTTCAAGCACACCTTACTTAGCTCTACCGGTAAATTAGATTACGGAAGTAGAGAGAGGATAAAAATTGGTAGCAATACTAAGCAATACCGATCATATTGACCGATTCAGTCACGAATTACAGAAATTTTTCGCGCTTCGCGCGATTAAGCGGGCACAGCTGTCTCACTAAACGGACACCCAATGAAGAAACAGCGTAAATCCAATGTAAACAGCGTACAGTCGGAGGGGGTCTGGGGGGAGCCCCTCAAAATTCCGGTTTACCCCCCTATGGGGGGCCAAAACCAACGATTTGGGGGGGGCTGACGAAGTCCTGTTACGGCCCTGTTTGTGACCATGAGGGCCGTAACCACGTTCCCGTCCGAGTGCTCTTCTGATTGGAGCGCGGAATTCGGCAGTTTTTGTGTATGTTTTAAATTTCCTTCTCTCAGAGGCTTTCCGAACGTTGATTGGTAATCGTAATTAAGTCAACACATATTTTTATGCAGACAAAGTAAGAGTGGTTTTGGGGTTCTGAAGGGCACTGATTCCGAATAGGACCTTAGTTTTTTTTCAAATTGGCTCTTGTTGTGGAGATAACCCATGGGGCTATTTTGACCATAATTCCCTATTTTCGCGGTAATGACTAGATATAAAATCGGCTCAGTCGTATTATAAAGTTTAGAAATTCCATCTAGCCTATATGTTATTTTTACATACAGCAGACTCTTTTAAATCAAAATACAGCAACAGCACCATATTTAGGTGTAGTAGATTTATTATAGTTACAGATTTTCACGGATATCATGTACATAGAAAAACAGTCATGTACATAAGTATTTACCTAGATAATAAAATAACGTGGCATTAATTCAATAAGTTCTACGTCAACCACCCATCGTAAATTTGAAATAATAAGTTGGAATTTAAGACTATTGATGTATTTTGAATCACAATTGTTTTTTGTACGAATTCCGCCTGTAAGCTATTCAGTGCAGTTTTTCGAAAGGTTCCGGCAATGGTCTGACATAATATGCTCAATTGTTCATCTCATCTTCCCTGATATATTTCTTTTGTTGTTCTCATGTTTTGGTAGAGCCTCTACCCTTGCTAATCAACAAGGAAATCATGAAATATATCAAGATGACAGAACAGGAAGTGAATTTTATGCCCATGATTGTGCTCAAGTTTTCGATATGAAGATACGAATTTTCGGACCAACTGTTTGTAGTTGGGTGCTTTGTGATCATCTAAAAAGCTTTATTTACTACATCTTTGGAGAAATTACATGAAGTGAACTCCTTGTTAATGTGAAATTGGAATCTTTCATCGGTATTCGAATATACCAGATACCAGATTTATTCTTCTCGTTTGATAGGTTTACTAGTTATACCCACTTTGTTGACTCAGCGGAAAATTACCCATTTACCAGTCAAAAGAAATGAGACGCATATGAGTATTGTAGTTAAGCCTTTCAAGGACAAATTTTACAGCTTTATACTCCTCTGTAGGATGACCAATAGATACAGGAGAATTTGTATTTCCTTGTGCAAAAGTACCATTTTTAGGCTTGACAAACTGATTTTTTGACAAACAAATATTTCTCATCATGTCATGTTAATATTGATAGAGTGACTGAGAATGACATGAGGGTTCTTCATAGTCAATTAGCTATGCATGCGCAGTATAAAATTAGAAAAAAAACTACGATTTTCTTCCAACCAAGTGAAATATTTAAGGGTGAATACAATAATTTTGGGCTTTTTTAGGGGTATAAATATCTTCTGGCAAAGAGCCAATCGGGCAGAACTAATGTGATATTCGTAATCAGCATCCTCAAAAACCCTAGAAACGGCTCTCAGATGGTCTGCCTAAATTTTTTTCTCATTTTGTTGGCCTGTGTTATTAGTGACGCGAAATATATTCGGGATGAGGCTTCGGCACAATGATTCGAGTGCTCGAATCCGAATGGAGCAATGATATATATACAATGATTGGAAACTGCCACGCCCCTTAACGCTATAAGATAGATTCCCGGCGAAATCAGTCCATCGCGGGATATGCTTGAGTAGAGGTACGGGATTGCGTATGTCGACTGTGGGGGAGTGCTGCAATCGACCTTTCTGGCGTACTAATTCACTGATTTTCCCCAATTGGTTTAGTTTTTGTTGTATTCTTGAGCATAGTGAGGCAGTGCTGCATACTAGGATGTAATATACCTTTTAACAATGCACATTTATCGAAGTACCGACTAGCTGTGAGGCATTTTAGCATCGGTTGCAACCATGCATGTACGACACAGCCTAAAAAATTAATAGATACTGTGGGTGAGCATCAATATAGATGTGCAGAACCTAGTAGGATTGTTGAAAGAGGATTTATGTCACCTGATTTTTTAAAAGAGAAGGGTTGATTACGATAATTGTGTGAGCAACTAAGTTGTTTTATATAGTATATATTGTAATATTGTGGGGCCGAGTTCACTGGCAACCATAGTATCAGTATAGCGATTGTACCTTCATAATATAAAATCGGAACTAACCGGAAACTATCATTGTACTGATTGATAAAATGCTAACATATATAACTTTTTACCGGGTCAGGCCGTTGAAGCCACATCAATGATGAGAATCGGCATTGTTCCAAACAATATTCCATCGGCAAAACAATGCACTAGAACAGTGGTCGGGAACCTATGGCTCGCGAGCCATATGTGGCTCTTTTGGGTATAAGATATGGCTCTTTGCCAAATATTTATTTTTGTACAGAATTGATCAATATTGCAGCAACTTGTTAGTAAATTTTCATCACGACCAGAATAATTATTCCCGTGGCAGTTTAAACATGTCTTTGAGAGGTAAAGGCAATGCCGTCTTCAGGCTTAGGGGCTTGAACTCCTCGAAAATCCTCAAATTTAAGGTACTGTCGCGCCGACGACCGATATCACTCGCGAATTCGATGTATCCTACCCGACTTGAAATCTTGGAATACGCGATACGTTGATTGATCAAACAGAATAGCTGACATGGCGACACCAACATGACAACGCAGTTTTCAAATACACATTAACTTCCTGATCTACGGCGCGAAATGAACTGCCGTGGACGTGACATTCACAATTACAAACTCGATTTACAAACAACGCCGTTGCTATCCACGTTCTTGATTGGCACGTAGCTCTACCGGCGATAAACTAGGCGTGTAGCGTAACGTTTTGGGGAGTCGAGCAGCATTTAGATATTGGGAATCAGTGCCACAGTTACATTGGATAATATCAGTTATATCAAACTCTAAGCTATTTACGATGTATTACGTTATCAATGGTGAGGCTTGGCCCGTCTGTGCCTTACCTCTCATTTCGCACTTTGTTTTTGTATAATAAAATGCATATTGTGTGAATTTGAGAGAAAAATGTTCAAAATCTAGTCATTCATGAACATCAATAGAAATACCAATAATAATTGAAGGTTTCAAAATCTTCGTTAACAGCTTAGATTGGGTATAGACCAGGGGTGGCCAACCTGCGGCCGTAGAGGGGAATTTGTGCGGCCGTGGACACGTACTTCAATTAGTATGTGTTGGCGGCCGTCGACATGCAATTTGAATTTAACGAAATGACTCCCTATTTCTTGTAAGATTTTAATTAATCTTGAAATTTATTCGCGTTGCGCGCGATTCAATTTGACTTCAATTGTTGATTTCAATATAGTGGCGCCCGTTGCAATCAGAGCCCCACAGTACAGATGCAAACAACAGCGGAAAATGATGCCCCTCATATGGAATATCAACTCGGAATCGTGTGCTCCTCATTATGCTGACAATCCTGATTAGAGGTCAAGAAATAGAAGCATGTCAAAAAGTGACTAATAACAATTGCCCAACCAGAAGATGCATCATAATTTAGGACTTGCCCTAAATTTTCGAAAACACCCTGTGCATCATCTGTATACCCGTGAATCCGGTCATATGGGCGGAGAAAGGGTAAATGTTTGATAGTAATATGTAAAACGACTAAAATTAATAAGGAATATCATTAGGGAATCCGAAATTTTTTGCGCGATTCGCGCGACTATAACGGTTACCTTGACATTGCCAGTGCGTATAGTAAGCTTATTTCATTAAATAGATTAGCCCGGAGTTCACCGGAAATGGACATAGACACTTTAACATCGGTATTTGGCGTCTAGCTTGTTCATTACGACTATGCACTGGAATGCGGTCGTAGGCTACATGAGTATTCGTAATGCGGCCGTGTATCGCAAAAAGGTTGGCTACCCCTGGGGTAGACCTATAAATAGATTGATGTAGTGACCATGTTTAGCTCCACCTACGCATGTGATCATGGATTCTCGCATTTAAAAGGAGCATCACGGTGAACCTACGTTCTCGTAACTCAAATTTCGCATGCTCAAGTAAGGCAACGAGCATGATTAGTTCGAGTCTGTACAGAAAAATGTGGCGCAGACGACGAATCCCGTGTAGAGAGTTAAGCGACACCTGGTTGTTGGTTCGAGTCTTGGCTCTGTCATGTTTCTATGTGTCGGAGGTTTATCTGGGCTCCTCATCGCCGATCCCGCTGTTAACGCAGCGTCTTAAAAAGCCAAGAGGAAGAGTGAGCCGACCTCCAATGTCGGCAGCAGAGACCACAAATAGGACGCACGAATGCGAGAGAGAATGAAGAATGGGAGTGCGCGTGCGAGTAAAAGACGTCCTCGAGACCCAAAGCAATGACATTGAAATTTACGAAATGTACTGTCGTGGCGCACAAGGCCTGAACAGGCGGTAAGCGCCACTGTCGTCGTGTGATAATAATAATGGTAAGTACTGCGATGACGTCAGAAATTTTGAATTGTGACGTAACATCTGATTGACATGTATGGCTCTTTGGAAGGTAAAATGGAGAAAATAAGGCAAATATGGCTCTTCGGACAAAAAAGGTTCCCGACCACTGTTGTATAGTGTGTACGTCTATGGTATTTTATGTATAACCTTCATAACTTTTCGCTATTTGCATCACGCTTTATAACCTGAGCATGAGCATCAACTTGCATTTGTATGTGCTGCTGCCTCAAATACCCAGGTTATTTTTCCAGCAATGTAACTCCACAATCCTCCAACGGGTCATGTTTTATCGTTATGAACTAGATATGTGACGTGAGCTGATATTCTACCGCATGGTAGCTTTTAAAAGTGATGTGATAGTCAAGTTTGTTTAGATTTCAGTGATTTTTATAGTAGTTTTAGGGTGAAATGTAAGTTCTCATACCAATAAAAGATATATCGCACTTGAATATATTGTTGAATACTTGAAATTCCAAAATGTCGTCGCGGGCCGCACAAAATGCTCTGGCGGGCCACATGCGGCCCGCGGGCCGCGTGTTTGAGACCTCTGGTCTAGTCATTTCGATACGACATCAGCGCTGTCAATGAGCAAGTCCGTGATATCGCGTAAATGCCAACTATTTACCATTAACCGATACACACGCAAATAATTGAATACGCAGCTTCGTAGGCGTCGACAAACTAATGCTTGAAACGCATTCAATGATCGTGCGTTGTACGGAGTCTCCATTGTTTTCTCACAAATATATTGATCGCAAACGAAGTGATCGAAGCTTACAGCCTACGTTGTCGTAAACTATAGTATAGTTAAGTAATTTAATAGCAAAATGTCTATTTTTGTTGTGTCCTTAACTTAACCAAACCACTCGTTTCATTGAAATTGAATTCAAAAATAGTTTATATAGTCCTCACTCATTGGAGCAGGCTCGTATTGTATCATATCAATTTGCAAAAGGGTAATGTATTGCATCTTATCAATTCGTTTCTCTGTATTCTCTATTTTGGTTGGTAACTAGAAACTGAGGCTGTGCATTACTTACGTAGTTTATTAGTTCTACTTCTATGTGAGCGATACAGCGCCTTAAATTGCGTGTATATTTAACTCTTTATCCCTTCATCGGTTCAAATTCAAAGACAACTCAATGTATTTCAGACAGCTAGCAAAGTACAATGACGTAATCACGCCTCATACCTCGAAAAGACAATTTGACTTGAATTGTGACTTGACTCGTGAGTAGACTTGACTTGACTCGACTTGACTCGAGTCACCTCCAAAAATCGACTGACTTGACTTGACTCGAGTCACCTTCGAAAATCGATTGACTTGACTTGACTCGAGTCAAAATGTGCAATGACTCGAAATGACCCGTGACTCGAAGGTAGTGACTTGATCCCAACACTGCTGTAGGCTACTAATTCTTGTCTGGTTTATACACTCGCATTTCCTCGATGTCACTTGTCGGTGTTTGATTCGTTGATAATACTGCGCATTGTGCAGTGCACGGCGTTGAATTACGTTGTCAAATAGTGATGCAACACGAGGTTTTCTGTGGCGTAAATTCTGAATTTATTCGATTAGTTCGAACGGGAACCTTCTATTTTCCAATACAATAAACTTCATTGCTGGACGGACTCGAGCTCAACCATATCGCGGATCGAATTTCAAACCATTTAGCGCGTCCGCATCACACTGTAATCGCTGGCATGAAATATCACGTGCGCCAGGCTATGCCTGATATCGTCACGAGCCTGAACTACCGAGTCTACAGCAGGACTGGCGCATGTGATAACATCGCTGGCCTAAACTATAGTGTCTGCTACAGGCATCATGTGATTTGCCTGCTATCTCTACTTATTTGATTGTTATGTTATACTGGCTTAAGACTGACAGCGTCAAATTGAATAAACCTGAATCTGCGCAATTGGCCACGAACGGACGCGAACGAACGTAATTGATTAGCGCTAATACTGAAACATCAGAAGATGCATGTACTTAACCGTAATAAATGATGCTAACTTGGTAAATTTGAAGAAATTTCAAACCCCTCCCTTGTTTCATCTGGTCACCCTATGTAGAAATAAAAGTCGGCGCCTATGAGTATGGTTACGCAATACAACCATTATCCCCTCTGCGCAATATATTTACACAATCAATATTGCATCTACCTCGTATTGCTGATTTCTGTTTTTGGATGGTGCATGGCGCAACACAGATCTGACTTCAATCTCGTAGTCCTTTTCCGGAACAGTCGTAGGAATATTGCAACAAGCACCTAAACAGGAAGATTATAGTAAACAATTTATAGAGACGACAACTAGTTCAACCTACGATATATAATATCTTGTATAAACTCAGTGCACACAGAGCTTTCTTCCCAGTTTTGCCCAACTTTATCAGTTGCCACTCTATTGGGAAACTCAGCGCTAATCAATTAAATATACCAGATACTCACCATTTCCAGTAGGAAATTCCCAGCAGAATGAACCTAGACGACTCTCTCTAGGAAGGGCTACTTGCTGAGACAACGTATCTGAACAGATGAATAACAGTCAGTGGCACCTCAAACACGCAATAACGGGCGTGGGTTAATTAAACGCAGTCAAATAACGGTAATCTTATAGCTGGCGAACAGAGCGCAAAATTTAATAAAACAGGTCACAATATAAAGCTAATTTCGCACTGATTCAGAAAATATAAATTAAAATCTGGTCCGGGCACTAAAACCCCCGAAAATTGCCTTTAAAATCCGAAATTGGCATTGTTTCTAACAAAGGTATAGCGGCAGTAGACAATGACAAATCAAATGTCTAGAACTGATTGTGACATCATTGAGCAACTTGGCAAAGTCGTGCTGAATATATATTACAATGAAATTCATGAACCGCTGTGCCCAATGGAACAAACTGTTTTGTAGATCGGCCTGTTGCGTACCAAGAAATACGCGTTGATAGTAAATTCTACGATACGGTATATGTTTAGGCTTTTGTGCTATAATTTATATTTATCCAAATTTTTGAATGCGCGACGACGCATAAAATACACAAACTATTCACATTACGACTTATCCGCGCTACAGCGATTGATACGACGCGCTATATACTCTGAGAATCACGGGGAACACGGCAAGCGACTTCGCCAAGGCGCCAAATGATGTCACAATCAGTACGAGACATTGATCGGTCATTGTCTACCGACGTTACCATTGATAGAAACAATACCGACTTTGGCCCTTCGAGGGCGATTTCCGGGGCGTTCCAGTGCCCGGACCAGATTTTAATTTCTCTTTTCGGAGTCGGTGCGAAAGTAGCTTTCGATTGAGACCCGTGTAATTAAATTGTTCGTTCTGGTCGCCTGCTTTAACATTAATGTTGAGTTATCAAATTGGAAGTTTCTACAGTCATCATTGCATGAGCCGAGCATAAAAAATTTCAAATAATTCATAACTTACATACGGTACCCAGCTCAGCTTTCTAGACTATATATAAGAGTTAAATAATTTTTTACAAATCAAACGGTCATAACAAATGTCGAAAATGCTTCTTGCCGCTGACAACAATTCACTTCAAAGAATCACGATTCAAACTTCCCAGACGAAAATTTGAATCACGTGAACAGGGCTCGCTGCGCAATGCGCCACTGCGCATATCGATGAAAAAGGCTAATGATCTCATTCACTTCACGCATGGCGCGACGCACGAGGAAAGCTCGTCAATCGTTGAGTGGTATTCAGCGGGGTAACATCATTTAGCTATATAACATCGGTAAAACATTATGAGGTACAAAAATTGTAATTGTAAAATTGTAAAGTTTATTACATGCTCGAAATAAAAGTACGAAAGAGAATGTACCATTATCGAAGTCGATAATAGAGTATACCATTAACTATTCAATATACCAGCATATAATCCCTGTAAATTATATGGCGATCAAGTCAGATTCACTGTGCGCAGTCGCCATTTCTGCCGACCCATTGAACGCATTCAAGTGAAAAACGCTAAACATCTCACGGCATGACGCACGCGAAAAGTTCGTAACATCTTTCGGAATTGCGAATGTTCACCGCAGGAACAAACAGTAACACGACAGCTAAAAGGGCACAGAAATGACAATGTTTAAAAGCTTGAAATGTAGGCCCGACAGTGAATATTGACCGTTCAATGCCAGCATGCACAATCCGGTTACGTGACGTCGCTATGAAGAATCACGTTCAGTGACGATTTTCCTTCAAATTCTATTGAAATATTTTGAAATACTGAAATGTGTGCTATTTGTGCATATTGTGCAACTTTGCATTTATTCATAGGTTATAGGTTATAGGCAGGGTTGCCATCGACATGGACCCAAAAATAAGGATAGTCGAAAAATTGGATTATCATGAAAACGCGTTTTTGTACATACCTCGTATTTATACGAGACGTGGCATATCACATTCCATACTTTTTGCCAGAAACAATCTACTCCAGCAACTCCTTGTTATTAGAAAGTGTTTCATGGATCTCACGAATGCTCAGGTCTAGGTTTACCTTTACTCAGGGCCGAAACAGCACTTCGTCAGCCCCCCTCACCACAAAAAAACGTTGGTCTTGCCCCCCCCCCCCCCCCCCACATAGGGTAATAAACCTAAATTCTTCACCTCAATGCGATTAGAGGCGTCAAAGATAGGAAAAGGCCGTAGGCTACACCAAATTTAGATAAAATCATTTTTTGAGCGTATGGAGCACGAACTCCAGTAACAATGCTTGTAGTCTTGGTCCTGGCCGAAGAAAACCATGTGCGATGTGGTAATAGGGGAATGTTGCTTTGAACAATTACGATGTGCAATTGTTGGTGAGGAATGATTGCTGGTGTTTGACAGTATGGAGTGCCCAGGTGCCCTCTGTAGCAGCTGCCTTGTAGTCTGTGGTCGTTGGTGCTGATCGGCTTGTGGGAAAATTATTCATCTACTGGTTCAAATTATAACCATTATGACACACACTTCTTGTGTTTTGGGGTATCAATTTGAGTTGAAATAGCGGTCTTTCCTATGGCCTTCAGGTTAATGTCGCAATTGCAGATATTGCAATGTGCGAAACACTCGGCCTTCAAGCTACGATTGATACCTTTGAATTGCCCTGGCTATCTCACCACTTAGAAGTCAAATCCTGCGGTGTGAACGTTACGAGAGTTCCTTTCATTTAAGATGTCATAAAATCTCGACGCAAAAGCGTAATTTTAGAATATTATGCAACACATACCAAACGAAAACGATCGAACTTCTGCAGTGGTTGAAAATAAGACAAAATAAGGACGCAAGTCGAAAATAAGGACATTTCTTAGAAATAAGGACGATTGAGTTTTCTAGGACCTGGCCCTTCAAAATAAGGACAAATCTTAGAAATAAGGACGGTATGGCAACCCTGGTTATAGGTCATAGGTTAGATTATTCATGGCAGCAGTCCCTTGGTGTGCCGAGTGTCAGATTTCACAGATAACCCCTCGCAGCGGCGGGGGAATTACAATCCGATCATTATACATGACAACATCGTCTACGATCGAAAGGTTGTCGCGGTACCGCCAATATGATTGTAGTTGAAAAGGCAGTTTGTCCGATTTGTCTGGGAACCCTGAGATGATGTGATTTTTTAACTCACTGAGGACAGGATCGTATGCAGTACTGCGCTTTACATCGTCCCAGGAGACAACTTCAATGGCATTCAATGATGCTCGGGAGGCGGCCACGATGCTGATTTCAATCAGATTGGTGTCCTCATGAGTAGTATATACGATCGCTCTGGGTGTGCCTGGGGTTCTTATGGGCGGGGTGGTGACGCGCCTGAAAACCGGGGGTGGTGATGCGCCTTTTTAGACCCCCCTCTCGGCGGTGATGCGCCATGTGTTCTTATGGATGCGGTCGTGATTCGCACTTTCGGGCATAGGCTGCGGATGGTGACGCGCCTGAAAACCGGGGGTGGTGATGCGCCTTTTTAGACCCCCCTCTCGGCGGTGATGCGCCATGTGTTCTTATGGATGCGGTCGTGATTCGCATTTTCGGGCATAGGCTGCGGTGGTGACGCGCCTGAAAACCGGGGGTGGTGATGCGCCTTTTTAGACCCCCCCTCTCGGCGGTGATGCGCCATGTGTTCTTATGGATGCGGTCGTGATTCGCACTTTCGGGCATAGGCTGCGGCGGTGATGCGCCATGTATTCTTACGGGATCTGTGGTGACTCGCCATGTGTTCTTATGGGTGCGGTCGTGATTCGTACTTTCAGGCATCTCTCGTGCGGTGTTGAATATGTACGAGTCACCAACAATAACCGCACAAACGGAAACGTGGCTTGCAAGAGGATTAAGCAGTGCGTGCGACCTATATTTCGAATGACCTGCGCGCTGAATTATTTCCCGTCCAGCTGTGTGCTACTATCGATTATTACACTAGACCAGTCAGTGCGAAATAGTTTGCTAAATCTAGGAATCACTTCCAAGGTAATATTTTGGTAATTAGTTTACCGCAGAGCCGGCGTAGACGGCGATTCGAATTTCAACAATAACCGCATTCACAAACTAACACTTCAAAAATGTGTGAAATAGTTTGCAAAACCCCGCGATCGCTGACAAGATAATGTCTCGGACATAACCATCTTTCGCGACTTGGTGTTACAGGCATATCGATCGCTCACGCGGTGAAATATTCGTGAGCATCACTCGCAGAATTATATTTTGGTAATTATTTTGTCACAGAGCCGGCGTAGACGACGATTCCAACACCAACAATAACCGTGCACACAAACTAACACTTCAAAAAAGGTGTGAAATATTTGTAAAATGCTACGATCACTCACAAGATAATGTCCCAGACATAACCATCGTTCGTGACTTGATGTTACATACATACCAATCGCTCACAAGGTAATATTTTGATAGTTTGGTACGGAACTTGATTTCACTCGTAAGATTTATTAAGTAACGAATAACAGACCGCCAGTGTCGGTAACTTGAATAGCGACAAATTGTCACTTATTTCCGCTCTAACCCTAATCCTTTGTGAAGTGAACGCTTATTCAAAAGGGTGTGATATAATTTTAAAATCCAACGACCACTCACCGGATAATGCTTCAGACATATAGCAATCCCTCATACCAGCTCACAAGGTAATATTTCAGTAATAAGTTTGTCACAGAGCCGTCGCAGACGGTGATTCGAAAACCAACAATTTGTCACTCGCCCGCGATCGCTATATGTTTCACGCCTCCAGAATAGTGGCTGACTTTAGTTGCGTGATAAGATCCATGAAAATATTCAATCAATGTGTTAGTTTATCAACTTGAAATGAAACTCACTACACAAATCAAGTCGATTCGTATCTGAATGTTTTAAATCGGTACAACTCTAATCCTTTGACAAATCCCTTAACGCGTTTTTGTTGAATCGAACGTAACCCGAATATTACTGACGCCGACTTTCAGCCACATCGAATTATTCGCACATTCCGCACCACTGTTTTCACACTTATAGAATCAATACCAACTATAACTCTACAAGAATCAAGAATCACAAGTATGTGCATTACACAGTTATTGTCTTTATTAACTTGAAATCAAACACTTAACAAAAACACGCAACTAATCATTTGGCAACTCTAACATTACCAAAAAATTCCAGTATTGTTGATTGAAAATCCTTGAGTCATTATTATCAAAAATGTTATAGTACCGCATCGGAATCCATTCGCGGGATGCACTAAAGGTAAATCCAGATAATCCAAAATGAAATATTTGGACTTTGACAAACATGACTACCAACTTTGATCCAGTCACATTTCAAGATCATACTTTGAAACAATCCTTGAAACTTACAACTCTATTCACGACTGAGTTTTCCGTTTATCAAATAGAGTTTCAGTAAATACTATCGCGATATTTTAATGTGTTACTACACACAATAGAATCAATCAATGAAATAGCACCTGTTGTAAATATTTCTAACTTGACAACCACTTGTGCATACCGCGATCGACTTGCGACGCGATGAGTTAAATCGGAATATTTCAATCTATTTGTCGAAACCTTGAACAAACTATCAGGTTATTTTTTTTTGTTGTAATCGAGTGAACGGAAATAGTATTACGTCTCAACATTTTAACATCTTCCCATAAACAAAAGAGTAAAATACAAAAAACCTTGTCAAGTCAATCCGTTTGTAACTTACCCAACCAAAGCAAAAAGTATCCTTATGAAAAGTAGACAAGACTACTACGCGAGTAATCACCACAATCCAAAATCCATAGCAAGTTCGGTTGTATTCATAGTCCACCAACTCGTATTTTTATTCAACTGTAAAAGTCGTTACTACTCTGCAAGACAAAAAAATTACTATGTGGTATATTTTGTAAGATAAAAGTAATTACTTCTCGGTGTCGGCGACTTGAGATTAACATATGTTTTGAGTATATGATATTTGAATGTCTGACCAACGTAGTTAAGAATTCATTTCTTACGATCGAACATCGGTATTACATTGAAAGTTATCATGCTGTAAACATAAGGATTGACACATGGATTTGACATATGTAATAGTTGATCATGACTTGATTATTAAATTATTCGCGTTAATTAGACCCGGTGTTGCGGTAAAGGTTATTATGACAGCAACAAACTTTTCACCACCGTGGTTATCAACATATTGATTTGTAAAACTATACTTGTCTGAAATGTTCTTGGTTTGAAAGATATTCCGTGTTGGTACAAATCACTCTGTGTATTACGGATATCAGAAAATATTTTTACAAATGTAGTTGTTTCCAGTAACCAAGACTAAAGATGACACAACAATTTCGTTTGGAATATCTTTACTGGACGCATCCTATTCTACTAGACTTGAGTAATACACAAAACTCATAGCATTAACAAAATCGCAATAGGCGCTACACTGAAATCTACAAAATGTGTTTGTATTGTTACTCAAAGTAGTGATCATAAATTATCATTTAAATAAGTAATTGTAATCATAAAACCAAACTTGTGAAAGTCATTACCATAACAAAAGAATATTGTAGGTTGCTTGCTAAATGTATGCCGGAAATATTTGTAGAACGCTCACGACCAAAGAAATCGGAAATTTCTCCCCATTGTCATTCGTCAAAGTATATGTTGTCACAATACTCATCCCGTAAAAGATCTTACTTGTATGTGATTGAATCGCCGGTAATTAACTCGCTAAATCAAACCATAAGGAAATTTCACTCAGTCATCCGATTATGATATTAAACAGCGTCGCTTAATCGGCGTAGAGCGTTTTTCTAAATGCAAATCATACCTGACCAACAGAAAACAATTTTCACTCACCTTGTAATGAAACCAAGCGGTGGGCCTTCGTTCAATATTTTGTTTGTGTCAAATACTTTGCAATAAACACACACACTGGAGTGGTTGAGCTTTACATCATCAAGCTGTCATCTGTAAATCGAGATCACATCCGACTTGTAACTGTATCGTTTACGTAACCGAGTTGTATGCGCAGTTTCATATTTTTATCATTTAGTGATTGCTGAACATACCAAACGATACACATTCACTTCCGAAATACTGCGTTGATCTCAATTCCCTTTGTCGTGATAACCGAAGTACATTTGTTTCGAATTCGTAACAGCCGACTTTTCTATGACACGATAAATTTTGACAAGTTATGCTTAGAAGATTGGTTGCATATCGCGAAAAATAACATACTGCTCATATTGATACTGTTAATCGGTATTTTCACGCGAGTCGATTTTCAAATGAGTAAAATTTATTACACGAGTTTCTCCGCTTAATGTAAATGAAAACTCAGTCGTCTTTTAACATCACAAAGACATTCATAAAAAGTAAGCAATCAAACACAACACTTTGTACGACACTAATTATTGTTCCACACATCTCATTTCATACTAAGTGTATACGAAAGATATTCATGTTACACGAAAATATTCGCTCATGCTACAAACCCGTACAATGATTGGTGGTGTAAGGCCAGCACAATTGTGGTATCCATACGAGTTTAGTTAACACAATTTACGACACCGAGGTCGCCCCATCTTTCGTAAGACAACAAACCAAGGCTTCAGGATATGTCCATGTCATAACAATAAATCAGCTATCCCAACAACAGAGTACATATGTTTTCTAGCACGGTGCTTACATCTTACACACAAATCAACCCACTTTGCTAACGAAAAGTGCTGAGTCATCACAACAATACAACTAAAACATACTATCATACAAAATGGCCGTTATAGTTTGCACACCAACGATACATCGTACAAGTAGCAAGTCTCGAGAATCCAGTTATTCAAAAAACGTGAAAGTGTTTCTACGCCAAGTCGGTATGTTGACGAAAGCATATATTGTAATATCATGATCGATTTACATTCGTTGGTCACAAAATGTCACTACTCTAAATAATTATTTTTCACTCAAAACCTACTTGTCACCATTCGTTTCATCAAGCACGAGTTCAAGAAACCTGCTACGACATGAATTGGTTTTTTTATGTTGTGTAAATAGGTAATAATTAATTTTAGTAACACTATATCAACATCATCGAGTTGCGCGAATAGATTTACATGTGGTCTTGTGGTTTTAATCGAAGTATACAGCACGGTCTAATGTAGAGTCATCTCTACTGTACAGCAACTCGGTAATCGAAATGCATTAAAAGTTAAACAACGATCTTGTTTCGTCGCACCAAAAATATGTTTACTATCGCGATACTCTGCACAGGTCGTGTAAATCCTTTTCACACTCGTAATAGTATACCAACAGCTACCGGTGACAACGTTTAACAATACCAACGACACTAAAAAAAAACGATACCTACCCAAATAAAATTACCATTTTCACCTGGAGGTCGGTCGTTACCCGAGTAGAAATACCATTGTCCTTTGGAGATTTATCGTTTACCCAGTGTAACAAACCCCTTACCCTTTGGAAATCTATTTTTTCTCTGGGTAACAAACCTTTTTCACTTGGAAATATATTTTTTCTCTGGTTAACAAACCTTTTTCACTTGGAATTATATTTTTTCTCTGGGTAACAAACCTTTTTCACTTGGAAATATATTTTTTCTTTGGTTAACAAACCTTTTTCACTTGGAATTATATTTTTTCTCTGGGTAACAAACCTTTTTCACTTGGAAATATATTTTTCCCTGGGTAACAAACCTTTTTCCCTGAGCAAAAAACCATTTTTACTTGGTGGTCCATCGTTTACCCGAGTAAAAATATCATTTTCTTTTGGAGATCCGGCGTTTACCCAGTGTAACAATACATTTTCACTTGGAAAAATACTTTTACCTAGAGTAACTAATCATTTTCTCCTGGGTAACAAACCCTTTTCGTCTGGAAACTATCATTTACCTGAGTACCAATACAGTTTTCACTTGGAAATCTACCTTCTCCCTGGGTAACAATATCATTTTCGTTTTGAAAACTGACAACCACACCGGACAATTTGATATTTTTGTATATTGTTACAACGGGTAGCGACAAAATATACACCAACAACGATTCCGATACATTTGTCCAATCAAATATTCACTTGCTCTGATGCATCCCATCAAAATCATTGGTTACTCACATACAATAACAATGAGCCGTTGTACATCGACATGTATGTTTTCGGAATTGGCTAATAAAGGGGTTTCCGATATGTCCGTGATGTCCGGGTTCGTGCTTTGGATTTTCCAGAGTCAAAATGCCTGAATAAAACACCTCCTCGACTTTGGTAGCTGGTTGATACACGGATAATGGTATTCGGAAAACGGATGAATTTATGTTCCCATCGCGCCAACAACTCCGGGTTACTTGTGAGTTTCCTCAGGTCTGTTTACTATATTGTGTCTTTACTGATCAATACATGTCGCTCCAGTCAGCTGAAACCGGATCACTAATACGAGAAAGTGTGTGGGGGCCTGATCCGGATATTCACTCATGAACCAACGACCGATATTCAAGTAAACATGTTACAGCCCGTGTTTTGTCTCCATGGAAAATACCAACCATCACATACAAGTAACGTCGCGATTGTTCACAAGTATTCGCGTAAACGAGGTGTACATACAATGTGTCGGTGTACAAACAACATGGAAAACAAATTCATGTTCTCAAGTCTCATCATGCGACGACTCTGTACATTCAATGTGGGCACAGATGACTTGGAGACAGGCAAGCAGCCATATTTGGACGTAACATGGTCTTACTTTGAACCGACCTCCACCCAACTTGTAAAAAATCAATCTCACACGAGTACAGCCCTTTCACGGATTCACACCTTGATTTTGCAAGATTGTTCGGATTCTCAGGTAGACTTGTATTGTGATCCAGACTTCGACATAATCGGGTTGCGTAACTCGCTCAATCCCTCCGCGTATTGTTCGTCCTAACCTGCGAACTTTTTTGCTGAGGCCGCAGTGTTTCACATGGTATAATGTATTTGGTGATCACCATCGTTATCAATCTTTCACGCGCTGAATATGTCAGATGTCGCTACTCCCACATAACGACTACAGATAAACATCGTGAGCAGTGACTCCGGATTGGAATCGTAAACAGGGACTCTGTGTGTGTGTGTGAATCTCGAGTTCGATTACGATTAGATAATGTAATCCAAGGTGTGTCTCTGCGAGTTGAAGGCTTATTTCGTGTTGATCACACCGCAAGAGGGAGCTATCTCGTAATTCTATAGGTCGTTATAAAACGAGGTTGGAAACTTTCGGTCTAGTTGATCCAGCTACGTATTGAAACGGTGCACCCACACAGACCATTGAGAAAACGTTGTCGTAACCTAACCATATCCACGAGTAAATATGGGACTACGCGTAACTGTCCATAGATTCCTCTGGCCCCACACCGTGGTTTTACGACACAGGCAAGATGCGGTAGTGGAAATATTAAAATGAAAAACGATACCTTGGTGACATTTGATTTGGATTTTACACCTGATGAACCATACACTCGATTGATACATTGGGAGGACAACTCTATCGTCAAGGTTGAGGGAAAAGAAATGTACAGATTTGTTGGTGTTATGGATATTCAGCGAAAATCAGGGTATATGATTGTGTATGGTTCGCATATTTGACTGAGAATATATCAACAGGCATAATGCGCTGTCAATTGTGTCATGTCGTGTGTCATCTGTGCCCACATTGAATGTACAGAGTCGTCGCATGATGAGACTTGAGAACATGAATTTGTTTTCCATGTTGTTTGTACACCGACACATTGTATGTACACCTCGTTTACGCGAATACTTGTGAACAATCGCGACGTTACTTGTATGTGATGGTTGGTATTTTCCATGGAGACAAAACACGGGCTGTAACATGTTTACTTGAATATCGGTCGTTGGTTCATGAGTGAATATCCGGATCAGGCCCCCACACACTTTCTCGTATTAGTGATCCGGTTTCAGCTGACTGGAGCGACATGTATTGATCAGTAAAGACACAATATAGTAAACAGACCTGAGGAAACTCACAAGTAACCCGGAGTTGTTGGCGCGATGGGAACATAAATTCATCCGTTTTCCGAATACCATTATCCGTGTATCAACCAGCTACCAAAGTCGAGGAGGTGTTTTATTCAGGCATTTTGACTCTGGAAAATCCAAAGCACGAACCCGGACATCACGGACATATCGGAAACCCCTTTATTAGCCAATTCCGAAAACATACATGTCGATGTACAACGGCTCATTGTTATTGTATGTGAGTAACCAATGATTTTGATGGGATGCATCAGAGCAAGTGAATATTTGATTGGACAAATGTATCGGAATCGTTGTTGGTGTATATTTTGTCGCTACCCGTTGTAACAATATACAAAAATATCAAATTGTCCGGTGTGGTTGTCAGTTTTCAAAACGAAAATGATATTGTTACCCAGGGAGAAGGTAGATTTCCAAGTGAAAACTGTATTGGTACTCAGGTAAATGATAGTTTCCAGACGAAAAGGGTTTGTTACCCAGGAGAAAATGATTAGTTACTCTAGGTAAAAGTATTTTTCCAAGTGAAAATGTATTGTTACACTGGGTAAACGCCGGATCTCCAAAAGAAAATGATATTTTTACTCGGGTAAACGATGGACCACCAAGTAAAAATGGTTTGTTGCTCAGGGAAAAAGGTTTGTTACCCAGGGAAAAATATATTTCCAAGTGAAAAAGGTTTGTTACCCAGAGAAAAAATATAATTCCAAGTGAAAAAGGTTTGTTAACCAAAGAAAAAATATATTTCCAAGTGAAAAAGGTTTGTTACCCAGAGAAAAAATATAATTCCAAGTGAAAAAGGTTTGTTAACCAGAGAAAAAATATATTTCCAAGTGAAAAAGGTTTGTTACCCAGAGAAAAAATAGATTTCCAAAGGGTAAGGGGTTTGTTACACTGGGTAAACGATAAATCTCCAAAGGACAATGGTATTTCTACTCGGGTAACGACCGACCTCAGGGTGAAAATGGTAATTTTATTTGGGTAGGTATCGTTTTTTTTTTAGTGTCGTTGGTATTGTTAAACGTTGTCACCGGTAGCTGTTGGTATACTATTACGAGTGTGAAAAGGATTTACACGACCTGTGCAGAGTATCGCGATAGTAAACATATTTTTGGTGCGACGAAACAAGATCGTTGTTTAACTTTTAATGCATTTCGATTACCGAGTTGCTGTACAGTAGAGATGACTCTACATTAGACCGTGCTGTATACTTCGATTAAAACCACAAGACCACATGTAAATCTATTCGCGCAACTCGATGATGTTGATATAGTGTTACTAAAATTAATTATTACCTATTTACACAACATAAAAAAACCAATTCATGTCGTAGCAGGTTTCTTGAACTCGTGCTTGATGAAACGAATGGTGACAAGTAGGTTTTGAGTGAAAAATAATTATTTAGAGTAGTGACATTTTGTGACCAACGAATGTAAATCGATCATGATATTACAATATATGCTTTCGTCAACATACCGACTTGGCGTAGAAACACTTTCACGTTTTTTGAATAACTGGATTCTCGAGACTTGCTACTTGTACGATGTATCGTTGGTGTGCAAACTATAACGGCCATTTTGTATGATAGTATGTTTTAGTTGTATTGTTGTGATGACTCAGCACTTTTCGTTAGCAAAGTGGGTTGATTTGTGTGTAAGATGTAAGCACCGTGCTAGAAAACATATGTACTCTGTTGTTGGGATAGCTGATTTATTGTTATGACATGGACATATCCTGAAGCCTTGGTTTGTTGTCTTACGAAAGATGGGGCGACCTCGGTGTCGTAAATTGTGTTAACTAAACTCGTATGGATACCACAATTGTGCTGGCCTTACACCACCAATCATTGTACGGGTTTGTAGCATGAGCGAATATTTTCGTGTAACATGAATATCTTTCGTATACACTTAGTATGAAATGAGATGTGTGGAACAATAATTAGTGTCGTACAAAGTGTTGTGTTTGATTGCTTACTTTTTATGAATGTCTTTGTGATGTTAAAAGACGACTGAGTTTTCATTTACATTAAGCGGAGAAACTCGTGTAATAAATTTTACTCATTTGAAAATCGACTCGCGTGAAAATACCGATTAACAGTATCAATATGAGCAGTATGTTATTTTTCGCGATATGCAACCAATCTTCTAAGCATAACTTGTCAAAATTTATCGTGTCATAGAAAAGTCGGCTGTTACGAATTCGAAACAAATGTACTTCGGTTATCACGACAAAGGGAATTGAGATCAACGCAGTATTTCGGAAGTGAATGTGTATCGTTTGGTATGTTCAGCAATCACTAAATGATAAAAATATGAAACTGCGCATACAACTCGGTTACGTAAACGATACAGTTACAAGTCGGATGTGATCTCGATTTACAGATGACAGCTTGATGATGTAAAGCTCAACCACTCCAGTGTGTGTGTTTATTGCAAAGTATTTGACACAAACAAAATATTGAACGAAGGCCCACCGCTTGGTTTCATTACAAGGTGAGTGAAAATTGTTTTCTGTTGGTCAGGTATGATTTGCATTTAGAAAAACGCTCTACGCCGATTAAGCGACGCTGTTTAATATCATAATCGGATGACTGAGTGAAATTTCCTTATGGTTTGATTTAGCGAGTTAATTACCGGCGATTCAATCACATACAAGTAAGATCTTTCACGGGATGAGTATTGTGACAACATATACTTTGACGAATGACAATGGGGAGAAATTTCCGATTTCTTTGGTCGTGAGCGTTCTACAAATATTTCCGGCATACATTTAGCAAGCAACCTACAATATTCTTTTGTTATGGTAATGACTTTCACAAGTTTGGTTTTATGATTACAATTACTTATTTAAATGATAATTTATGATCACTACTTTGAGTAACAATACAAACACATTTTGTAGATTTCAGTGTAGCGCCTATTGCGATTTTGTTAATGCTATGAGTTTTGTGTATTACTCAAGTCTAGTAGAATAGGATGCGTCCAGTAAAGATATTCCAAACGAAATTGTTGTGTCATCTTTAGTCTTGGTTACTGGAAACAACTACATTTGTAAAAATATTTTCTGATATCCGTAATACACAGAGTGATTTGTACCAACACGGAATATCTTTCAAACCAAGAACATTTCAGACAAGTATAGTTTTACAAATCAATATGTTGATAACCACGGTGGTGAAAAGTTTGTTGCTGTCATAATAACCTTTACCGCAACACCGGGTCTAATTAACGCGAATAATTTAATAATCAAGTCATGATCAACTATTACATATGTCAAATCCATGTGTCAATCCTTATGTTTACAGCATGATAACTTTCAATGTAATACCGATGTTCGATCGTAAGAAATGAATTCTTAACTACGTTGGTCAGACATTCAAATATCATATACTCAAAACATATGTTAATCTCAAGTCGCCGACACCGAGAAGTAATTACTTTTATCTTACAAAATATACCACATAGTAATTTTTTTGTCTTGCAGAGTAGTAACGACTTTTACAGTTGAATAAAAATACGAGTTGGTGGACTATGAATACAACCGAACTTGCTATGGATTTTGGATTGTGGTGATTACTCGCGTAGTAGTCTTGTCTACTTTTCATAAGGATACTTTTTGCTTTGGTTGGGTAAGTTACAAACGGATTGACTTGACAAGGTTTTTTGTATTTTACTCTTTTGTTTATGGGAAGATGTTAAAATGTTGAGACGTAATACTATTTCCGTTCACTCGATTACAACAAAAAAAAATAACCTGATAGTTTGTTCAAGGTTTCGACAAATAGATTGAAATATTCCGATTTAACTCATCGCGTCGCAAGTCGATCGCGGTATGCACAAGTGGTTGTCAAGTTAGAAATATTTACAACAGGTGCTATTTCATTGATTGATTCTATTGTGTGTAGTAACACATTAAAATATCGCGATAGTATTTACTGAAACTCTATTTGATAAACGGAAAACTCAGTCGTGAATAGAGTTGTAAGTTTCAAGGATTGTTTCAAAGTATGATCTTGAAATGTGACTGGATCAAAGTTGGTAGTCATGTTTGTCAAAGTCCAAATATTTCATTTTGGATTATCTGGATTTACCTTTAGTGCATCCCGCGAATGGATTCCGATGCGGTACTATAACATTTTTGATAATAATGACTCAAGGATTTTCAATCAACAATACTGGAATTTTTTGGTAATGTTAGAGTTGCCAAATGATTAGTTGCGTGTTTTTGTTAAGTGTTTGATTTCAAGTTAATAAAGACAATAACTGTGTAATGCACATACTTGTGATTCTTGATTCTTGTAGAGTTATAGTTGGTATTGATTCTATAAGTGTGAAAACAGTGGTGCGGAATGTGCGAATAATTCGATGTGGCTGAAAGTCGGCGTCAGTAATATTCGGGTTACGTTCGATTCAACAAAAACGCGTTAAGGGATTTGTCAAAGGATTAGAGTTGTACCGATTTAAAACATTCAGATACGAATCGACTTGATTTGTGTAGTGAGTTTCATTTCAAGTTGATAAACTAACACATTGATTGAATATTTTCATGGATCTTATCACGCAACTAAAGTCAGCCACTATTCTGGAGGCGTGAAACATATAGCGATCGCGGGCGAGTGACAAATTGTTGGTTTTCGAATCACCGTCTGCGACGGCTCTGTGACAAACTTATTACTGAAATATTACCTTGTGAGCTGGTATGAGGGATTGCTATATGTCTGAAGCATTATCCGGTGAGTGGTCGTTGGATTTTAAAATTATATCACACCCTTTTGAATAAGCGTTCACTTCACAAAGGATTAGGGTTAGAGCGGAAATAAGTGACAATTTGTCGCTATTCAAGTTACCGACACTGGCGGTCTGTTATTCGTTACTTAATAAATCTTACGAGTGAAATCAAGTTCCGTACCAAACTATCAAAATATTACCTTGTGAGCGATTGGTATGTATGTAACATCAAGTCACGAACGATGGTTATGTCTGGGACATTATCTTGTGAGTGATCGTAGCATTTTACAAATATTTCACACCTTTTTTGAAGTGTTAGTTTGTGTGCACGGTTATTGTTGGTGTTGGAATCGTCGTCTACGCCGGCTCTGTGACAAAATAATTACCAAAATATAATTCTGCGAGTGATGCTCACGAATATTTCACCGCGTGAGCGATCGATATGCCTGTAACACCAAGTCGCGAAAGATGGTTATGTCCGAGACATTATCTTGTCAGCGATCGCGGGGTTTTGCAAACTATTTCACACATTTTTGAAGTGTTAGTTTGTGAATGCGGTTATTGTTGAAATTCGAATCGCCGTCTACGCCGGCTCTGCGGTAAACTAATTACCAAAATATTACCTTGGAAGTGATTCCTAGATTTAGCAAACTATTTCGCACTGACTGGTCTAGTGTAATAATCGATAGTAGCACACAGCTGGACGGGAAATAATTCAGCGCGCAGGTCATTCGAAATATAGGTCGCACGCACTGCTTAATCCTCTTGCAAGCCACGTTTCCGTTTGTGCGGTTATTGTTGGTGACTCGTACATATTCAACACCGCACGAGAGATGCCTGAAAGTACGAATCACGACCGCACCCATAAGAACACATGGCGAGTCACCACAGATCCCGTAAGAATACATGGCGCATCACCGCCGCAGCCTATGCCCGAAAGTGCGAATCACGACCGCATCCATAAGAACACATGGCGCATCACCGCCGAGAGGGGGGGTCTAAAAAGGCGCATCACCACCCCCGGTTTTCAGGCGCGTCACCACCGCAGCCTATGCCCGAAAATGCGAATCACAACCGCATCCATAAGAACACATGGCGCATCACCGCCGAGAGGGGGGTCTAAAAAGGCGCATCACCACCCCCGGTTTTCAGGCGCGTCACCACCGCGGCCTATGCCCGAAAGTGCGAATCACGACCGCATCCATAAGAACACATGGCGCATCACCGCCGAGAGGGGGGTCTAAAAAGGCGCATCACCACCCCCGGTTTTCAGGCGCGTCACCATCCGCAGCCTATGCCCGAAAGTGCGAATCACGACCGCATCCATAAGAACACATGGCGCATCACCGCCGAGAGGGGGGTCTAAAAAGGCGCATCACCACCCCCGGTTTTCAGGCGCGTCACCACCCCGCCCATAAGAACCCCAGGCACACCCAGAGCGATCGTATATACTACTCTCATGAGCAGCCACGATACTGTCGCAGTGGTCCAATGGCATGTCATCCACTGGAGTCGAGGAAGCAGGGTGCCTGGAGAATGCATCAGATGCAGGAATGAGTTTGCCAGGAACATGGACGACACGGAAGCGCCATGACAATGTGCGCTGCTTCAGACGAAAAATCCTTGTGTTAGTAATTTCATCAAGGGAGCGGTCCCCAAAGATTTTTACCAAAGGTTTGTGGTCAGTGCAGATGATGAGATCGTCACATCCGAGGGTGAAGAACTTCGTATCTTCCAATGCCCATGCGATTCCAAGCGCCTCGCCCTCTATAGAACAATAACGTTGTTCGGCGAATCGGAGGAACCTTGAGCCAGCGAGAGTGATTTTCCACCCATGGACGCAACAGTCAGGGGTCAAGGAAGCGCATTTGCAGTACTTCTGTCGCAGCCAGTAGCCAATGCCAGACCTTGACCAGTCCGGGGTCAGGCACGTTCTTCTAGTGGGGTCAAAGATACGTACTCCATCTTTGATAGCGTTGATGAGCTCGAGCTTGGAGTTCGCGAATGCATCATCAAGTTCGGAAGTCCAGCAAAATGGAGTTTTCGTGCTTAGTAACGGTTTAAATCAGGGGTTCCCAACCTTTTTCGGTGTCAGGGTCAAATTTACAATTTCAGAGTACGGTCGGGGCCGCACGAATACCAGGGCAAAGAAACGAACCCAAAATAGTCATCAAAATACGAAAATTGGCATCAATCGCTTGATGCCATTAGCCATTGTTATGGTCAGTGTGTTGCTGCGCTCCCATTGCTCAGAGCGATCGACCTTTGGTGGCTATTTCGGAGTAGTTTTATTGCCCTGGCGAGATTTCAATTTGTATTTTTGGAATCAGTGCGACACTATAGCTTTCGATAAAGACCGGACCTATCAAATTATTCGGACGCTTCGGTCCTGAGCTATAGCACTACCAATTATGCTACTTTCGGGGTGGTTTAGCGAGTCAGGTTTTATCGCCTAGAAGCGCGAAGATTATCAATAATTCATGATTGAATCGGTCAATATGATCGGGAATTGCATATATATTGCCATCAATTTTTATCCTCACTCTGCTCACGTAATCAGTTTTATAGGTAGAGCCGAGGGAGGTGTGTTTGAAAAGGTATAGGGCCCCTCGATAATAATTAAACATCTTCGGGCGTATACCCGTTGGCAGGAACGAAACAGCACTTCGTCAGCCCCCCCCCCCCCCTCTCAGAAAATATAATAAACTGGGGTCTTGGGCTCCCATAGGGTGATAAACCTACCCCTATCACCTTGTTCACTTTTGCCACGAAGCTAGTTGTATACTGTTAAGTGAGCCAGCGCCAAGCGCGAAAATTTTCGATAATTCATGATAAAATCGGTCAATATGATCGGGAATTGCATATAGCCAATATTGATATCAATTTCTTGTCCTCGCTGCTCACGTATCAGATTGACCGGTAGAGATGAATGAGGTGTCTTAGAAACTGTGGAGTCCATTAGTGTGATTCCGTAACATCTTATTTCGTGACCTCCTGTCTGTTCTATAAAAAATATAGAATCGCCCAAACGTAGGCTTCTAAACAAAGAGACGCACACGATTTCAAATTGGTATTTCTTCACTGGAATACAATTTTTCCGTGCGGGATGGTATTTGTCTCGTGAGGTTCAGATTGCCAAGACAGTATTTTGTACATAAAACGAAGTTTTCGGTCAGCATAATGACAGTCCTGTTCGGTCCAGGTTTTCTCGCTGCCAATCGTTCTGACACACTTCTTGGAGTCGCATGTTACATAGGGTTACCATACGTCCTCTTTTAAGAGGATTTGTCCTCTTTTTTGACTTTTTTGAAAGTGTCCTCGGAGGACGCCCTTTTGACCTCTTTTTTGAGATTTTGTCCTCTTTTTTGAAAATTTAGGTCAGATTTAGAGCAAATTGCGAGTGATATGCCGTAAATTAGCACAGAAGTGACGCTCCGGCGGTTATTTCAGAGTGAAAAACGGTGATTTTTTTTTAGTCATCCACCTAGCAATGCGGAAAGAAAAACGGTATTTTGAGCTCTGAGCGGAAAAGATGACGGTTTTTGAGAATTCTTCTCCGGTTTGCAAGTCTCAAATTTCTGAAAAAGTGTCCTCTTTTTAGATTTACAAAATATGGTAAGCCTAATGTTACATGGCCTGAAACTTAATATGTCTTGGTGCGTAGTGGCGCTGTAATGGCCAACGTCGATATGCCCAATGCCCGATTGCGCATTTTTTCTTGGGAATGAGTATCCAAAAATCAAGATATTTGGCAGCATGAAATCACCCCTAGAGCAAAAAAATTGAAAAATATCATAAATTTTCAAACAATGCTAATTCACGAAATAATTTTGAGCCCCGTTCGAGCTCGCTCCCATTGGGGGTTTGGCGTGCGGCAGTTATGGTCCTATCTTTACCTTTATCTATAGCTAGTGCTCGTTTAACTGGAAAGCTATGGCACATTGCACTGCAACAGCAGTGACGTAACGATAGCAGTCTACTCACGACTTTCCCGCAATCCTAATTAAAAACTCCAGACTCCAAGCCAAGCAAGTGTATTTTATAAATATAAATTATATTTTTTGTCATAACTCGATTTCTTAATATTTTTTGGGGGCCGCAAGAAGGGTAGGTGGGGGCCGCGGTTGGGAATCACTGGTTTAAATGGTGCCATAATGGTAGAAAGCCGGCCATAATGGGATACCTGGTTGACCAGCCCAAACCATGCACGTATATCTGCTATTTTTGTTTGCCGTGGGAAGCACTGTATTGCTTCTAAGTATTTGGGCAGAGGGCGAACATTCTCGGCAGTAATTTCGAAGCCGGCGAACTCGATGTGTCTGCGGCAGAACTGGAACTTGGAGGCGTTTAGGATGATACCTTCTCGGCCCATTAATTCTAGATAGTCAATCATTCTCCACCAGTGCGTGGCAAGGTCATCGTCCCAGAGGACCGTGTCGTCCACGCACTTCGTTTTGCGTGGTGTGTCGGCAATGATGCTGTCGTAGCGGTAAGCGTACCCGTCGCCACTGGCCAGGTATCCCTGCGGGGCCACTCTATACCGATATCTCCCGAACTCAGTGATGAATGTCAGAAGGTGTCCATCCTCTTCACGCACGGGCACGGAATGATAACCATTCCAGGCATCTGTGACAGACCTGTAAGTGTTTGGAGGTATCGAGCGTGCTTGTTTGAAAGGAGGCACAACATGGTGTGTTTCTCGAGAGCAGAAGCGGTTCAGCGATTGGAATTCAACAACTCTCCTCGGGCTGCCATCTGCCTTGCGGACCCATATGGCCCTGTGACACCAGGTCGTCGGGGTGTTCGGCTCCACTTTTTCAATCACCCCTAATTTTACGTCTGCCTCCAACTGCTTCTCAATTTCCTCTTTCCAATGAAGTGGAATGGGAGCCGGTGTGTGGACTGCAGTCGGTGTCGCTGACGGATCGATATGAATGGAAATAGGCGGCCCAGTCATGGTTGGTAGTGGGCTGTGTTTGCACTTGTTGAATGTGGATGATGCATACCTCTCAAGTAACCACTGCTTCATTTTATCAACATTCTCCGCACACGGCTGGAATGGCAGCTGCTGGGGGCGTGGAGGAGGCGTGGACCTCCGTGGGCAGCTACATGTTTGATGCGGGTTACCCTCAAGGGTTGACTCTCGTGTCGCGTGGAGTGCCGCTGCCCCAATTTGAGGAAAATCGGGCCCAATGATGCCCAACTTCTGCATGGCATCTCGACTAAGGTAGAAGAGTTTCGTAGAATCCGTAATGTATACCATCTCAGCGGTTTTTATGACATCACCAGAAACTGCTGCACCCGAAAGTCGCAGAGACACAGCGCCCAAGATGTGGATACACTCATCATTAGCTGCAACCATGCATTTCTTCACCGGGATGAGATGCTGGTCTTAGAAGCCGCATGCTCGAAACAGTTTCAATCCCATCAAGGATGATTGTGCACCAGTGTCCGATATCGCCTTTATCTTCTTGGGCGATATTTTGGGACGCTGGATATTGAACTGCGGGCATAATCGGCTTGCCGGGTGGAGACCAAAAGATCAATGGTCGGTTGTGCCTTGCAGTCTTTCAGCAACCAACCGTATGTGCCATCGAAAATGTGGTGGTCCAATATGACTTCCGAAGCATGAGACTCGACAGTGTTATTGGTACGGTTCGATACTGAAGCGATATTGATACCAGAAGCAGAGCCAGTACTAGGCGTCTCCGATTGTTTGCTTTTTCTCCAGCAGGCTAGACATTGTTGAAACTCGCGCAACCTCGGCTTACCAAACTTCCCATGCAAGAATTTATACTTCTTCATGACATTGCCACATTTGCTACATTTGACGACTTGGGAGAGATCGGGCGAAGGCGTGCCAGTTGACCTGCTGGCTGCGACACTAGAGTCATGCTGATTTCTCATCTGGGAGGAGGTGGCACGGAGCGCCAGTTCCTTGTTTTCAATAATCTGGACCGTTTCGTCTAGCGATTTTGCATCGAGATTTGCAACACCAAGGACTTGCCGCTGAACCTCATCATCAGCCAGGCCAGCGATGACAATATGCTTGACAATTCTATCAGAAAAGTCGTTGACTTGGGTGCAGTCATGCTTGGTACAAGTCATTTGGAACGAGCAAATTCTTGCGGACGATTTAACTTCGGCCAGAAATGCACTAAAGGATTGCCCTTGATCCTGCTGGGCCGAAAATAGAGCAACGGTGCGCATGCTTGTGGCGATTTTGACAACTGCTAGAGATTCGACAGCTTTCAGCATATCACCTTCACTGACCTGATTGAAGTCACCGACTTGTTTGAAGAGGTCGTTCGATAAAGTTATCTCGCAGCATTGCCAAAGGTGGCTCTTGATTAGCTTGTCGGGTATCTCGGTCCCTTTTTTAAAATCGTCCCATTTTCTGAGGAATATTTGCCATTCCTCGGCAGTGGAGCCACGCGAAATGACGGGTCGTTCCATGACAGGGGGTCTCGAACGTGAGACATGAGGACCTGTTGTGTGGATTGTAGCATGGATAGAGAGCTGTGTGGCGGCGCCGGCCGTATCTTCGGATTCAGTCTCATAATTGCAGTCTTGGATTGGGCAAGAAAGCTTCGGCATGGTTAATCCGTATTAAGTTTGATCATGTGCAACTTTGCATTTATTCATAGGTTAAATACCGTAATAAATGATCAAACTGAAATACAAAAGAACAGTTGCATCGACTAGCCTAATCCCTATTGCTCCAACAACTCACAAGACGTGGGTGCTAATACATGCAACATACATGCACGCACGTCGCACAATCACAACAACAAGAAGATGAGATCGCTCATGCGTTTAGGGAAACTATTAGAGAGAGAGATAGTAGTAAGAGATAATCACACACATATCAGCGTCGGGAGTTAATGAGAGGTTGACTTTATAGCTGAAACAAAATGGAGCTATCCTTACACTGTCCGAATATGATATCCATTGGAATTCTGATTCGCACTTTCAGTGGACTATCCCGAATATCGGTGTGTAAACGTGCGATTTTCTTTCTTGTCGTTACACTAACACTGTTGCCCTACCTCGCCCAGACATTGCTTCATTGATCATTTGCTACCATCGTTTAATTTTTCTTCTAGTTTATTTTTTTAACTACTGTAACCTTTTTTACAGCCAGACTGCTTAGAGTCAAGTGTACCTGTTTAATGCTGGTGTGATCAGACTAGATGACCTTCACGGTCTTATCGATCATTCCTATCTAATACCGAATACTGTGCAAGCATATTTTCTGTACCACCATCACTGCCGTGTGTTATGTATTTTGGTTGGATGAAAATAAAGACTCTCTCTCTCTCTCTTTCGAACTGTACTCTTGAAATATTTTGAAAGGATGAAATATGTGCCCTTATCAGCAAGAACTTGAGTGGTTGACTTTTTAGCTGATACAACATGAAAATATCCGCACACTGTCAGATTATGATATCCATTGATTTTTTTGTGACTCGACTTGACTTGAGTCATTTTCTTGAAATGGGAAAATGACTCGACTCGACTCGAGTCAATATTTGTATTGACTCGACTTGTACTCGAGTCATTACGCATGACTCGGCCCAAGTCATTGACTCGGCTTATTTTATATGACTCGAAGACGAAGAAATTTGCGAATCGTAATGGCTAGATCATCGCATCTGACGAATTCTGCCGACAACGCTATTTGTCACCACTGCTTTCGTTGCACTCGTCTGACATCAGTTAGGCCGCCGTTAAAACAACAGACAATGATACATATAGTAGCAATGCATTGTACAAAATCATTCAGTGATGAATAGGTAATAAATCCTCCGCAATCAAAGTACTCAAGACTTTTCAATTATATAAGCAAACAATCGAAGCAACGTTCAATTAGAGCCAATGCAATGACTCAGATGGTCAAGTACTTGGAAGAGACCGATAAGCTCATGTGTAGATTTGAAGGCGATGATTATTTGCATCCTTGGGCGACTAGAAAGAATGAGTATCCAATGCTCTTCAGTGAGGTTCAAATATGCTTGTCAATTCCTGCATCTAGTGCACCAGTGGAAAGTGTATTCAGTAGATGTGGATTTATTCTAAGGCCATGCCGCTTTAATATATCTGAGGATCTCCTTTCCACTTTGGTATTTTTGAAGTGTAACTCATCATTGATTTGATCTTCCGTCTGTGAAAACACACAATACCCTCCGTCCAATTGACGTTTTTTTAGGTATGTGCAGTTGTGCATTGTGCACGGGAGTAATAATGAATGGCTAATGTTGTGTCATGTTTGTACAATAAGGCTGTTCAAAAATAACTTATTTTTTATTTTACTTGATGGCTACTTGATAAAATTGTTATGTTGCATTAAAAGAACACTGAATCTGGTTAAATTTTAAAAAGTAGAATCAATGATATGAGAAGAGAAAATTGTGGATTTGAAAATAATGGAGTATTTTTAGTGAGAAATTCTTTCGTATAATATAATTACATGCTAGTGGTAAGCCGATTATTTTTTCATATCCAAAATATCCCACTCTAATAACTTCGCTTCTTCCAATTGGAATTGAGCCAAATTTGCTATGAATCATATTTTGACACAATCTAACAATATCATGAGGTAGCCAGTAAAATTCGAAAATCTATATTCGTAATTAATCCAAAATTTTCTCTCATAGCATTACTGTCTACCGCAGTGGGTCCCAACCTTTTTATCCCAATTCCCCACTTCCGAATTATTCAGAGCCTTCATTCCCCACCTAAAATCTCTATATCCATATCCACCCATTAAAAAGCTACCTCCAACGGCTCCAACAACATTTTGCAAGACTTTGCTTAGTAAGTAGTATGCCTACGTGCTATTTGAGATTGTTAAGACCCCCGGAATTGATCAGCACACAATAAAATCTACACAACAGTAGGGTTACCATCAGTGTTGGGATGACTCGAGTCAGACTCGAGTCACTTTGCTAAAATGACTTGACTTGACTTGACTCGGCGTATCAGAAATGTGGATTGACTCGTGACTCGGAGCAAAATTCAGGAGTCAATTTCAAGTCATCAAGTAATCGGTGTCGATAAAAATCACTATATCTTGCATATGTTCGGGAAACGCTGGTGTAACCCGTGAGAGCGACCAATCATTCAATGATCGTGCGTTTTACTGAGCCTCCATTGTTCTCTCACAAATTTAAAGTAATTTAATAGCCAAATGTATATTTCTGTTCCCTGTTCTTGCCTAACCAAACCTCTGGTTCTATAGATATTGAATTCGAATGTAGTTTATATAGTCCTCAACTATTGGCGCAGGCTCGAATTGTGTCATATCAATTTTGAATGGGTATGTATTGAATCTCATCAATCCGTTTTCTCTATTCTCTATTTTGGCTGGTAACTATAAACTGAGGCTATATGCATTACCACTTAGTTCTACGTATATGTGCGCGATACATCGCCTTCTTGAGTGTATATCTAGCTCTATATTCGTTCATCGTTTCAAAATCAATGACTGATCAGTTTGTATTTCAGACAGCTAACAAATTGCAATGACGTCAGCATGCCTCATACTTCGAAAAGTAATTTGACTTGAACTGTGACTTGACTTGTGACTTGACTTGACTTGACTAGACTTGACTCGAGTCATCTTCAAAAATCGAGTGACTTATTGACTTGACTCGAGTCAAAATATGCAATGACTCGAGATGACTCGTGAGGCGTGACTCGAAGGTAGTGACTTGATCCCAACACTGGTCACCATATACCTCCTCTTTTTTCAGGTTTCTGAAAATGTCCTCCGATGACGCCTAAATGTTCTCCTTTTTGGACATTCGTCCTCCTTTACAGCTTTTAGAGGTAAGACAGTGGGTAGATTCGAGTGAAAATTGGCATAAATGACGCTAAATAGGAAATTCGTGGTTCGAACGAAAGTGACGACCTTATTCACCATTTTTTCCGAATTTTAGTCCGGTATTCCAAGTCTGAAAATTTTGAAAAAGTGTCCTCCTTTCCCGATTCCAAAATATGGTAACCCAACACAGCAGTGAACTGGTAACCGTGAGCGCACCTCCGTAATTATATGTATCTACCCCGGCGCACAGCCAACAGAAAAATAGGAGGGGTTTGAAAATTTTCCAATTTTTGCGGGGTGTAGCATCAATTTACATACGTAAATGCCGAATAATACATGGGTCAGATAAACTTCCTGGTGTAGACGAACTCATGCATGCGATATATATTATAAGCCGCCCGAAACCACACTTTCGGACCCTACTAAAAGCACTTGAAATACCATAAATATCTAATTTCATTTGTAACGAGTCCGGATGTGCTATCAATTATCGAGTCCACGATCTGCGTTGAATACATGTTCAGCAATGAGCTTTTATCGCAACGATTCATTTTTTGTCTCTATGTTTCGTGACCGATGATGGTGTACAAATGAATAAAAACATTTGCTGGAGATAGAGAGAGATAGAGAGATGGTATTCTTTATTGCATGCACCACCGAGATGCTTTGACGACGGAGTTGCGATACGACCGTGAGGTCTCCAGGTCTGCCGCCATTTTTCTCCTCCATGCTCATCCTCCATGCTATCCGTGATTGCTGAGCGCCTAGCAGGATAGCTGTGGATACCAATTTTCGAGTCTCCCAGTATGACCCGGCCGTGGGTCGAACCCACTCACTAACTACCGATCGAGAATCCGGACGCATCACCATTAAACTGTCTCACTAGAGATCGCATGTCGTAATAGAGGCGATTCTAACTAATTGGAGGCACTGATAATATGAATCGCCGATGAATTGCAAATGAGCTAAGAAATATTCGAGCTACGATCGGCATTTCAAAACGTCATTTGATAAAGGAGAATATTATTGTAAAGAATTTTGCAAAAGTGAGTTATTTCCCCACCAGAAAGCCCGAAATTCCCACCAGTGGGGAATTCCCCACCATTTGGGAACCACTGGTCTAACGGTTGGAATTGAGCCAAATTTGAGTTTTTTAGGCAATCTAACAATTTTAAGAAGTAGCCGGAAAATTGGAAAAAATGTTTGTTAACAACCCCAATTATTTCTCCAGTGCTGTAACTGCGATGTAGTCTGTCATGCAATCGGGAAAATCTTTAGTGCTATCAAAAGGTATCTGTTTTTTTTTTGTCACCGCACATAGCTACATGCACGCTTTTACAGCATGCTAGCTTGGTGAAAATACCCCTACATAAACATGCATCTGTTGATTCTCTATCACCTTATTTGTAGACGTGAATTCGTAGGTTCTCTGTCAGATAGTATGTAGACTTGAATTCGTTGGTTCTCAATCAGCTATTTGTGAGATGCCGTCGCGATGTGCTCGTAATAAAAACGGAATACTTGTATTTGTGATGTATCAAACTGATAAGATATATATTTGATTTTAAGTTCTAAGATTAGTAAAGTTATCATATTGGCGGCCTGTCTCGTCTAACTGTAGCATTGGTAAATGAGGCCAGGAACTGTCCGGAATCTACCTAAATAAACATGTGCCAAGACTCTGGTAGGGACAAAATAAGCATGTTTGGCAAGCAAGGAATTCGATATCACCCAAAAGCAGGATTGAAAACATGGGATGAACATGACTTCAATACTGTGACTTGGACTCGGACTCGAGTCATAACGCTATGACCAGGGATATCTAGAAACTTCTAGATATCCCTGACTATGACTCGGACTTGACCCTTTTTAAACAGTGACTTGGACTTGGACTCGAGTCGGTGATGAATTGAAAATGACTCGACTTGACTCGAGTCAAAACCACAAAAGTACGATTGACTCGTGACTCGGAACCATGTGACTTGGTTACAATCCTGGTACTACCGCATATGCAATATATATGAGCAATGTGCATATTCAAGAGAGAGATTTTGCATTGGAGGATTGTGGAGTTATATTGCTGGAAAAATAACCTGGGTATTTGAGGCAGCAGCACATACAAATGCAAGTTGATGCTCATGCTCAGGTTATAAAGCGTGATGCAAATAGCGAAAAGTTATGAAGGTTATACATAAAATACCATAGACGTACACACTATACAATGACGAAGGTTACAAAATCATTTCCTAACCTTTCAATGAATAAGACGCCATAGAATGTTGCTCGCAAATGCATAAATCATCTATTTTGTACAATCCTTCCAGCTATCAATCTTAACGAGTACTCCTTGTTAATTTTCAAGGTTTACAGGCAATTCATGGGGAACACTTCACAACGTGTAGTTTATATCAAAGAAGTTCCAAGACGTTTACCAGGTATATTTTGAATAAATGGGCATTGGTAGACGCTTTCGGACACCCCGGTGTGAAAGATTCAACTATTGAGAGGAGTACGACATATCACGCCAGGTCGATGTGAACAATACCAACTATGGAGTGATTATCCTTAATGTCATTCTAGTGCAGTGGTTCTCAACCGGGGGTCCGCGAAGCAATTTCAGGGGGTCCGCGAGACCTCTAAATTTTTTAAATGGTTGATAACCTGATTTTTATTTTATTTTTCAATTTGAGAAAGCATGAGGCAGTTTCGCACCACAACTGCTAAAACCTCATGACTCATATCATCGTATTAATCGTCTGACATGGACTATGGTAGTGTGGAAACTCATTTTCATTGCCAATTTTCCAATAACCTGCTCATCAAACATATTGCTCTTTAGAGACGTTTTGTAGGGGTTTGTGGATAAAATAAAAATATGGAGATAGTAGCGTCAATCAGGGTGACTTCGTAATGTCTACAAATCCTTCTCGATTTGAAGTTGTCAGTCTCATCAAGTTAGTGAACAGTCGTTTGAAATAAAAAAATCAGAAGTATTTCCATAATTTGTCTCAATGCAGGGAACAGCTTCTTGGAGTTACAGAGCTTTAATATAAAATTGAATAGTATATTCATATTGAAATGAACCCGAATATTTTCGGCTGACACTCGTCATTAATCGGACAATGATATACCTGCTCTCAAAGCTCGGCTATCACATGTGGCGCATTCTTATTGCGGATGCCCTATCGACAAGGCTGATTTTTTGATGTACAAGGAGTGTTTCGTTGCTATCAAAGCATTACGCTCCAACCCTGAAATTCATATCACGAGTTATATTGGTATGCAGCCTTGTCTTGTTAATGTTCAATTGTTCATGGTCGAAAATGTTTGCTCGTAAATATATATTTAACCCGAACAGAACAAGTCGTTTCATGACAGTCTCTGGTTGGAAAACTTGGATCCATGCTCTGGAGCATAATATTTGTCTATACTTTTAGATTAGGATTTCACTTTGACGGTAGAATCTCTCTGCGGGTCGATCAAAATGCCGTCACGGGCCGCGGTCCTTATGTTGCCCGTCCCTGAGCTAGATGCTGGACGTGATATGTTCATTAAATATGTGTTTCTTCATTTTGGTGCCATAAATGTTGCGATCACACCAAAAGTATCGTCGGAAGCGTTATACGTAAATATTGCATTAGCTTCCATCTATCTTTGCGGAAATGGTTTTCGGCACTCCTCGTTCATATCAAAACGAAGACGCGGATTTTCAAGACACGACCACGTACTTCAAGAAGTACAGCAGCAAAATTAGCTTTGAAATAATAAAAGTCCACTAATTTCTACATAAATAGTATGATGTTATCTTCAAGAAAAATCACTATTTTGCTGTTTATCACAAGCCTACAGTTCATATTTGCACAAGACAGATGAAGGTTGCACCATAATAGAGCTAAAATTGAGCTAAAACTTTAGGGGGTCCGCGCGGGTCCGTGACGGTCAAAAGGGGTCCGCGAAGCCAAAAAGGTTGAGAACCACTGTTCTAGTGCATTGTTTTGCCGATGGAATATTGTTTGGAACAATGCCGATTCTCATCATTGATGTGGATTCAACGGCCTGACCCGGTAAAAAGTTATATATGTTAGCATTTTATCAATCAGTACAATGATAGTTTCCGGTTAGTTCCGATTTTATATTATGAAGGTACAATCGCTATACTGATACTATGGTTGCCAGTGAACTCGGCCCCACAATATTACAATATATACTATATAAAACAACTTAGTTGCTCACACAATTATCGTAATCAACCCTTCTCTTTAAATAAATCAGGTCCAACGTCTACGTGTCGGAGGTTTCTCTGGGCTCCTCATCGCCGACCTCACTACTACGGTAGTGCATTAAAAAGCCCAGACTGAAAGTGAGCCGTGCTATAAGTCGGCAGCAGAGACCACGATGGGGACGCATGGGAGTGAGAGACAATGAAGATGACAGCGAGAGAGAATGTTAAAGACGTTCCCTACAAGACAAAGAAAAAAAAAAGCAAAGACCAATGAACTTTATGAAATTCATGTCGTGGGGCACAAGGCCTAGAAAGGCGATAAGCCCCACTGTGTTGTGCCTATCAATACAATGCAATACAATACAATACAATAGGTGACATAAATCCTCTTTCAACAATCCTACTAGGTTCTGCACATCTATATTGACGCTCACCCACAGTATCTATTAATTTTTTAGGCTGTGTCGTACATGCATGGTTGCAACCGATGCTAAAATGCCTCACAGCTAGTCGGTACTTCGATAAATGTGCATTGTAAAAGTTATATCACATCCTAGTATGCAGCACTGCCTCACTATGCTCAAGAATACAACAAAAACTAAACCAATTGGGGAAAATCAGTGAATTAGTACGCCAGAAAGGTCGATTGCAGCACTCCCCCACAGTCGACATACGCAATCCCGTACCTCTACTCAAGCATATCCCGCGACGGACTGATTTCGCCGGGAATCTATCTTATAGCGTTAAGGGGCGTGGCAGTTTCCAATCATTGTATATATATCATTGATCCAACCGGACACTGGGACACTCGGACACTGCTTGGATAGCCCTAGGCAATTATGTGTTTGTGGGAACTCATCATTGATTTGATCTGCTGTCAGTGAAAACACACACATACACTCCATCCATTTGACGTTTTGTTAGGTATGTGCATTGTGCACGTTGTGTGATGTTTGTACAATAGGGTTGTTAAAAAATAACTTCCTATTTATTTTACTGTGTGGCTACTTGGTAAAATTGATAGGTTGCATAAAAAGAACACTGAATCGGTCTTAATTTTAAAAAGTAGAATCAATGATATGAGAGGAGAAAATTTTATATTCGGAAATAAAGGTAGTGTTTTTGGTGAGAAATTATTTCATATAATATAATTAAATGATAGTAGTAAGTCGACTATTTTTTCATAACCAAAATATTCCACTCTAATAAATTCGCTTTTTCTAGTTGGAATTGAGCCAAATTTGCTATGAATCATAATTTTACAAAATATAGTAATATCATTAGGTGGCCGGTAAAATTCGAAAATCTCTATTTGTAGTTAATCCAAAATTTCCTCTCATATTAGTAACGCTCCGGCGGCTATTTCGGGAGCTGATCAGGAAAGCTGACCTTTTTTTAGTCAACCACCTGATAATGTGAAAGAAAAACTGTACGTCTACATAAACATGCATATGTTAAACTGGGGACATTAAGAACGACTACCAGAGATATAACTTGTGGAGTGCCACAAGGCTCAGTCCTTGGACCGACTTTTTTCCTCATTTATATTAACGACATTGTTAATGCATCTTTATTCCGCACAACGCTATTTGCTGATGATACTCACCTCTTCATAACCTCCAACACTGTCGATGATTTGCATGCATCTGTGAATAGGGAACTCCCAAAAGTGTCGAGATGGCTGCAAGCAAACAAACTGAGTTTGAATGCAGATAAGACCGAGATGCTCGTTTTAAATAATGCCAGTCATAATTTCACTGTGAACATCAATCATAAACAAATCTCAATATGTGACTCAGCAAAATATCTCGGCGTCACCATTGATTCCAAATTGTCTTGGAAGCAGCATATTGAATGCACAATATCAAAACTAGCTCGGTGTGTGGGAATAATGACCCGTCTCCAATCTTTGGTTTCCAGATCAGTACTACGAACCATCTACTTCTCTCTTTTCCACTCGCATCTGCAATATGGAATCGTAGTATGGGGAAATGCATGTACAACATTTTTGTGCAGAATTCGAACCCTGCAAAACCGTGCGATACGGCTGATCTCATCTGTACCTTTACGTACCAATTTATCGCCTTACTACCGTAAGCATCGAATTTTGCGAGTTGATGAACTGTATCGCTTCGAAGTATCAAAAGTTGTTCACAAATATTTTTCCAATAGTCTCCCTCCTGTGTTTGATGACTTTTTCATACCTGCTAAACATGTCCATTCCCATTACACGAGATCTTCGTCTAAAGGAAACGTCTACTTACCCCAACCCAATAGCAACCTAACTAAGAGATCTATCGACTACTCAGGACCTATCATCTGGAATGCATTACCATCAGATATCCGTGAATTGCCTTATAATAGATTCAAAAAAGCCCTACTTGATCACCTCTTGTCGTTACACTAACACTGTTGCCCTACCTCGCCCAGACATTGCTTCATTGATAATTTGCTACCATTGTTTAATTTTTTTCTACTTTCCTTTCCTAACTAAACATTTTTTTACAGCCAGACTGTTCTGAGTCAAGTGTACCTGTTTGATGCTGGTGTGATCAGACTAGATGACCTTCACGGTCTTATCGATCATTCCTATCTAATACCGAATACTGTGCACGCATATTTTCTGTACCACATTCACTGCCGTTTGTTATGTATTTCGGTTCGATGAAAATAAAGACTCTCTCTCTCTCTGTTGATTCTCTATCAGCTGGTATCTAGACGTGAGTTCGTTGGTTCTATATCAGATAGCATGTAGAATGAATTCGTTGATTCTCTATAAGCTATAAGCTAATTCAGGATTGAAAACAGGAGTTGAACATTACGTCAATACTGTGACTTGGACTCGACTCGAGTCATAACGCTATGACTTGGACTTGAGCCTTTAAACGGTGACTTGGACTCGGACTCGACTCGGTGATGAATTGAAAATGACTCGACTTGACTCGAGTCAAAACCACAAAAGTAAGATTAACTCGTGAGTCGGAACAATGTGACTTGGCTACAACCCTGGTGTCTGATTCCAAAGACTACTCCAAGTCGTTTCGATACCTTCCTATCTTTTCATTGTATCGCATTTTTGGTGTATTGAGTTGACAACAATTGCTAATAAACCGAACCGAAATATCATGACCGTCAAATATTACAGTATTGTGGTGATTAAAAATGTCATTTTTCGAACTCGACTCCCGACAGACCCAATCTAACATTATTGTTATGAATTTATGAAAACAAAACTGATACCGATGATCTCTGCGCGTGAGACACGGTAAAATCACGCCTGAGCTATATAAACATGACGTAACACTCACATGATACAAACATACGATGCGCGTGACTGCCTCTTGATTGTACGAAATTAGCATAAAGAACTTGAGTGAACGGCTGAGGCGAAGTTCGGTTTTCGGTTTATTAGAAATCGCCGATTGGCAATCGGTTGGTAAATCTGTTGTTTTTTTACCATCCCCGAGTGACAACAATGAGTAAAGCTTTCGTATAGCAGTTGATTGTTCTGCCGCCGCAGACCTAGCGTATAATTTTCAGCTGTGGGATATCTCGCGTTGATGAAATGGATATTTTTCGGACTTATTGAGCTCACATGACCTTGGATTCTCGTATATATCAATCTTCTCTTGGCAGTCAGCATGGATAACACAGTACATGAAAGGACGCCTGTGTCAGGTATTAAATCAGTTGAATGGAAATGATAATAATTTGTTGTGCATCGTTGTATCACACAAGACACAACCTAACAGTTTCACGGGATACCGTACCCAGTAAAAAAATAAATTTATTTTTTATAAATAAATCCTGAATTTTCTATGAAGGGAACTTCGCTTCCAGTTGTTGGAATTGAGCCAAAATTGGTGTGAAACTTATTTTAGGTACCTGAACAATTTTAACAACCTTTAAAATTTGAAAAAAAGGTATTTTAGTTTCTTCCAAATGATATTGTTAGCACTATTGAGTATATTCCTTCTCTGATAGATTCAATGTTATCCAATTACAGGTAAAGTCGGAAAATTTTCTCACGAGGACGAAAAGAATCTTATTTCAAAGGACTGGTCATGTTCATATTGCTCGCCGCTGTATAACTTCGACTTTTCACCTCGGTCGCTTGAAACGTGTAAAAATAAGCTCAAATCATTCATGGATTTAGAATATTTTGATCACAATCGAAAGAAGCGTCCTGTATTGGTGGAGATTAATGTTATAACTAGCTTCACGGAAGGAAAAGCTGTGAAGATCACCATTAAAGGTGCAGGCTTTAAGGACAAATTGATAGTGTATCTTTGGTCCATTAATTTTGCTGAGCAGTCTAGTTTTACGCATGACTTGAGTAGATATTGCTTTTTGCCATTGATCATGTATAGCGGTCCGCGAGAGGTTTATAGTGTGACATGTTTGTGGTTACAGAGGGAATACCTTTGCTATATACGTCCTCTGAATTTCGATCCTGTATCTTTGAGTCTGATTGCACAACTGTGTTTATTGAAGTCCTCTCTTGTATGCTTTACGTGGAAGTTACCAGAATGTATATCAGGTATTGATAAAGTTTTGTTTTCTGTCACTCCTGAATCATTGCCAGTTTTTATGAAAGCTTTGCAGTATGATAGTAGCAAAATGGTATCGAGCAACGATGGGACTTGCATCTCAATGTTGAACTCCATTTTGTCCAGTGCCGTTAAAGTGTCTGCTTTCCAGTTAGATGAGATATCATGTCATTTAGTTGAGGTTAGCAGTGTTGGTGATGTAAATTTTAAGAATGCGCCTGAACTATCCAGTATTATCAGTCATTTATGTAGGCTTGCTGCGCGAAAGGTATTTATATTTTCCTTTGATGATGAAAAAGACGGGAATATGTTGTAAATTGTTTTTTTTTTATTGTAAGTGTTCCAGTTAGTTATGCTTGACTCAGGAATTGCATTTTGTATAAAGTTGCTAACTTCTGACTCTTCTATTTATGCATACAGTCGTATGTTCCACAACATTGTTACTGTTTTACAGACATCAAGACTAATCGTTTTCAGCAGTGTTGGTACCGTAATTGTGGTTTTCAGAATGCGCCCCTGAACTATAGGTTACTATATCATCAGTCATTTATGTAAGCTTGCTGCGCGAAACGTATTTTTTTCGAAGACGAAAAAGATTATATTTTGTAAATTGATTTTAGTATTGCACGCGTTTCAGTTATTTTACATTCGGAATTGTGTTTGTGTTTTACTAATTTGTGACTTGGCAATTGTATTTTGTGTTTATTTCTGTAATTGTATGTTTCACAATTGTTTGTGTTTTACAGGCAACAAGAGTACAAGACTAATAGTTTCTATTGAGTAGTTAGTTCACTTAATTCGCAGTCATGACACACTGGTTCCACAGAAACCCCTTGAAAGCGACTGCCCCTCAAGACTTTGACGTCAGAAAAGTATCGATGAAATCCGAATTCAGCAAAGTCGCCGGAGACTTGAGACAAGCTAGACGGAATCTACTTTCTACATTTACCGATCCTACAGCGTCCACAGACACCATGAAAACAAGCAGCGAAAACTATTTCTCTCTCCTAATGGGATTAATTGACGCCCCGGCACAACCAGTCAAAGAGGAAAAGGCAACTGAATCGGAGAGCCCCGCCAAATCTGAAAGTCCCGAAGAAGAAATCAAGGATTTGACGATCAGTGATTCCAAACTGAGCACATTTTTCCGATTTAAATGGTCTCAATCGCTGTGGATATTAAACCCTCCAATCGCACAAGAGGATGCCGAATACGAACTAGTTAATATGGGAATCAATGTGGGGATATGGTATACCAAACACGCCTCTAGGACAGCGGACAAACCTGAGTTGGGAGACGATGATGCGAAAGAAGTTTTGAAAAGCTTGAAAATCGCCGCAGGAATATTCCAAGAATTCAAGGATAACAGAATTGGCCGATTGTTAAAAGAGGGAGAAAAAACATCCGATTTGGACTCGAGAATACTCGATTGTTATATCGCGTGCTGTCAAGCCGAGGGTCAAGAAGTCACCCTAGCGCGCGCAGTGCAATTGAACCACAAGAGTCAGTTAATCTCATCTCTAGCCTTCGAGACAGCGAGGCATTTTGAACGTGCAGATTCGCATTTGAAAGCTCTGGATCAAAGCGTCGTGCTGAAGTGGAGAAAGTATCTCATGTTGAAGCAGGCTTTTTATCAAGCATATGCTTATTGCTATCATGGTGAGACACTATTGGCTCAAGAAAAATGTGGAGATGCAATCAAATGTTTGACGGAAGGTGAAGTGTTAAGTCATCGTTGCTTCACTCTTTGCAAGGAGTACATGTCCACGAAAGGGGCTGGATCAACAGTAAGACCACACGAGCATCCATTTTATCAGCGCTTGTTGAAAAGAATCGGCGTGACTCTAGACAAATTGAAACGTGAAAACAGCTTCATATACTTCCAGAAGGTGCCGGAGGTGTTGCCGGAAATGGACCTGAAAGCGAAGTACGGACTCGTGCAAGCGGAGGCGTACTCTCTCCCCGGGATCAGCGCGGTGTGGAAGCCTGAGATTTACGCCGGGTTTTGTTTGACTAAAAACGTGGAGAATGCGAAAAAAGGCAAACGTCCCGTGAAAGACGCAGACGTTGTCCCTGTAAAGGAATCTGACATTAAAGTGACACGCGGTAGCGATTGTGTGATATCGTGAATCGTGGTATTCTCATACTGTTTTCGTTTGAATATGGCACTTACCAGTAGGGCTGGGCGCAATCATTTGAGTATTTGAGGCTATGTTGAGTGTAATTTCACTAAGGCTGGGCAAAATTGGGTATCGCATTGTTCGATTTCGAATTGAGTATTAGGCTTCACGTCGAGTGTTCCGGTATCACTCATTAAAACGCTACAAACAGTATGGATGATGCAGAAAGCCTGCCTTTTGTGCAACAATAACGAAGACAACTCCTGTTTTACATCGCGTTAAAGAATATTTTGTATTTTTCAACTGTAGGTCACCGCACTTTGTGAGAATGCGTCGATTGATCCCGAATTCATAGAATTGTTGTTTCTACTAACGTGAAGCGTAGCTTTGCGTAGCCTAGCAATTGTAGTTTCAAGGCTTCCATGTTACGAAGAAAGCATCGAATCTATAGCCTAATTCTCGTTGATAATATAACTCCTAGGACGGAGATCATAAAGTTGGGTTATTGATAAATTTGGTTTTAATTTCATGATTTAATAAATCGGAACAAACTATAGATAATTAGTTGTGTATAAAAACTGCGTACACTGCGTAACATTCCTACGTGCAAATATTTCCGGTAATGACATTGACGATCGTCTCGTAGGCAATGGCTTCATCAAGCAATCTCACAATCAACGAATTGTCGACGGTACGCACCTTTGCAGAGCGATATATATATCAATATTCTGTAATCCGTTTCTTTGCTGTGCAGTATTGATTACGCACGACTTTCATTTCGCGATAATGATAATTAACTGCCTAGTCGTAATAACTTTATCAGCAGGCTGCCGTTTCATTCAACAAATTGACAGCTGACAGCCAGTAGCGCGTCTTCGCATTATGATGCAACGGATTACACCATTTGATTGAAAACTCGCGACACCTCGAGTAATCGTTGTGCGTAACCTTATCCAACTCCATCCGTTGCGATTGGCAGATTTTTAGCACACGATTAACATTCTTCCTGATCAGCTAACTTTATGATCCCCGCCCCAAGTGAAAGGTCCTGTATAATTTCAGGACTTGAAAAAAATCGTCACTCATTGACATGAATGATATCAAGTAACACTCGATTCAGAATCGAGCACTCCAATAATTGTGCCCTGCTCTGGTTGTCACTGCTCGTTTTTTATGCCCCTGGTACTGAAATTACATGCCACTTGTGGCAAACAATCTCCAGCGAATAGACCACGTAGCAGATTTATATCAAGTCGTGCCGATTATATACAAGATACAATGCATTTTTGTTGATGCACCAAGCTGTTTTGACAAGGCCTTTGAGTCAATATCCTTTATGCTCATTCAGAAGTCTTAGGTCTATTGTTTTTTATTATGCATGCAATTGTTATGGGGAAAGCAGATAATCTCGGTAAAGGTTGATACTTGATTTGAAATCAAACATTTCTGGTACTTGATGATCCACCCCCCCCCAAGTCATTGCACATATTTTCTTCAAGATTTTAATTATTTTCAAGCAGCTTGACAATCATTTAGTGTAACTATATTGAAATATCATATATTCTTGGAATCTCGGCCCCACCCGAACCTGATGGTTACACTAAATGCATGTTGTTGCCAACAATTGAGTTGTGAAGCGTTGTGCTTGACAATACAGCAATGTGTATGTTTTGATCTTGGTTTCGGAATCACATTTTGCACACTCCATGGTATGAAAGAAAATGGCAATGGAGGGATATCAACTTGGAAAATTCTATCAGATGAAATCTTTTATTCCTAAATTATCACTTTGACTCAATAGTTCTCACAAATGGCATCGATTTTCAATTCATATAATTACCACTACTCGTATTTGTTCAACAGGACGGTCTAAAAAAATATCAAATCGACCGATGCATTGGTATATTACAACGGCATACAGCATACAACCTACACTGCGTGTCGAATGGGCCGAATGGTACCAGTTTACACAAATGCCCATGTTGTTTTGTGAATTTATGAGGTCAAGTTGGAATCTATTTTATAATTAGATTAATACTGGCCTGGGTAAATAGATATGTTCTCTCATTGCCCATATGACGTCATTGATAAACCTTGAAATGGAACTGTGAAAACCACGCCACTGATATACTGTCATAAGCCTACAGCCAATGTTACTACTCTCAAAAGAAATTCATTAAGACAGAATGATGCAGTGTTTGCATTGTAAACGGGTAAATATGAAAACAAGCATATTGCTACTTTAATGAGTTATGGTGTTCCGTGCAACACAGTGTGCATTAAAAAAGTGATCTTATATTCGAGTAATCATATTATTGCTTGTATGGTCGCTCGCAACAATATGAAATGTTCCATGTTTTTCTTTCATGTTTGCTATATACACTGATAATTGTTGAATGCTCTGTCCATTTGGATCTTTCTATGTGTTAAAATGTACAAATATTCAATGTAGATTATTAGTTCAGAACCAGCTTATTATTACGAGTGATAATACGGTACCCGGAAACGGTCTGAGAAAGCCGGAATGCTTCGTAGATTCAGAACTCCGAAAAAAGAGATGACTTTTGCTGACAGCGCACTTGCTACAATCAGCCAAAGTTATGATAAATTTCCGTTCATTGTAGGTGGTGTGGCAGGCTTTGTTGCCGGAAAAGTCACACGAAAGGTATGTTGGCCATATTATATTTTTGAGTTTTACATGCCACATCTGCCGGTATTTGCAATTGCTTATTGAGTTGCCTAATTATTGCTGTAATTACCTCCATCCAATTTTTGCTCAAGGACCTTGCAATAGTGAGTACCATAAGTGTAAGCCTACTTGATGTACTTACCCCTAGCGAAATTGTATTGTGATATTGATACCAATAGTAGCATAGATAGTTCTTGGTTATTAATAGTACCTTACTGCTCACTAATATGTATTACCTGTATTGGCAATGGATGTATTAGTATTATTGTATCACTTTCATGTCATCATAAATATCCTTTGTAATTGAAGGAAACTAGGCTTATTGGTATGACCACTTGAAAGCTATGTTTGATTAAATCAATGTAGAAAGTGTGTGACTTAACCTTGACTTTGCATGAAGCTATGTTGTCCTATGGAAGTGTTTTTGTAATTATATGTGAACACAATCATAATCAGTTTTGTAGTGTAGTAGGTCATGTTGTGACTAAATATAGTGTCATGCTCATTCTGATAACAGGACGTGGAAGTGACTCTACTATGTATCCAGTCTTCACTGTGTAATCTAGGCGTGGATTGATTCATAGTGTTAAGAAACAACTGGATTACAGGCTAAGTGCCAATGGGGAAGTCTGGTAGACAATTAAATTATTGCCTGCTTTAATCTTGTCCTCCGTGTCCGTCACATCATTATAAGATTACGGCCAGGGACCCTATTTCAAAAATCTATTCTGATTACATGCCTTTTCGCAGGTTGGAAAAACAGTTGCTGGAGCGATTGGTGGCGCAATGTTCATAATTCAGCTTGGATGTAGGTGAGCACAATAGTTATGTGTAAACTGCTAATATAGTAATAATCTAGCAATATTTAGATTACAAAAATATTTGCTGATATTTCATAATTTTTAAAAATTCTTGCCATGGCAAAGTTCAGGTTACGGTTGAGAAAGTTAAGTACCAGCAGATCTTTACGAAAGCTGTGACTGTTGATGAAATATTGTGTAATATACTACTGCTTCCTTAGTCCTATTAATTAGCCTATGATGATTTGCGGACATTGCGGTAGGGTAGTCCAACTGCTTCACCACTTCGTGCCAGACGTGAACATTACGATAGCTCATCACATTTTCCCAATAGGTGTTGATCTTCATGTCAGATAGGTCTACTTGGAAATACATTGAATACACTTATTAATGATGCTTCTGCCCGTAACGGCATCAAAATCTAGGAAATTGGTCCCCCAAAATATATATTTATAGAAAATATTTAAAAAATATGGCCTATACATAATGTACAGTAATGAGTCCAACCGTATTAGCAATTATGAAAGAACGGCAACCTAATACCGTATCAAACTGTTTGGTTGCTTTAGTCTAGGAGTGTACACTGTGCAGCCTGCGGGAGCGCGGCTAATATATATGAACCGGCATTTTGGCACTGCGCATTTTCACGCAAGGAGTCATCACGTTTCGGGTAACATGCAACCATGTGACTCATCGTGGTGTGTGCGCTGCCAAAAAAATGGTCAGCGAAAAAAACCTTGAAATAAGATAATCGCCTCATGTCGGCCAAAACGTTCGACATTTAGCCTACATATGTCCACTTGAGCTTGAGCCGCATGTATCAAATGGGATCTGCCAAGGGAAATAATGAACCCTGTGTCGAAATGCGAATTTAAAATCGTTTTCGTCTCACGACGACAGATATTCCTTTATTTTCGTCTGGTAGCCTACGTGTAAGTGGTTCCAATTACAATATATCCTAGGCTTCCTTTCAAATAGGTTGGTTAAGACTTGCAGCATTGTGATGTACGCTGACTCCAAAGTAGACCATAAACTATATATAATTTACGACACGATAAAAAAATAGGCTTCCAATTTTAAAATCCATTCAAAATTTCATACTTTTATTTCAATTCTCTCATTAGTGGAGAAGCTTACAACTTCGCACAACTTTCAATAGAGATATAAAACTGCAAACTATTCGGCGTAAAGTTCATTGTTCATTTTCGGGTTCAATCCCGTTCAGCTCACTTTTTACAACTCTGTTTGGGTGATCTATTGAATGTCCCGCAATCATAATATACTAATTTTTCACACTTTACCGAGTTCCTGGCCCTATTTTACAAACACCAGTGCTGATAGACGATATACCAAGAATGTGATGTCTCACTAATCTTAGAAGTTACAACAAAATGCCTGTCTTTGCTGCCCGAGTCTCGAGTCATGCGGAATGACTTGAGTACAAGTCGGTTGAATACAGAAATTGCCTCAAGTCAAGTCAGTCATTTTCCATATTTTATAAAATGACTCGAGTCAAGTCGAGTCACCAAAAAATCGCGACTCGAGTCATTGCAACCCTGGAAATCGTATCTCAATTTATTTCCACAGAAGCGGTTACCTCGTCGTCAACACCAAAAAAATGAACAAGGACGCCAGAAGTCTTGAACGTTTGATCACGGAAGAAATGCAGTCCAGTCGGTCTCCGCTTGCGTGCACCGTCGAACAAGCAAAAGTAGCTGTGAAAGAGAATCTCTCTGGCATCTCCGGATTCGGCTCGGGTTTTTTAACTGGATTCTTCTTGTGAAGTTTGTCGACTCGTAAAACCGGTGCCAAACCTACTTCTGAGCTGCGTGAACGGGGGATTGCGTCTGCAACACAATGGCATATTCTGAAGATGTTTAGGGCCGTAGCGCTGGAAAGTCTGTGTTGTGTCTGCAGAGAGAAATGAAAGCCCTGTCGGTGTGTGGAATGTATGCAAATGTATGTGCAATGTCTATGTCAGTGATTCCCAACCTTTTTCGACTCATCGCCCCCTTATCCTGCTGGCAGCGGCGGGTTTTTCCAAAAAATTTTGCTTCACTTTTCAAAACTGTGAAACACGATTTTAATGAGATCCGAAACCAGCAAGTGATATATCGTCGGATTCGGAATGTCAGCGCCTAACCGACTACGCCACGAAGCTAGACGAGAGCTTGACGACCGGCTGTGTATATACTCAAGAAGACGAGACAGCCTTGTAAAAATGCACATGTTTTGGTTACATCCTCATAGAGTCCACAACGTATACCTTGTGCGAATAAGTACGTGCTATTCACTGTGACGTAGATGTGATCTTTCAAACAAGCCATGATCGATACTATCAATGCATGGTAGAGTGTTTCACCATAAATATTCTCTCAGACTGCCTTATTTTGCAATCATTTCATTACGCTTTCATGAAGTGAAAATTGTATAGTAGACCAACTGCATTGGACCAATTAAGTAAGATTACCTGGATTATGTTAATAATTTAATCTCCGAACTGCCATGATCATTTTCAAAAGTGTAAGATCTAAGTTGTCGGCTTGTGAAATGGCGTAGTATATTATTACTACTGTAAAGTGTGCGAACAGATAGGTCGATCGGTGTCAAAATATCTTATCTTTTAGTTTGTATACTCCTAAAATTTCCTACGGGAATCCTAGTTTTGACAAGCCCTGCTTTTGAGCAAATATTCACCATATTTCTCATGAACAATTTTGAATTCAATTTTTTTGGTACCATGTGAACACAGTTGGTTTGGCGTAAGAAAATGATTAAATAATAAAACAATCATGCAAGTATGCTCTGTTTGAAGAGAGCACTAGAGCAGGGGTTTTCTACAGTTACGCCATAGGGGCAATTCAAGGTGGGCAAGAGGGCTATTTGGAAAATTGTAGATTTAGTGAAAGTTTTTTATATTTATTGTTATTCGCTCAAAACATTCATATTATCAAATTAAACGTCGGCTACAGCAAGCTTTTCATCCGACTCTGATGAGACGTCGTAAAGACCTATGGAGTAACGATGTACAAGTCGAGAATGGGAGGGAAAACGTCGTTCTCGTCCTTTGGCTACGCCTATGATGACAACCTACGGTACGGTTAGCAGCAACGAAGATGATTTCGATTATATCATAGCTGGAAGCTAATACTGAAGTAACCAAGCATTACAGCGGGGTCATATGTTGTTCAGAAGGCCGCATAAATCGTAGGATTCGGAATCGGTCTAAAGTGTCCTGCCTTCAAATCATTGTACTTGATGCAAGAGCCGCATGAATTGATTGTATCCTTGAATAGAATGTTTATCGCAGCTCCAGTAGGTAAAAGACACACGCGCAGATTGCATTATTAAAATTTTCCCGCTCTCTGCAGTAAGCAAACCCATTCACCGAAATCGCGTTGACAATCGTTTGAAGCTGGCCCAGAATGGTTATTCCCGCCATAGAGGAGCTAAAATCCCAATTGTTCGTGGATGCGGAGATTAAATCCTTGTGTTTCGCGGCGTGCGTGCCACAGCGGACGACCGTGTTAACTAAAAGGGTTGCCATATATCCGGAATTCCCCGGACATGTCCGGAATTTTACTGTTCTCTGTGCGTCAGCGAGTAAATTTTAAAATATGCCTAAATGTCCTGAATTCTGAAGTCTTGAAGTAGGCCTACTCTAGATTTTTTTTCGTAAATCAACAAACAGTATCCATTTCAAACAGATGTATGCTATTTGAAAATTTTCTTCGCGCTGCACGCGATTTGGTGTCACACATATTGCATTCATAATATGATGTCCACCACTTTAGCAATAAATCCAATCAAAAATAAATAAAAATAACCATAATTTACTGAAATAACTCTAATTGTAATCGCAATTATACGATAACGGTATATTCGTAGTGGCCGTTTGGATGCTTTAGTCAAGGACAGTGGCTTTAAACATGGTGTCGTTTGCAGTGTTGGGATGACTCGAGTCATGACTTGACTCGAGTCAGACTCGAGTCACCTTTTTCGCATGACTTGACTCGAGTCACTTTGCTAAAATGACTTGACTTGACTTGACTCGGTGTATCAGAAATGTGGATTGACTCGTGACTCGGAGCAAAATTCACTAGTCAATTTCAAGTCATCCAGTAATTGGTGTGTCTCTCCATTTTTGAATCTGAATAATACAAATGTGAACCCCATCTCCTGTGTGAAGTACCTTGGAATTCACATTGACGATAATTTATCATGGAAATCCCATATCGATAAAATTACTACGAAACTTTCCAGAGTTGTAGGGATTTTTTCTCGTCTAAGGCACAGTCTCCCAAGACCTGTGCTTAGAAATTTATATTTCTCACTCTTTCATAGTCAGCTCAGTTATGGCATAGTCTTCTGGGGACTTAGCTGCAAAACGTACTATTCGAAAATCGAAGTACTTCAAAATTTGGCAATTAAATACATCAGTGGTATGAAAGAACGGGAACGACTCTCCCCCAAATATAAATCCCTGAACATTTTGAAAGTAAAGGACCTTTGCACTCTGGAGGTTGCTAAATTGATGTATAAGTATGATCGAGGTGATCTCCCAAGTTTGTTTAGTGATATGTTCACGCCATCTAGTGTCGTACATACACACCGTACTCGGTCTTCGACTTCAAAAAAATTATTTGTATCTCGTGTGACGAATAGTAAGTGCCGCAGATCAATCATATATCATGGACCAAAAATATGGAATGACATTCCTTTAGCCATGAGGGAAATGTATTTTTCAGCCTATTGTCGCGAATTTAAATCTCATTTACTCTTGTCATATTGAAGTTAGTTAGATTTGCATTGTAATTGCCGTATATTGGATTAGATAATCTTATGTTGCCAAATTGTTTCTTTTTCATAATTTGAACTGACAACTCCGTACATTTATCCATCTTCTATTTATTTTTTGTTTTCATTGCATTTCATTCTTTAGTTTACTTCTTTATTATTGTTGCCTGTTACTCTGTTGTTGTTCCAACTTACCACTGTTCTACCTGTTTTTAATTTATTCTTGACGCGAGACTCTATTAAAAGACGATTTTTATACTCCATCGCTGCAGCTGACTAGATGGTCCCTAAGGAACCGTATCGCTGCAACATGTATTTTGTTTTTGAATGTAATTTTTTGCTCAATAAAAACTGTCTCTCTCTCTCATTCAATGACCGTCCGTTTCACTGAGCCTCGATTGTTCTCTCATAAATAAATTGACCGCACACGAAGTGATCGTAGCTTACAGCTTAGGTCAGGGGTTCTCAACTTCCCTTGTATAACGGGCCGCATTTTAACAGCAAAAGACGCTGCGGGCCGCAGAACAATGTTACCTTGTATTCATGGGCTACCATTAAATTTAGGCTATTGTAACCTATTTACCAGTCGTATACCGGCATTTATAGTACATTTCTATGCATTATCAAGTAATAATGGACAGCGTTCGTAACTTTGCAGCTGCTGCTTGTGAGAATATGTATCTTCTAGCGGCGCATGTAAATCGATTTACATCCCTTCATGGAGCGTTCATTACATTCGTTGTCAAGTCGGTATATATGCAACTTCAAATCCTTCCACCAGAGAGCCGAACTCTGTGTTTCAATGCATGGGCGAGCAAGTATAAAATTACTATAACTTTTGCGCTACAGAGACCATTATGACATTGAGCTCTGAGTGATATGAGAAGAAGTCTGGTGTTTGGGGGCATTTCCGAGAAAACCAATCAACCTTTTTCCTTTCCGTTCATGCCTGGGGCCCTGTACCAATAGTTACAAAAGTCAGCTTTGTCAAGTTGATATTTTTCGCTGGTCCCCTCCCCGCGTTTGCCCAGCCAGCATTTCTCTGCATATGTCCACTCTGATAAAATTCAACCAGATAATTAGTTATACAATGTCGGTGGATTCATCCAAGGCTGTATAAAAGTAGTCTACGCGGCAACGTGTTTCAGAACGGGCGATAAGAGACTGACTGATATTGATGTTACTCGTCTGGTCAGGATTGAATCAGACGATTGTATCTTCGAAATTTGTCAGGTGATGTTGTCCTTGCTGCTAAGTTCCGGAAACAGCAAATATTCGCAAAGTATGGTACGATTTTATTGAAATCACACCTTCTATATCAGATTTCTTTGGTTTAGCTATATTCGAAGCAATTTTAAACGATGCTTCTGTAACGTCGTCGGCAATCTCAACAGCCGTTCGCAGTGAGTCAAACACTCTCTAAAAGTGTAGGCCTACTAAGTAGCGGGATTCTCTTGAACCAGAGTCCAGCCGAATAACGATTCAAAACAGTAGGCCTAACAATCTGAAGTCGAGCATATATCAAGAAACGAAAACACATTGAAGCAGTGGTTCTCAAACTTTTTTAGTCACGCCCCCCTCCTTTTGATAGGGAAAAATTTCGTGCCCTCTCATCGTCATATAACAAAATGCAACCAGAATGCTAGCAATACAAACGGCTAGTTTGATGGCATCAAAGGTTATAGCTGTTGATTAGAGAATTCTCAAATATGAAATTTGGACTATACACAGAGAAATAACTCTGAATTGGGGATAAATTGCGCGCAGCGCGAAATTTTTTTTCAGTTGATCGCAGCTTCGCGCCCCCTTCAGATGCTTCACGCACCAAAGGGGGCGCGTGCCCCCCGTTTGAGAACCACACTGTCTTCTATAATGAGTAATCACACGAAACAGAGACGGCGCGATAAAAGAGCTAAGTATCTAAATTAATTTGTAACAATACCGTGTCATTAGTAATTGCGTTTATAATGAAAGATGTCGCGGGCCGCGGGTTGAGAACCCCTGGCTTAGGTTTTCGTAACTCTAGTAATAAAGTAATAGAATAGCAAAATGTATGTCTGTTCTCTGTTCCTACATTAACCAAACATCTTGTTTTATTGAAATTGTAGTCGAATGTTGTTTATATAGTCCTCAACCATTGGCGCAGGCTCGAATGGTATCATATCTATTTGAAAATATGTAATGTATTGCATCTTATCAATTCGTTTCTCTATTGTCTATTTTGGCTGGGGCTATGCAATTACGCAGTTTAACAGTTCTACCGTGAGCGATATAACCAGAGGTGGTCAAAGTAGTCAAGAAAGCTACTCAAGTAGAAGTAGATGTAGCGACGAAAAAAATACTCAAGTACGAGTAGAAGTACTTCTTCCATGAGCAACCTAAAACTACTTGAAGTAGAAGTAGAATTGACGTACTTTGAAAGTACTCAAGTAAGTAAGTAGTTGTGAAAACGATCCTAATTCGTTCACATGGATTTTAAAAAGGTGCAAATTGAGCTATGCGAAAGGTGACGAGCTTGATTCATATTGATGCATACCAGCAGGTATCCAATTTTCGATAGCATAAGCATCGTTCACATCATGGGATGAAAATGATAGTATTGATATGGAAATGCGATACTAATCCACTGTTTACTCAAACAGCACGTTTTAAAACATATCATGGTATTGCGCACTCCCCCATATTAAAAGGCCTGTAGTTTAGTCGAAGAGCAATGCGGAGCAGACTTGGACAACTAGAAAATTTTCAGCTTTTCCGAATTAGATTAGAATTAGAATTAGAGCTACACGTTTTTTTTTTCAAATTAGATTAGAATTAGAATTAGAGATACACGATTTTTCAAAATTAGACTAGAATTAGAATTAGAGATACACAGCGTCTTCCAAGTTAGATTAGAATTAGAATTATAGCTGCACAGTTTTTTCCAAATTAGATTAGAATTAGAATTACCGAATTCGCTAAAACTTAGAAATTGAATGAATTGTGAATGAGAACGAAATACGGCAAAAAATTAATATCGAATCACAGTGCATTCCCATAACGATAAAAATGGTTAACTACTGCGCAAAGCTTGGCTGCTCGTTTTGTACTAAACCAGGGGTCACCAACACGCGGCCCGCGAGGTCATATTGCCATGACGTGCAATGGACCAGACACTACCAAGACCGAGACGCTTAGAAAACGGCCTTTGATAACCATCTCTTTTTCTTTGCTGCTGTTCTGTTTGTGATCGAAACTAGAATGTTGTTCGCAGACTATAAGCTACTATGCCAGTGGCTAATATTCGTTGCACAATAACTACTATGACTGCACGGTGTAAGTACTGCGATTGCGGCTTGGCACTGGATTTCCCTACGCGAGAGAGATATTCTTGTAAATTCGCAGCAAAATGCCGCGGACAAAGAGGCATTTACAGGAAAACATCAAATTAGATTAGAATTAAAATTAGAGAATAGGAACATTTGACAAATTAGATTAGAATTAGAATTAGAGCATAAGAACAAATCACAAATTAGATTAGAATTAGAATTAGAGCATAGGAACAGTTCACAAATTAGATTAGAATTAGATTACTAGCATTTCGCTCTAATTTAGTGAAATTAGACAACTAGAATTATCTAGTTGTCCAAGTCTGATACGGAGATGTTGTGTTGGATGCGGTGTAAACACTTTGTGCGATTAGTAAACGTTAATAAAAAATATGGTGGACCGTAAAAATGCTACATTGTGTAGCTTTATTTCAGGAAATTGAAGGCATTACTACACTTGTTTTTATACTTCAAGATGTACGTTATCCAGACAAAAGAACTGATATTAATTAGAAATCAAAATATGATATGGTACTGGGAATTGAAAGTGAAAGATAAATCTAAAAACGGAACATGTATTTAATGTCTTTAGTCCAAAAAGTTTCGAAGGTTGGTATGCTAAAACAGCTCTAAAACTAAAAAAAAGTATGAGTCCACTTTTCCAGATTAGGACACGCCATGGACAGCTAGATTACGGTATGGTAAGTAAATGCTAGATTGCGAAACATCAGTTTCAAACGTTATGATAAGCTATATATACTGTGACGAAATATTTGATATGGGGAATGGCGACAATGCGGTGTGAACGGAACCACGCCAACCCGCTACCTAAATTATATTCACCGATGCTTTCGTGAAATCATACTGGATACTCCGCATTCACTGCGCGCGACGCGCGACGAAAATACTGGACTTGACTCAACTTTGATGAAAATTAAATGTCGATACTCCGTGAAAACAGTCCCGAAATTTCTCAGGCTTTCTTCTTGATTGGAGGATTAAACTACGTCTACTTGACAAACTGAAAATAGCGAAAAGTAAGTAAGTAGATCACAAAATATTATGAAGTAGAAGTAGAAGTAATAAAATTCAGATCTACTTGAGTAAGTACCAGAAGTAGAGGAAAACTACTTGAGTACTTCGAAAAAGTAGAAGTACGTCGTTACTGACCACCTCTGGATATAACGCCTTCTTGCGTGTATATTCAACTCTATATTCGTACATCGTTTCGGAATCAATGACCAGTTGACCACTCAAACTGTTTTTGAGACAGCTAGCAAATTGCAATGTCTCATACATAGGTGTGACTTCGAAAAGTACTTCATGCCTCATACATACCTCGAAAAGGCAAATTGACTTGAAATGTGACTTGACTTGACTTGACTCGAGTCACCTCCAAAAATCGAGTGACTTGACTTGACTCGAGTCAAAATGTGCAATGACTCGAAATGACTCGTGACTCGAAGGTAGTGACTTGATCCCAACACTGGTCGTTTGTCTTTACTATGGGGATCGGGAAGACATTGAACGTAATCAACTTCCAAAATAGGCCGTGAGTAAGTCTGCGCAAAGGTGCTGACGAGACTCGATCCTGACCTTTTGTAGCAATCAGCTTATCCCATTTTTAGCTGGGCTACGAAACAGCGTCAATAATCGTTGGGCTATAATTTTCATCGGAACAAGTTACACACAATGTACAATGCGATAAGACAGAATGCGATGTGAAGAACAGATAGGAGGATTCGAGGATATCGAACGACACGCCGTTGAGATCCTTTTTAGACTGACATCCACCTCGGCCTAGAGTGCCCGATGTAACAGTTCTTTTCGATGTTGATCTTTCAAAGCCGCGACCCTTTCTACTAGATCTTTCTATTCCTTGTGAGTGCATTCTTTCGTCGGGTCATTGCCGCCCGATTTGTAGGCGCTTATCGTTACCACTACGCGATCATGAAAGGTTGGGAACCACCTGATGTGCATTTTGCAACCTACTGGTGCGGACCGTCAATTCGGCTCATAAATAGCATTAGTTGTGTGACATGAACAGGACTTAACGATATACAGTTACGATCTCCACATTTTCGAAGACATAATCTACCCCCAGCTCTAGCACTATCTCCGAACACTTGGGCGGAGAGAGGAGAAATTTTTTTAGTAATATTCTAAATGGAAGAACGACTATTATTGACAGAATTCATTCACAAAATTTTACGACCATGTGCCAGTAGAGACCAGATTCATATAGTATAGGCTTACCATATTTTGGAAATCTAAAAAGAGGACACTTTTTCAGAAATTTGCAACTTGCAAAACCGGAGTAGAATTCTCAAAAACCGGTGAATTTTTCCCACTTTGTGTTCGGTTGACTAAAAAAAAAGGTTATCTTTTCCGCTCATAGCTCAAAATACCGTTTTTCTCTCCACATTTCCAGGTGGATGACTAAAAAAAAGGTCATCTTTTCGCTCAGAGCTAAAATCACCGTTTTTCACTCCGAAATACCCACCGGAGCGTTGCTTCTGCGCTAATTTGCGGCATATCACTGGCAATTTGCTATAAATTTGACCAAAATTCTCAAAAAAGAGGACAAAAGGGCGTCCTCCGAGGACACTTTCAAAAAAGTCACTATATACATGGCGCTGGCAGCATAAAAAATCAACTCGGAACGAGCATGCACCTTATCAATCTCAAAAATTATACTGGCTTTGTCACAAAAGTTTGCTCGAATATTTAGGCGTATATATATAGTAGGGTTGTTCAAAAAAAACTTTTTTTTCCAAATCTCACTCGCCTAATGACTAAATCGTCAGGTTGTCTAAGAAAACGATGCACACCAAATTTGACTCAATTCCAACCCGTAGAGGCCGTGCAATCTTGAATTGAAATTTTTAATTTATTATTAAAAATTAACAAAAAAAATTTTCAAATTTTTCTGTCAACCCCATGAAATTGTTGAGCTGTCTTCAAAGACGATGCAAATCAAATTTGAGTCGATTCCGACCAGTAGAAGCGGCATTATTTGAATTTTTCGTTGATAATCCCCGGATCAAGGATAATCCGAGAATTATCAACGAAAAACTCGAATAACTCCGCTTCTACAAGTCGGAATTGACTCAAATTTGTTTTGCATCGTCTCTGAAGACAGCTCAACAATTTCATGGGGTTGACAGAAAAATTTGAAAATTTTATTTTTTTAATTTTTAATAATAAATTAAAAATTTCAATTCAAGATTGCACGGCCTCTACTGGTTGGAATTGAGTCAAATTTGGTGTGCATCGTTTTCTTAGACAACCTGACGATTTAGTCAATAGGCGAGTGAGATTTGGAAAAAAAGTTTTTTTTGAACAACCCTAATATATAGTGACTCTCTGCCGTGAGACCAGCGATCACGCAACATCAAGAGCGAAATACAACTACAGTAGTTAGTCAGCGAGTGATGCTTACCAACCAATGAATAAAGTTGATATCGTTGTCTGATATAGAAAATCGAACAGGCGTACGGGGTCAATCTTGATTTCATATGTTTATTCTATCATAGAAACCAAATCCATGGGATTGGAGCGTTGGTTACTGCTGAACTTGATAATAGGGTAATGTCGGTAGCAAGTAGAAACCCGTTTTACACTCTGCTCAATATCAACGTAGCAATACTCAGGCGCCGAATACGTTTGTCGGGCCTGGCATAGGCCGTAGACGTAAGCTTATATTCCCTTGCAAGTCCTCGTCGAAATTATTGCATGGCAAAGCGACGGAAGATATTGATTTTATGCGATTATTATATCATTTAATCTCCTCAGCAGTTGATATATTTGACGACGTTTAAAACGTCAATCCTACTTGAGCATTGTAGCATTACGTGGCCCGAGTCGTCGCTAGGCAGCGTGTACATTAATATAAGCTATGAGGGCTGGAATTACCAATATGACGTCACGTGACGTCATGAAGTTCACGTTCGCGTTCACACAAAACCTTTCAAAAAGGTTCGTGTTCACACGATCCTGAACCTTTCAGACGTTCACACCATCCCTAGAATATAGCAATCACCAGAGCTCATAGATGGCCCAATTCAGGACCCGCTCTTGTACACAGTCGATAGGGAAAGCTTTGATGGCGTGACGTCATATTGACAGGCAATGTGCTCATATCTCATTTTAACACCTGTTATTGAGCGCTAAAGAGAGTCCGGAATTTGACCCCCAAATATATGGTATTACCCCAAGCTACCAGTGCCGTGACTGCGGCACAATGGAAACACTAACCCATAATCGGGAGGACCATAAACTTGCGCAATTTCATATCGTTAGAGGTCTAGATTGATATGAATAGTAAGAAAAAATGTGCATATTTCAGATGAATAGGCATATCGGCGGCAGCGATTAACACGCGTTGACCTCTTGAGCAGGACTTTGACTATATTCTAAGAGGTGGCCACAGAACATTTTCAAACTTGAAAATGGGCCACGGCTAAAAATGTTGAAAACTCCTGCACTAGAGGTTCCGGAGTTACAGTACCAGTGCGAAGTGGAGATGAACGGGCTTTGTGAAAATTAAATTATTCTTGGTAGCCTACTCCGAAATCCTCATCTATTCCCATAATTGGATAGGCCTACAACTTGACATAATGAAAATAACGAAAATGAAGTAAGTAAATCACAAAATATTACGAAGTAGCAGTTGCGGAAAACTAGATTTACTTGAGTTTGCATAATTCTATGCTTGCAATGTTTCAGTCGTCATCTAGCCTTAGCCCTGCGTATATGCGATGCGAAAAATACAAGAGATTTCATCGTCAACGGGGACATAGGAATGTGATTCATTATTGTCCGGAGGTCTGGAACCTTCCGAGTAAGAAGGGATTTTGGTCCTTTTTCAAAAAAACTCTGAACTCAGAGTGCGCTTTTTTCCTGTTCAGAATTGGGTGTGAATGCCACCGAATTGTTCTTAATAGTGACAAGAGTGAAAATACAACAACGCTGTTGGATGGTTATAATTTGGCCTATGAACAAAGAATAATTGAACATAGGCCTACAGGCTACGTGATATTGAAGGGTTACTTAATTGAAGTATTGCCTTCTAACAATCTCAACATTTATTACAATGTGCCGGATAATACAAGGACTTTCCCATCTTCTCAAAATTGCTTAACGTCCAGGATGAAATCGTCTGGCGGGCTGGATGAGTCCCGCGGGCCATTTGTTTGACGTCCCTGATGTACACGATACCTAGTGACGCCATAATTATGCCACAATGCTGAAGTACATGCTGACTTTTCAATGTAAATTTTAAACTGCTCCAGCTCCGGCTCCAGAGCTCTCTTCTATGATGAAACAGTGATGAGCGGATAGTGCTTTTCGAGACTCCGAATCCCTCCGACAACTTTAGTCTCTGAGGCAATCTCCCTCCGACTCCAAAGAGCTCAATCCCAGACTCCGAGATAATCCAAAGAATCTCGTCCAGTCTCGTCAGTCTGCCTTGCTATATCACTAGGTTAAGATGGTTCATGGCCAATCATGCCATTTTAACCGGTTAAATATCATTAGAGTGGCAAGCAAGGTACACTTGGTAATGTGTTTTACTAAATAGATGCGATAATATGGTTGGCCTTATAATATTGTCTACTCTCCAATGGAGTGCATTGCATTGCAGTGCAGACGGCTGATTTTTATGCACTTGGCAATCATTTTTGCATGTTACCCATCATATTACAACTTTACAAGGTGTCAACTGCCTTCGTTTTGGTTTGTAATCAATAGTGCCTTCTGGTCAGAGCTATCCAAAGATATCGGGGGCAATATTTACAACACTCCGAAAAAATAGTAAACTCCGACTCCGCTCCGAGCGTCACAAAATCGGCAAAACTCCGCTCCGATGCTCATCACTGTGATGAATTAGCTCCGGCTCTAAGCTGCGGAGCTCATTGATACCACTGCTCCGGCATCTATATATGCCTCGGTTGTAGCTGTCGCAAGGGACCATCATTTTGTTGGGGTATGCAAAGTCCTGTGACGTGATAATTACTTCGTGTCGTCTGTCGTTGACGTCATATCCGCACGAGAACGCATTTTACTCCATGCCATTGTAGTAGTATAGGAAATGTGCGGAACTCGCGCATGCACCCTATTTACTTAAACAAACAAAGATTATCAATATAATAAGTAATGAAAGAATTAGCTCATTCTCAGTTTTGCAGCAATACTCGAGGGGAATTCCCTTCTGACTGTGCGGCAATTAAAAAGGGGGAATAATTAGAGAGAAAACGAACAAAGAATCTGGATTGACCTTTGTACTCAGACTGGAGTCATTCTACTTGTACTTCTCCACACGCCTCCTGATTATAATACATTGTAATTTTACTGTATTTTTCCACGATCCATAGCTGACCTCGGTCGTACACGACGGTGATAATAGTTGCCTGCCCTGACCCGTTGTTCCGTGGTCCAATTTCATGACCTGGGAGCAATAGCCCGTCAAACTGGTTGACTTATCGTTCCGCGGTTGATTCAATTTCGTGTACGGCGGGGTCATAGGAATAATTGCCGGTCGTGACGTCAGTATAGTTTTCTTCTGATCCATGAGATCCTGATGCGTGTTTTAGGTGTCCATACGTTCGGCTGTGTAAGGTGACGCTTGTGGTCTGTCTCATACTGTCGTACTTGAACCCGCTTGCTTTGTTGTCCACCCAGACAGTAACGAGAAATGATCTGTTATTATTATAAATATGTGTGTCATTTCGAGTCATACCGAGAATCAGAATGAATGTCCTAGTAGAAATTTGTAGGCGACCCGACATAGATTAGCTTAAATAAAGTAACATTATGAATATAATAAGTAATTAAACAAATAGCTGATTCTCAATTTTGCTCGCATCAACGTGTTAACCCCCGGTATTACGTACCTAGTATTCGGTGCAAGCAACAAATGTGGCTGTTCCATACCTATACCGCGTTAACCCTTTTTTTTGCTTTGTTATCGACCCAGACAGTAACGAGAAATGATCTGTTATGATTATAAATATGTGTGTCATTTCGAGTCATACCGAGAATCGGGTTAAATGTGGTAGAAATTTGTATTAGGCCCCCCGACATGGATTGACTTAAATAAAGTAGCATTATGAATATATAATAAGTAATTAAACAAATAGCTGATTCTCAATTTTACATGCATCAACGTGTTAACTGCCCGGCATTACGTACCTAGTAATCGGTATATCGATCACGAGCTCACCACGCGCTTGTCGTTCGAGGGCGACTCATTTCGCTGCAGACACTTGTGTCCGCATGTACCGTAACATATCCTCAACACTTGTTATACCAACACCTCCACGCATATTTACAATATCATGCTAAGGAACTATTGCTTCGGCAGCCACGCACTGTCGTATGAATTCGACAAATTTCGCTGCAGACAGTCAGTTGTGTTCGCGTATGTGTCGTAAATATATCCTCAACACATGTTATGTCAATACCTCCAAGCATATTTACAATATCATACTAAGGAACTATTGCTTCGGCAGCCACGCACTATCGCTCGAAGTCGACAAATTTCGCTGCAGACAACCAGATGTGTTCGCGTATGTGTCGTAAATATATCCTCAACACATGCTATGCCAATACCTCCAAGCATATTTGCATCATACTTAGGGTTTTGGTTTAAATCAGGCTGATTTAAATCATCACGTGTCGACAATCGATCGAAGCCCGTCAACTGGTATTTTGAAAGCTCCCGGTATGGTGTATTATTGTGTATGGATTGTTGCGGTATTAGAATTGTGGTTACGGCTCGTTGGCGGTGCGAGGATCAGGTTTATAGTATACTATAACTACTTAGCTCGGATATTATACGACGCGCTGCTATCGCTGCTTTGTCCAAGACCTAATTCACGATAATCAATCTCGCTGTCGAAAATGACATGCGGCCGCGTAGACTGCATAGCGCCATTTTGTTTTGTGATCCATCCTGCTGTGCCGAGGATCGAAACATATCCTCAACACATGTTATGCCAACACCTCCAGGCATATTTGCAGCATCATACCACGGAACTATTGACTCGGCAGAGTGTTACCGTCAGAGAATTGCTGTGTCACGCCTTCGGCCCCTGCATTTTCCGCTCGGTAACTGCGAGTACGATGTTATTTCAATTGTCCACGAAACGAATCGGGGTAGCTCGCTTTATCGGGGATCAGTGGGCTGACCTTATTTGGCTGAAACGCGCTCGGTGGTGCAATAATGGCAATGAATTGTGGTAGATCATACGTTATGCGACCTATAGCCTGAGGTGGGGTGTAAAGTAGAGGGGGAGATTTCGAAATCGGAATCCACTGCGACTATAGGATCGCAAAATCAAAGTCCAAAAAATCCGACTGGCACGTAAAGTACTGGTTTCTCCATATATTAGGCTGGGTAAAATGTAACATAAATCCAACTCTCAAAGGCACTGCTGTAAGGGGAGTGTCGTTGTACATTAATTTGCGTACAGCGAAACTTTGTATGCGGTGGTGCAATAATGAGGATGAATTGTGCCAGATCACGTGATGCAATCTAGCCTGCTTTCGGTGAGGATGAGCGGGGAGATTTCGAAATCTGACTCCACCCCGACTCGGGTTGCTAAATCAAAGTCCAAAAAATCCGGCTGGCTCGTAAAGTCCTGTTATTTCCACATGTTGTGAGGGTAAAATATAGCATAAATCCGACTCGCAAGGCCATTTGGCTGCATCCAGTCCGGCGATAGCTCGCTTCACCGTCGATCAGCTGACTGACCTTATTTTGCTCGGTTTCGGTGCCAGGGCTGGATACGGTCAAGTGACCACCCAGGCACGATAGTTCTGCTATCTTTACACGACATGGAGATGACGCTGCATATTCATTTGCGTACAGCGAAACCTTGTATCGACCCATTGTCGGAATTATGCTCAACTATACAGGTGTTATTAGTGTAATCAGGTTTAGCACCACAAGAAGTATATTAGCAAAGTCCTATCCACCACAAAACGATAATACCTATACCCTACCAACAAACAGACAAACAAACTTGTCGCTTGAATACTTATAATTTCAATGCGGTGTGATGTACGTAAATCAGCTGTGATCAATCGAGCGTGACACAATCGCTGTCAGTCATCAATCTACGACTTGACAAAACTCGCGTTTTCTGGTTGACAGCAACGCGATATATTTGATGTCCCGTCGACCCTCCTATTTTAATAGGGTTACCATACGGCCTCATTTAGGGGAGTATATATCCTCCTTTTCCCAGATATGTCACCCCATTTGCCCAAATGTACTCTCTTTCTGTCGATTTGTCCTCCTTGTTGGCCTAAAATATCCAAAAACCACAACGAGTAACGCAAAATGCGGGGCTAGATTACGAATATCGGGTATTTAGATAGTCAAATCGGAAAAATGACGCTATGATGCCATTGTGCAGGGTATCACGCGGATACGAGGGTCTGTGTAAACATGTGAACAGTAAAAGCGACCCAAACTACCGTTACATGAAAAATATCGAGCGCACTCGACCGTGTCGGGGTATACCCACCTTAGTACAGCCAAATGATCCAATGTCGTATCGAGAATAGCCGGGGTGGTGGGATATCATTCCCACAAGATGTGCTTTGGAATGCGTGTGAAATCGACATCGCCCGTTACTCGACTGAGGCAAGTCGACACCGCAGTCCCTCTCTCTGTGCATACATAACATGCTGAGCACTACAGATCCAGACGAAACTACGCATTCTGGCGAGGTTATCGAGATAGCTGGAGCGATTTACAACACATGCTAAATTTACTTCAAATGGAAGGACAAAATATAGCTTTGGAGTACTCAAGTAGACTCAAGTAGAAGTAGTTTTAAATAATAGTTGGTATCGTAAAATTACTTTCTAGTTTAATTATAAAGAGTAGGTTCCCATAGAACTGTCGAACCCAAGCACTTCATTCTCCTATACCCAACCCACCGACTGCAGAAGCTGCCCATCCCTGATGTAACATGTAAATGGTGCAATAGCGACAGCTAACGGTTGTCAATCATCCATAAAAAAAAATAGCCAATAATACAATCCTCAAGGATAACCTAGGAATATCTATGCGAGTCGCCTTGATTGACCCATTGGGCAAGTTTAGACACGAAAGCATTTTTAGGTGTGATATAATCCCAGTATTTGTACTGTATTTTTCCAAGCACACATACCACAATCGAAAACGTAGTTCGCCCGTCTGACTCCCAGCGTTTGCCTCGAACAAAAGTATAGGAGTGACCATGGATCTACAACAAGTCTGCCCCACCACTTTTGAGTAGATATTTGGAAAGACCGGCTCGTGATCACCTCCATACAAGGCATATTATTTCTGCGTGCAGCGACCTATTGGCGGGCTGTGCATGTGTTGTTAGTGCAATCGTGTTTAGCACAACAAAGAACGTAGTCATTTGAGGGTGAATAAAATCTTACCCCACAACGATACCAACTTTACGCCCCTCAGCGACTCCAACGGTATGTATTTATGTGAATTTCATATTAATATGAAAAGCTGATCGACCACAAGATACTGTTACGTGCCATCTTTTTTGATAGAGTTGTAACAGGATGATCGGGGAGCTACGGCCTTTTACACTAGCTCTAAAAGGGTAGGGGAATTCGTTAGTGATACACCCGCCAGACGCTGGGGTATTCGATAAATTCACTCTGCTTTACAACGGAACCGATGATCACACTGACGGGCTCGCTTGTCGTACGAGTGCTTGTAATTTCGGTGTGATGTGCGCAAATCAGCTGTGATCACTCGAGTGTGACTCTATCGAAGTCAGTCCTATCAGCTGCTTGAGAAAACTCGTATATTCAGTCAGGTTGACGGCAATGCGATATTTTTGATGCCCCCATTGATACTAATGGAGGTTGCCGTACGTCCTCCCTCTCTAGGAAAATATCCTCCGTACAAATGTTGTGCTAATTTATCCTCCGGTTCAGCTTAAAATACCCAAAAGACGATGAGTAACGCGAAATGGGGGCCTACGAGAGACGGGTTGGGTCTATCTTGCTGTTTCGCATAATCCTGTTATTCAAACGTAGGATTCTGGTGTACGTCTGATTTATAACTTTATACAAGTGGAGTAGAGTCATTACAAAACTACTTTCTGCTTTTTAAAGTCAAACGTGTAAAGAGGTAATTTCACCTGAAACGGTTGAGGAGTAAGTTAAAACGACTTGAGTATATAGCACAAGTACCGAGTACTCGAATCAGTAGCGTGACACCATTACTCACCCGAGTCCACAACACACAAACCGAAGAAATAATATACAGATATGGAAATAACCCACGATATTTTCCGCTGACACGTTTCAGATTCAGTACAACCCGACAGTCAAGTCCATCTGGCTGCGGCTTGTAATTTGAAAGAGTTTGAAAAACCGGGGGTGGTACCTAAAAACGTGGTATTGTTTTGTGTATTTCAGTGAAGCAAATTCAATTTACATCTCAAACCACTTTACCCTGTGCCCGACCTCATTAAAAATCGATTAAAACCTGATCACCACCTGCGTAATCAACCCGTTGTGTTTAAAATGGTATACCATGTTGGTATCGATCGTATATTAATTTTTCGATTTGCGTCGATCTGCTGTCAAACAGATATATTTTTGACCACCCTCGAAATATACAGTATTACCGCGTTGTCGATATTACGGGTCTGTGGTTAGACAATACAAATTAGCGACACTCCCAGACTGATCAATAGTGGGATACTCAAGCCCGTAAAACTCTCATTATCCTGTGAAATTATGCGACGTGTTTGGCGCCGCGACGTTGTCTTTGTAGATCGACTTGAAATCTTAATTAGGGATTGCAGCGTGTGTTGATTGATGAGAGAGAAGCAGAGATGGCGGCTTCATGTTTATGCCAATGCTGTTCCCAAATCCACATTGTTTTCCTCATTATCGGCGAGAAATGGTTTTGAAGTGACATTGCTCTCGTTAAAATACATTCATTAAATACGATTTATTCCTTGTATAAGTGGATGAATGGGCCAATAATGTATCGATTCAGCAATCCGGACCGCCTAGTATTAATTTTCCCAGACCCGGCCCCCCGACTGACAAGTATATTAACATGACAAGTATATTAACATGAATCCTATAAACACGAATCTTATTAGAAAAGTTTAAGATGCAAACATGCGTGATGGAGTTACTTCTCAATCAGTGTTTTCATCGTTCTGCGTATTGAAGAGTATTCTACATAACTGCTGAATTCTGCGTACAATAGCGTGTGAATTTGGATCGCCACGCCGACTCCATTTCCATGACAAAAAGTGAGTATTGAGTATAGAATGCATTTCTCTTCTAATGTAAGTGTTATATTTCTCGCTAACTTTATATTTCACGTTAACTTTATATTGTTTCCCGATTAATTTCAAATAATTCAACTAGATACTTTCTAAATTTTGATAAATCGTTAAAGCCCCGGCGCATAGCGCGCAACGTCGAAAGTCGTACGTCGTACGCGCAGTTGGACGCTGGACTTGAACTCGAGTCATTGCCCATGACTCGAACCAAGTCATATGACTAGAGACCCAGACGGTCAAGACCGTCATTTCATTGTCATTTCGAAGAACAGTAAAGTAACCAGCCTATTGGGATTTCGTATATTGGTACTTGTACTTGAAAATGCGACCAGAAACTGTTAAAAGTGAGGAAATATATATATATTATAAATACGAACCATTCGATATCATCAAACAGAGTTATATAAGTGGGTTAACAGGGCTTTAACTGGAAACTGAGCAGTCAACACAATGACTTGGACTCGGACTCGAGTCATAATACCATGCCCCGGCTGTTACAACTCTATCAAAAAAGATGGCACGTAACAGTATCTTGTGGTCGATCAGCTTTTCATATTAATATGAAATTCACATAAATACATACCGTTGGAGTCGCTGAGGGGCGTAAAGTTGGTATCGTTGTGGGGTAAGATTTTATTCACCCTCAAATGACTACGTTCTTTGTTGTGCTAAACACGATTGCACTAACAACACATGCACAGCCCGCCAATAGGTCGCTGCACGCAGAAATAATATGCCTTGTATGGAGGTGATCACGAGCCGGTCTTTCCAAATATCTACTCAAAAGTGGTGGGGCAGACTTGTTGTAGATCCATGGTCACTCCTATACTTTTGTTCGAGGCAAACGCTGGGAGTCAGACGGGCGAACTACGTTTTCGATTGTGGTATGTGTGCTTGGAAAAATACAGTACAAATACTGGGATTATATCACACCTAAAAATGCTTTCGTGTCTAAACTTGCCCAATGGGTCAATCAAGGCGACTCGCATAGATATTCCTAGGTTATCCTTGAGGATTGTATTATTGGCTATTTTTTTTTATGGATGATTGACAACCGTTAGCTGTCGCTATTGCACCATTTACATGTTACATCAGGGATGGGCAGCTTCTGCAGTCGGTGGGTTGGGTATAGGAGAATGAAGTGCTTGGGTTCGACAGTTCTATGGGAACCTACTCTTTATAATTAAACTAGAAAGTAATTTTACGATACCAACTATTATTTAAAACTACTTCTACTTGAGTCTACTTGAGTACTCCAAAGCTATATTTTGTCCTTCCATTTGAAGTAAATTTAGCATGTGTTGTAAATCGCTCCAGCTATCTCGATAACCTCGCCAGAATGCGTAGTTTCGTCTGGATCTGTAGTGCTCAGCATGTTATGTATGCACAGAGAGAGGGACTGCGGTGTCGACTTGCCTCAGTCGAGTAACGGGCGATGTCGATTTCACACGCATTCCAAAGCACATCTTGTGGGAATGATATCCCACCACCCCGGCTATTCTCGATACGACATTGGATCATTTGGCTGTACTAAGGTGGGTATACCCCGACACGGTCGAGTGCGCTCGATATTTTTCATGTAACGGTAGTTTGGGTCGCTTTTACTGTTCACATGTTTACACAGACCCTCGTATCCGCGTGATACCCTGCACAATGGCATCATAGCGTCATTTTTCCGATTTGACTATCTAAATACCCGATATTCGTAATCTAGCCCCGCATTTTGCGTTACTCGTTGTGGTTTTTGGATATTTTAGGCCAACAAGGAGGACAAATCGACAGAAAGAGAGTACATTTGGGCAAATGGGGTGACATATCTGGGAAAAGGAGGATATATACTCCCCTAAATGAGGCCGTATGGTAACCCTATTAAAATAGGAGGGTCGACGGGACATCAAATATATCGCGTTGCTGTCAACCAGAAAACGCGAGTTTTGTCAAGTCGTAGATTGATGACTGACAGCGATTGTGTCACGCTCGATTGATCACAGCTGATTTACGTACATCACACCGCATTGAAATTATAAGTATTCAAGCGACAAGTTTGTTTGTCTGTTTGTTGGTAGGGTATAGGTATTATCGTTTTGTGGTGGATAGGACTTTGCTAATATACTTCTTGTGGTGCTAAACCTGATTACACTAATAACACCTGTATAGTTGAGCATAATTCCGACAATGGGTCGATACAAGGTTTCGCTGTACGCAAATGAATATGCAGCGTCATCTCCATGTCGTGTAAAGATAGCAGAACTATCGTGCCTGGGTGGTCACTTGACCGTATCCAGCCCTGGCACCGAAACCGAGCAAAATAAGGTCAGTCAGCTGATCGACGGTGAAGCGAGCTATCGCCGGACTGGATGCAGCCAAATGGCCTTGCGAGTCGGATTTATGCTATATTTTACCCTCACAACATGTGGAAATAACAGGACTTTACGAGCCAGCCGGATTTTTTGGACTTTGATTTAGCAACCCGAGTCGGGGTGGAGTCAGATTTCGAAATCTCCCCGCTCATCCTCACCGAAAGCAGGCTAGATTGCATCACGTGATCTGGCACAATTCATCCTCATTATTGCACCACCGCATACAAAGTTTCGCTGTACGCAAATTAATGTACAACGACACTCCCCTTACAGCAGTGCCTTTGAGAGTTGGATTTATGTTACATTTTACCCAGCCTAATATATGGAGAAACCAGTACTTTACGTGCCAGTCGGATTTTTTGGACTTTGATTTTGCGATCCTATAGTCGCAGTGGATTCCGATTTCGAAATCTCCCCCTCTACTTTACACCCCACCTCAGGCTATAGGTCGCATAACGTATGATCTACCACAATTCATTGCCATTATTGCACCACCGAGCGCGTTTCAGCCAAATAAGGTCAGCCCACTGATCCCCGATAAAGCGAGCTACCCCGATTCGTTTCGTGGACAATTGAAATAACATCGTACTCGCAGTTACCGAGCGGAAAATGCAGGGGCCGAAGGCGTGACACAGCAATTCTCTGACGGTAACACTCTGCCGAGTCAATAGTTCCGTGGTATGATGCTGCAAATATGCCTGGAGGTGTTGGCATAACATGTGTTGAGGATATGTTTCGATCCTCGGCACAGCAGGATGGATCACAAAACAAAATGGCGCTATGCAGTCTACGCGGCCGCATGTCATTTTCGACAGCGAGATTGATTATCGTGAATTAGGTCTTGGACAAAGCAGCGATAGCAGCGCGTCGTATAATATCCGAGCTAAGTAGTTATAGTATACTATAAACCTGATCCTCGCACCGCCAACGAGCCGTAACCACAATTCTAATACCGCAACAATCCATACACAATAATACACCATACCGGGAGCTTTCAAAATACCAGTTGACGGGCTTCGATCGATTGTCGACACGTGATGATTTAAATCAGCCTGATTTAAACCAAAACCCTAAGTATGATGCAAATATGCTTGGAGGTATTGGCATAGCATGTGTTGAGGATATATTTACGACACATACGCGAACACATCTGGTTGTCTGCAGCGAAATTTGTCGACTTCGAGCGATAGTGCGTGGCTGCCGAAGCAATAGTTCCTTAGTATGATATTGTAAATATGCTTGGAGGTATTGACATAACATGTGTTGAGGATATATTTACGACACATACGCGAACACAACTGACTGTCTGCAGCGAAATTTGTCGAATTCATACGACAGTGCGTGGCTGCCGAAGCAATAGTTCCTTAGCATGATATTGTAAATATGCGTGGAGGTGTTGGTATAACAAGTGTTGAGGATATGTTACGGTACATGCGGACACAAGTGTCTGCAGCGAAATGAGTCGCCCTCGAACGACAAGCGCGTGGTGAGCTCGTGATCGATATACCGATTACTAGGTACGTAATGCCGGGCAGTTAACACGTTGATGCATGTAAAATTGAGAATCAGCTATTTGTTTAATTACTTATTATATATTCATAATGCTACTTTATTTAAGTCAATCCATGTCGGGGGGCCTAATACAAATTTCTACCACATTTAACCCGATTCTCGGTATGACTCGAAATGACACACATATTTATAATCATAACAGATCATTTCTCGTTACTGTCTGGGTCGATAACAAAGCAAAAAAAAGGGTTAACGCGGTATAGGTATGGAACAGCCACATTTGTTGCTTGCACCGAATACTAGGTACGTAATACCGGGGGTTAACACGTTGATGCGAGCAAAATTGAGAATCAGCTATTTGTTTAATTACTTATTATATTCATAATGTTACTTTATTTAAGCTAATCTATGTCGGGTCGCCTACAAATTTCTACTAGGACATTCATTCTGATTCTCGGTATGACTCGAAATGACACACATATTTATAATAATAACAGATCATTTCTCGTTACTGTCTGGGTGGACAACAAAGCAAGCGGGTTCAAGTACGACAGTATGAGACAGACCACAAGCGTCACCTTACACAGCCGAACGTATGGACACCTAAAACACGCATCAGGATCTCATGGATCAGAAGAAAACTATACTGACGTCACGACCGGCAATTATTCCTATGACCCCGCCGTACACGAAATTGAATCAACCGCGGAACGATAAGTCAACCAGTTTGACGGGCTATTGCTCCCAGGTCATGAAATTGGACCACGGAACAACGGGTCAGGGCAGGCAACTATTATCACCGTCGTGTACGACCGAGGTCAGCTATGGATCGTGGAAAAATACAGTAAAATTACAATGTATTATAATCAGGAGGCGTGTGGAGAAGTACAAGTAGAATGACTCCAGTCTGAGTACAAAGGTCAATCCAGATTCTTTGTTCGTTTTCTCTCTAATTATTCCCCCTTTTTAATTGCCGCACAGTCAGAAGGGAATTCCCCTCGAGTATTGCTGCAAAACTGAGAATGAGCTAATTCTTTCATTACTTATTATATTGATAATCTTTGTTTGTTTAAGTAAATAGGGTGCATGCGCGAGTTCCGCACATTTCCTATACTACTCATTGTATGTACAATGTACACATGATACTCTATAAAGACAGTGACGTGATGTTTTAATACCGTTACTGCGCTCGTGAATAACAAGCCATACAGTCCAATTTAATCTTGAAATGGTGCGATTTCTTCAGATGTAACTGCAGAAACGAGTGCATGTCAGCAGAAATCCACTTTTTACCAAATGTACCCAATGGCTTCAAATTCTATGTTGGTGCGTTCGTTACCAGTCCGTCCGTTGTCGATCAAGCTTAGTGGAGTATAGTTCAGTTTGGTTAATTAGCAATTTTTATCAGCTCAATACACCACAAAAATTGCGATACAACGAAAAGATAGGAAAGTGTCGAAACGACTTGGAGTTGTCTTTGGAATCGGACAACCACCTTGGCCAAGGCGATGTAAAAAGGAGGCATGCACAGTTGTACACTGAATTAAAAGTATAAGAGGATAGTATAGAAAAATCCAGCTACGAAAAGGGGGCGGCATGTCACGGAAGGCGAGATCGATTGGTCAGGTCGTGGTCCGGTAATCTTGAGGGCGGACTAGTATTTATTTAGTAGATATTGCTTGTATTTTGACTTGAATTGGGACATGAAGGTTCCACTTCAAACGAATCCAAGGTTCCCCTTCAAAACTTGAAATTATTGCCACTGACAATCTGGTGGTGCATCAATATTTGAGAACTTAATTCAACGTCGTGCACTGTACAAGTCAGTAACCAATTATACTGCAAGCTCGCAAGTGACATTGCGCGACAATTCAAGAATACGAGTGTATCAAGCAGACAAGAATGAACACACAAAATTGATGATTAGAAATTGTAAAGCGCGCATCTAATCACGAATTGCTTTCTTATATTCAACACCAGGGCAGGGTTCGGAGACCGCATTGACTAGCTCGCATCGCGGCAATTGTAGGCTATGCAGACTATATTACCGATCTGGGTTGCTTCGATGCATTTCCCCATTTACGTTCGCAAATCGATATTGGAGTAAACGACCGTGCGCTTGAATGAATTTCAATTCATAGGCAAAAACGATGACACACTATCCAATTTGGCGTTACGATTAAAAACTATCAACGAAGAACGTGCATTTGCTCGTCCAATCCAGAAAGGACACAATGTTTCTCGGCGTGCGGCATGCGCGCCTCTAAATCAACATGTGCAGCAAGGTCATGGGAATATCCTATGGCGTCGCTTATATGCTCGTCTCATTACTAAGGCAATTTTTTTTACCTAAAAACGGGAGATTTTGACCAAAAAAATAAAAAATTTCACATTCTTTGACTTTAAAAAACTTAATTTTGACCATATTTTGACCTAACGCATGCAAATTAGGTGTTTTCCCACATATTGTTAGAATTGTACTACTTATCTTCATTCCTGGTTCGAACTGTCTGTCCTTACGAAGTATAGTTCCGCCTTAAAAAGAAACATTTTTGACTCAAAAACTGACAAATTTTTTCACGAAAAATCTGGATTTTAACGAAGTCCGGCCCAGTAGTTACATCACGTATTATGGTGGGAATAATTAAAATCTGTTGTAGTACAACGAAAGATACTTTCACACATTCTCGGGTAGAAAGTGTCTGTCCTGTAGCTTGCCAAGAATGGTAGAAGAACGTTTAACAGTTGTTGGCTGACAACACTGACGTTGTGCGTTCACTGCTGGTGACACACCGTGTTACTTCATTCTGACAATGGTGTCTACATCACAACATTTCATCATGCGCTTCTTGATATATGAACCATGCAATGCCCACGCAGTCTGGCTTCAGTCCGGATTTTGCGGTGCGATGAGCATAACACCATGTCAACCTATTTGTTTTATTTGAACGTTCATGATTCATAATGAGCAGAAAATGGGCCGTTTACAACGGTAGGCCTATAAAGCAGGCTACAAGCTTTTAAACTTCAAAGGATAAGTTCCCCAACAGTGCAAAATCTACGATACAAACGAAATGCAGGCTGTAAAAAATTTGGATTTTGTTTGTGCAATTTGGACAGTTTTCTACCTAACGCTACAATTCTGACCTAATTTTGACTTTTTTGACATGCCAAAAAATGCCCTTACTCTATACTAGGGCAAGTTTTTGTTGCACTAAAAACCTGAGAAAGTTGCATTTATTTTTTTAATTTTAACAAAAGTTGCAGAAGTTGCATTTTGACCACATTTTGCTCGGTTGACTAAAAAAAAGGCAATTTTCCGGCTCAGCTACCGAAATACCCGTAAAAGCGTTATTTCGGTGCTGATTTACGGTGTTTCTGTCGAATTTGGCCGTGTATTTCACCAAAATCGAAAATACTTTCATGAAAAATCGAAAAATTTTAAAAAATTTGCAAAAAGTTGCCTGAAAAAAATGGACAAAAGTTGCAAAAAGTTGCACTATAAGATTCCTTCAACGGGCTTAAAACAGAATTCTACATATCTTACGAGTATTTAGGAAGCTACCGGAAGCTGTAAAAAAAAGCTGCAAAAGTTGCAAAAACTTGCCCTACTCATTACTAATTAGGTATATTGCTTATCTCAATTAAGCATCAATCCTGTTTTGTGACATGCATGGTTTTCATTATTTTTCGAACCAAACAATTAGCCATAAGTATTGTGCTGATTACGAATTTGAGGGTACACCTATAATATAATAATTACGGAGCAAGCGCGGCCAATCAAGCCTACCCAGGTTTGGAACCTATGTATAAACAGGGTTACTGGTTAGCTAGAAAAAGTGGTGCTAACGAGGTAACAATTCTTAATTTTTTGAACGAATATCGTAACATTATGTGAATTCAGTCATCGGAGCCTGAGCTACTGTTCATAGAACCGGCTCCAGCTCAGGATCCTGTTGAATTTTATGTAGAGCTCCGGATCTGGCTCCAGCTCCAGCTCCGCTGAAAATGCACGGCTCCGTGGCTCCGGCTCCTTGCTCCGACTCCGGCTCCAAAGCCCGGAAAAAAACGCAACAATTCGATGATTCATTTACCGGATAATTTTTATACTTTGACGGATTGAGGGTAATATGCCAGGTTCTGAGATAACGATGTCGCGGGAGATGCTGTCAGTTTGGAATGATGTAATAGCGGTGTATTTTATTGAAAAGTGCATCAAAGTCGATCATCAGTTTATTTTTGAAACTTTGAATTTCGGAACTCGAATAAGTCAAGGTTACGACTTAGCTTTCCTATCAGGCGAATAGCTTCAAAGTCACGCTAAACCTCTACGACTCCAAGAAAACCATTGCCGCTCCAGGAAACAGTGTGACTGTGAACGCTGTTAGGTTATTCAAGAGCCATCCTGAGTTTATGATATCGTTAAGCAATAGTCCGACGTTCCTCTGTTCAAATCGGTTTGAATTTCGTTTAGATTGACCATCGCGCCTCTGCAAATTTGTTTCATTACGTAAAATATCGATGGCAAAGGCAGCGAATACGTCACGCTGCACCGCCCTAGGATATTAAATATTGCTGTTGAATCTGTCTTATGATCTTGTAGACGCCGACAAGATAGCATAATGATGGAGCGATGATGAGCCTTCTTGATCTGCATGTAGTCGGTTCCATCAAGCACTCATGCCCTTGAGATATGCATATGCACAGAATAAGACAAACTATGTAACGTTCTATTCCTTTTGTTTCAATCCAACTACATGTAAATTTATGTTATTGAAGTTGTCGGATTCCACGACTATATGTAATTTTATATACTGTGTTGTAGGGGCTTCATTGAACGGTTGTCATAACAAGCCCCATAGCATAACCATATCTCCGCATTTCGGAGGATTCATCCTCTTTTTTTCGGGTTTTAGAAAATGTCCTCAGAGGATGCCTAAATCTCCGCCTTTTGGAAATTCGTTCTCCTTCACAGATTTTACAGCTAGGATAATGGAGAGATTTCACTGAAAATGGGCATAAATGACGCTAAATAGCATATACGGACGTTCGTGCGGGTAATTCGGAAGTCGATCGAAAGTGACGACCTTTTTTTAGTCGGCAGCACTAAATTATTGTAAAAACTGTGCAAATCGGTGGTCGAACGAAGGTGATGACCTTTTTATATTATTATTTTCAGTTAACTCCACAAATATTCCAGCAAAATCCGCTGTTTTCAGTCTCGATCAATTAACTTTTCGGATTTGGTAAAAGTGTCTTCCTTTCCCGATTCCAAAATGTGGTAACGCTAGTCATAATGGCAATTCGAATTCATCCAAACCCTATCACTTACACGCCCTAAATGCCGTCCAAAATGCATTCTCGCTGTGCATTCTCGATATCCTTGGTTATAACTAGGATTTCCATTCACATAGCCTACGTTCTCCTTTCGGAAGTCAAATCGGGGAAATAGCCTTTTTTGAGTTAACATAGAAAAAGTTGTATAAATATGATAATCACCGATATTATCGTCTACCAAAGTAACTTTTGCAGCCTGTGTAAAGTGTCCTCCTTTCTGCATCTCAAAATATGTTAACCCTATAACAAGGCAAACTTGTGTGCTATGTGCTATAATGCAGGCTACTGTACAAATAAAGTTGATACGACGCCTGCCTTGTCAGTGACGAGAGCTATCGCACCGAGCGTTTGGAGCTGTTGCCTGCAGCTAAACATTCTGTTACTCACGGGAAGTTTCAATTTTGCAGGACCGTTCAAACGGTTCTGTAGCAGGTAAGCATAATTGCAGAATTGTAAGAGAGGTTCGGATTTGTTGCTGATATGGATGTGAAGCAGTGGCGTTGACTGTCAGGAAATTCGTTCATCGCTTTTCTTTGACTGACGCAGCATGCGTTTTGAAACTTCGTGGACATGTGCTTCTGACTTTTTATACAATATGCATATCTGCGGACGAGATACAGTAAGCTAAACATTAAACAATGATGATTTGACGAATGTGAATGTAATCATTGTATGTAGGAATACATTGCATCGCAATGCTCTATGTCAGTGGTTCTCAACCTTTTCGACCTCGCATATAGGTAAAATTCAACCTTCAACTACAGCATTTTGAGGAGTTGTACCATTCCACTCCATATTGTGGTATGGATATCACTTTCAAGTCATCGCTTGTTAACCCTATACGAAATATCTGGTATTTCTTAACCATTGCACTTTCTCGACACGATCATGCTGAGCGCAGCAAAATCTTGAAATTCGTATAAAAAGTAGCAGACGTTGTGTGCATCCGACTTAATCTGCAGATTTGATCACTCCGTTATCCTTACCCATTATCGCTAAGATGATTGCAGTGTCGTGCTTGTTACTCCTCGCGACGACAGTTTTTCTGCTGTATCAGTGGATTCGCAAGCAATGGAGAGTTCTAGAAAAGTGGAATATACCCCACGATCCGCCTTCTTTTCGAAACCTGGGACATGCTGCGCAAATGATGGGGAAGAATGTTGATGAACATGAGCTCCGCTGTAAAATGAAATTTGGCAATGTCTGGTGATATTACATGATGACAAGACCGCGTATTGTTGTTCATGATCTTGAAATGATACGAAGTATTTTCGTGAAGGAGTTTTTCCAGTTTTCCAAATAGGTTTGAAAACCCCGATGACTACGGATCTAAAGGACTGGATGACGGTCTGTTGATTGCAGAGGGAGACCAATGGAAACGTGCCCGAGCCGCTCTGAATCCCACATTTTCCAAAGCGAAGCTGAAAAGTATGTTTGGAATTGTACAAATGTGTGCACGCAATACCATGCAACGACTTCAAAAAATGGAGCAAGGAGAAGATCTAACCGTTGACATTCCAGATTTATTCAACAGACTATCGGTAGATGTTATCTGCTCTACAGTGTTCAGCTATGATGTAAACTCACAGGACGATACAAAACCGGAGGCAAGTATATCCAAGCACGCGAAAATGTTTTTTCATGCCACATTCGCACGAAAGCTGCAAATTTTCCTGAAAATGTCATTCCCCAGCCTTGGTAGATTTCTCGGAAGCAATGTGCCTAGTCAGGAAGTTACATATTTCACAAAGTTGTGCCGGCGGTTGATTGATGATCGAAAAGACGTGCCACATGATCGCTTTGATATCATGGAATCTATGATCAGAATGCGGAATATCGTCAATCACAAAGGTCACCTTCAGGGGTTGACGGACCCCGAGATTGTAGCAAATGCGGTATCTATGCTTCTTGCTGGGTACGAAACAACCGGTATTGCAATGGCATATTTGGCCTACAATTTAGCTTTTCACGGTCACGTGCAATGTAAACTGCAGTGGTAGCTAGTAGATACATGCCAACGCGCAAGCGTGTGTGTGTACGCTAACATGCATGACTAGTTTCATGGGACCTCGTGTTCCATTCGTACTCTGATACTTGTGAAGAATACAGCTTTGATTAACGTAAGAGTGAACTTCGTATATAGATAGAAACAGCCAGACGCGCAGGACCTTTACCGCTCGAAGTCTCGACTACTGCATGGTGGCAGCGCTGGCTAGCATTCTATTATCGAGCAAGAATCCGCTGAGATCTAAGTAAAATGGCGAAATGTAGAGCGCCTGGTCCGTTAACGCTCACGGCCGGAGCAAACCACTTCGAAGAATGGCGCCGATGGAGGAGGGAATTTGAATTTCACCTCAAGGGCACCGAATCTTTCGAGAAACCAGGACGCGTTAAAGGCAACATTTTACTTTCCAACATCGGCAGTAAGGCTCTTGCAATATATGACAGATTCACCTTCGCGCCTGCCGTCGCTGAAGCAGATGGCGTTGAAGCTAGAGAAGCTGAGGATGACGAGCACTATGATGTAATAATGCGGAAGTTCGACGAACACTTCCAACTTCGTAAGCGTGACGATAGAGTCAGGAATAGAGTACGCTTCATCACTCGCCTACATCGAGGGAAAAACCAGCCACTTGTCTCTTGGGTCGAAGAAGTGACCAAAATGGCATGCGAATGCGATTATCGCGACGACGAACGGGAAAACTTAATTAGAGACAAACTCTTAGCATCGACCAACGATTCCGTCATACTTGACAGAACGTATGCCGTGAAGCATGACGAACTCTCGTTGCAAATGGTCATTGATATAATGACGGAGAGAGAAGACAGACTGGCGGACGCTGACCAGCAAGCGAGTTTGTTAACAGTTGGTGCAGTATCAAAACGGAATCCCAAACCTCAAGCTCATGACGCACCGAAGAAGCCTTATAAATGCAAATGGTGTGGCGAAAAGCATCAGTTTGGGAAGAAGTACTGCCCAGCAGCTAAAAGCAAGTGCCCGAAATGCAAGAAAGTTGGACACTATCCGACTCAATGCTTCACGAAATCAGTTCGTGCTGTTGAAGCTGACCCGGATTCCGTTCACTCAGTACAATCCGTACAAATCTCCCGTGAGAACAACGCAGACGTAGTCTTCTGTGGTGCTGTAAATTCAGTTCCAGATGTTGACAACTTCAGATTCATGAAAGACATGCGAGTCGGACGTGAAACGTTCTCATGGATGCTAGACACTGGAGCAGAAGTCTCAGTGATGCCGGAACGCATGTACAAAGAAGAGTATGGCACCTTACAGCCTACTAGAACAATACTTCGTAGCGCTGATGGGCGTGACATGACAACTCTAGGGGTGGTGGAAATGACAATTTCCGCACAAGAGAAAACCTTTTCTGAGAAAGTCTACATTGTACGCGACGCTACAAATTTACTTCTTGGATGCCCGGGGGTTTACAAACTTGGAGTTATCAATACAAGCAAGGTTCGGATCGAACATCTGAACGCAACGGCAAAAGCTGACTGTAATACAATATCATTGCGTGACAAGGATGACGTTATGTTGGCATATCCAGATCTATTCACAGGTGTTGGTCGACTCAAAGATTACCAATACACTATCAAACTGAAGAAAGATGCCAAACCATTTTGCCTGAATACGCCGAGAAGAGTTGCAATACCGTTAATAGGCAAATTGACTGAAGAGATTGCAAAGCTGAAAGACTTGGGAATTATAGAACCGGTCGACGAACCGACGGATTGGTGTGCTCCCATAGTGGTTGCAGCCAAGAAAGATGGAAACATACGACTTTGTGTGGATTTATCAAAGCTCAACGAAGCAGTTAAAAGAGAACTATATCCCATGCCCACTGTCGAAAATTCTTTGGGCCAGATATCGAAAGGATCTCTATTCGCTAAGTTGGATGCAAATTGTGGATTCCACCAAATCGAACTGACTCCAGAATGCCGTAAGTTGACAACCTTTATTACTCCCATTGGTCGTTTTATGTACAAGAGACTCCCATATGGCATTAGTTCTGCGCCAGAAATATTTCAAAAATGTATGGGAAAAGTACTAGCTGGAATCCCACATGTGACATGTCACGTCGATGACATCGTCATATCATGTCAGCCGGAAACTTACAATCAGACTCTGACAACAGTCCTTGACAAGCTGAAAGCATCAGGCGTGACCCTGAATGCTAATAAATGTGTATTTCATGCAACTAAGATTGATTACTTGGGCCAAGTCGTTAGCCAAGATGGTATCACTAAAGACCAGAAAAAGGTCACGGCCATCACCGGTTTTCCACCTCCCCAAGATATAGCCCAACTGAGAAGATTCCTCGGCATGGCAAATCAGTTAATGAAATTCACTCCCCATTTGGCTGAAACTACTCAACCTTTGAGAGAACTGCTGTCTAAGAAAAATGCATGGCTCTGGGGACCCAAACAGAAAGAGGCGTTTGAAAAAGTGAAAACTGATCTCACCTCTACGGTAATCCTGGCCTTGTATGACCCGAATAGAGAAACCTTAGTTTCCGCAGACGCAAGCAGCTATGGCTTAGGAGCCGTGTTAATGCAAAAGCAAGATGATGATATTTTTCGACCCGTTGCATATGCCAGTAGGTCAATGAATGACACAGAACGACGCTATGCTCAAATCGAAAAGGAGGCATTGGCAACTACATGGGCTATTGAACGTTGGAGAGATCTGTTACTAGGTATGAAATAGTTTCGAGTAGAAACTGACCATAAGCCTCTGGTTCCGCTCCTCTCCACAAAATCATTGGACGAGCTTCCGCTTCGGATCCAAAGATTCCGTATGCGACTAATGAAATATGACTTCAAAATCAGTCATACTCCTGGGAAACTAATGTATTCCGCAGATGCTCTTAGTCGTAGTCCGCTGCCAGACTTCGCTGATGCTGACGACCTGCGCGAACAGACTGAATATCACATCAATAGACTGTTCACAGACTTGGCTCCGACCAATGACAGACTAGATCAAATTCGAGACGAGACTCGAAAAGACGCGACCTTGTCAACTGTTATGGGCTACATCCGCAATGGTTGGCCCAAAACGAAAAAGACATTGTATGGTCCAGTACGCCCATACTGGAACGAACGCGGTGTACTGACAGTACACGATGACGTATTACTCAAGGGAGATAGACTCGTAATTCCCCAAACTTTGAGAGAAGATGCATTGACGCACCTTCATGACGGTCACTTAGGCGTGACCAAAACGAGACAGCTTGCCTCGCAAACTTGTTGGTGGCCCGGATCCTCAACTGACATTGAGAGAATCGTGAGAAACTGCGATCGCTGCTTAGAACAACGACGTGATCGCGTAGAACCAATGATCTCGACTGACTTTCCGGAAAGACCATGGTCTCGCATAGCATCTGACTTTTTCAAATTTGGAAACAATTACTATATGCTTGTTGTGGATTACTATTCAAGGGATATTGAAGTCTCCCGTGTTAACCACAACATCAATTCTGCACAGACTATAACAGAATTCAAGAAAGTTTTCAGCCGTAGAGGTATTTGTGATGTGCTGATGACCGACAACGCTCCGCTGTACGTTTCGAAAGAGTTCCAGCAATTCTGTAAAGCCTGGAACTTCAGCCACATTACCTCGTCGCCTCGATTTCCTCAAAGTAACGGGTTAGCTGAAAAAACGGTATCCTCCCTTCAGGGGCTGATGGCAAAGAGCGACGACTTCCTCCTCGCTCTGATGAATTACCGAAATACTCCGCTGCATAATGGATTTTCTCCAGCGCAGCTGAGCATGGGACGCCGCCTAAAAACACTTGTTCCGTGCCACCCAGATCGTTTGCTTCCTGAGACGATCGACAAATCTACTCTTCAAAGGAAGGAGAGAGAATATAGGAAGAAGATGTCCAAAGACTACAACAAACGACATCGCGTGGTCGAAAGCGACAGCTTTGAAGTTGGCGATAATGTATACATTCCCGACTGCCGAAAGCGAGCAACAGTGAAAGAAATGCATGACGCTCCAAGATCAATCGTCGTAGAAACCGACCAAGGAAAAATGAGACGCAATAGAAGACACCTTCGAAATTATCATTCACCTGGAAACTCTGAAGACCACTTGCCAGATGACATCGATAACTCATTAGATCCGATTGAAGACACCGAAACACCTCTTCGGGTGACTCTACCGAAACCTCTTCAACAACCTCAATCTTCAACTAACGTTCCTGATGCAAACCCGCGCAGATCTTCGAGACTTCGCAGACGACCTCAGAGACTCATTGAAGAATGCTAACTTAACTGTTTCTTAGGAGACAGGATCCATTCAAGGGGCAGAATAATCCCCGGACCTGTTGAATACATGGGGCAGTCTACCCCCACTGTATTAGTTAGGCTAAGTTCGCCCTTTCTGCATGTTGTAGGAAGTGATTTGTTTTGTTGAAATTTAATATGCTCTCCACACGCTTTGGGGGAGATGCAGTGGTAGCTAGTAGATACATGCCAACGCGCAAGCGTGTGTGTGTACGCTAACATGCATGACTAGTTTCATGGGACCTCGTGTTCCATTCGTACTCTGATACTTGTGAAGAATACAGCTTTGATTAACGTAAGAGTGAACTTCGTATATAGATAGAAACAGCCAGACGCGCAGGACCTTTACCGCTCGAAGTCTCGACTACTGCAGTGTTCAGCTATGATGTAAACTCACAGGACGATACAAAACCGGAGGCAAGTATATCCAAGCACGCGAAAATGTTTTTTCATGCCACATTCGCACGAAAGCTGCAAATTTTCCTGAAAATGTCATTCCCCAGCCTTGGTAGATTTCTCGGAAGCAATGTGCCTAGTCAGGAAGTTACATATTTCACAAAGTTGTGCCGGCGGTTGATTGATGATCGAAAAGACGTGCCACATGATCGCTTTGATATCATGGAATCTATGATCAGAATGCGGAATATCGTCAATCACAAAGGTCACCTTCAGGGGTTGACGGACCCCGAGATTGTAGCAAATGCGGTATCTATGCTTCTTGCTGGGTACGAAACAACCGGTATTGCAATGGCATATTTGGCCTACAATTTAGCTTTTCACGGTCACGTGCAATGTAAACTTCAAGCTGAGATTGATGAGGCCTACTCCAAGTGTGGAGACAGCGGCATTGACTTTTTTGAAGTGAATGGTTTGAAATATCTTGACTTGTGCATCAAGGAGTCTTTGCGGCTCTACAGTCCGATTTCAAGAATCTTAAGATGCCCGTCGAATGATGTCACTGTGAACGGTCTGAAAATACCTAGGAGAGTAATGGCGAATGCGCCAATTGGAGCGCTATGTCGGGATCCAGACCTGTGGGACGAACCTATGTCTTTCAAGCCGGAGAGAATGGCCGACGAACAAGATTTCAACTCATCGATTTATCAACCCTTCGGAGTCGGCCCCCGGAAGTGTCTCGGTTCGAAGTTTGCTATGTTGGTAATAAAAATAGCCTTTTGCACCATATTGAGTAAATACACTTTCAATCCGACCGAGGGAACGCCAAAACCGCCATTGGAGCTCAAGAACTTTAAAACCACGTCTCCAGTTGAGGACATTAGATTATGCCTTTCACCACGAACCTGACGAACTAAGTCGATGAACGCTGGACAGTTTCCAATTAGGCCAGTTTCAAAAGCATTAATTCGTTGATTCCATTGCTAAGAACTATTCTTTCTCTTTCGCTTAAGTTTTTATGGCAGTGGATCTTGAAGAATGTCGCGCAAAAGATTTAATTTTGGGTCGCAAACGAACCAGTAAAACAAATTATCGTGCTTCGTGATCTTCTGTGACTATTTTGTGCCTTCTCAAGTCCATCGTGCTGCTTACTATTAGCCAATAAGCGACATACACAAAAACCTTGCTATGACAATATAACTTGTTCATCAAGAACTTTGATTTCGCTGGAAGCTATCGCTATTTAAGAAACATTTTCCAATTAGCTAGCTTGACATTAGTATAGCTGCCGTAAAGAGCAAACGGTGTCACAGCAGAAAAAAAAACTTATGGAAGTCCAGATCTAAATCAACTTTTGCATGGAAAGGGCAGACATTGTTGTTCAGTGCTTGGTAATATGTAAACCAGATATCTGGTTACAACCCTGACCGTTGTGCACCTAGGGTTGCATTTAAAATAAATGATTGTTTAAAGCACCTTGTTTACAATATGTTTTAAACAGTATTTTGAACAAATACCTTTAAAAAGATTATGTTTTTTTAAGTTGCATAATGATGCCATATTTGTGTATGAATACTTTCCAAAAAAACAGGTTCTATGAGCCTACGGACGACGAACATCCTGTATAGCCGACGTATACGATATGGGATGGTTGTAAACCTCAAAATAGTCTGTTCAACAACTATATTACTTAGGTATCTCGTCAAAGGAGCTATATTTACTTTATAATTTAAATTGGTAATGTATATCCACAATGACGACACAATTGAATATTTGTGACGTCATGGTTCCAAAAAAATAGAAAATATTTTTTAAACAAGGGCCTTGTTTTAGACATGTTTGTTTTAAATGGATTTTTGTTTCAAATGCAACCCTAAGTTCACCGGACCGTTGAGGAATAATTATGTACGAAAAAAGCAACACATCTCCGTGTAGTGCAGGGGTCGCCAACTCAAAATGGGTCGCGGGCCACTTTTTAAAATTCCTAGAGGCCGCGGGCCGCATTACTTCAATATCAAGATTAAAATAGGCAGCGCAGTTTTACAACCACGTTTGATAACTCTACGCCCTACAATCCTGTGCTCTCTCACATTGGAGACGGGCATAGTCATCACAAAAGAAATAATAGTTTATTGAAGAAACACAAATACAACAAAAATAACATGATCATCAATTTCATTATATTGTGAACTATGAACTGTGGACGATACCTGAAAACAGTCTGTACCAACTAAAACAGGGGTGGGCAATCCTTTTGCTGTACACGGCCACATTTCGATTACTAATGTAGCCTGCGGCCGCATTCCGGTGCATAGTCGCAATGAACTAACTGGGGCCCAATACCCACGTTAAACTGTCCATGTCCATTGCCGGTACACTCCATACTAATCTATTTAATCATATCGACTTACTATGCGACCGAAATCGTGAGTGGTCATGTTATGAAGAGGCACCGGGATTCGTTTTGTTGTCGCGCCAAGCGCGAAAATTTTTTCTTGTTCATGAGTGAATTTTGTCATTAAATATTAGTATAGTTTCACATATTACTATGAAACATTTATCCTTTCTCGGCCAATGTGATCAGATTCACCGGTATAATTGATGCAGCGGGTGTCTTGGAAATTTTAGGGAAGTTATTAATACTGTGCTGCATCTTTGGGTGGGCCAAGTCTTATTAAGTCCCCTTTGTTGCATGCAGTTATTTCTCCCATCAGAATTGTCGGTGTAGTGGAAATATATTGGATTCACCCAAACGCAGGCCTATCAGAAAAAAATTCATTCGTGATGAGGAGAACACGATTAAAAATTGGTATTCATTTAGTTAGCGCATCATTTTCCTCTGCTGTTCGCATCTGTACTGTGGGACTCAGATTACAAAGGACACTACTATATAAAAATTGAAAATCAACCCGCACTGAACCGCGTATAGCGCGAAGAAAATTTCAAGAATAATTCAAATCTCTCATTAATTAGGGAGTCAATTCGTAAATTCAATTTGCATATTGACGGCCGCCAACACATCGTATTTGAACTAAGTGTGAAAGGCCGCATAATTTTCCTTCTATTGTCGCAGATTGGTCACCCCTGGTTTAAAGAATCGATATTGGGGTTAGCGAGACACGGTAGCCAACTTGCTGGAAAACAATCTCCACGTAAAGTATGGTCTTTTGGAGAGCCCTAAGTCGTTTTTAAGCATCTCGGTCTTGGCGGTGGTGGGCCATAGCACGTCAAGGCAATATGTCCATTCATATCGGCAAATTCTTCCTCCATGGTATGATATTACTATGCCCAAGCGGTATCATCTAGTGAGGAATAGTGATATTGGGGACAGTAGAATGAATTACTTTCAACGACACCAACAATATGTTTACACTGAAATCAATTTCAGCATTTCAAAATGCTTTACAAAGCATTCTTACGAAATTTCTCCAAATCCGGTCGCGGGTCGCATGCGGCCCGCGGGCCGCGTGTTGGTGACCCCTGGTGTAGTGGGATGACATGTACATACGAAATTTATTAGCAGTAACAAAAACCAAATTCAACGCATCCAAAGATTGGTTGAAAGAATGATACACACAAGATTCGAACATCCAAACTCGGCATCCTGATTTGTGAGGTCCCGCAGTTACGAACGATTCGATTGACGAAATTTAACTCACTGATTACCCTATGGACGACTGGTTGGCAGAAAACAAAACAGTAGGCTACCGTAGACAGGTTTTTTGCTTTTGAAGTGGTACATATATCTGCATTGAAGTACCTCAAAAATATAAACCGCATAGTAATTAATATCAGAGTCCACGATGTCAGTTGTAGGGCTCGGAAAGTTAGTAGTTGCACCACTACTACGATCAAATTAAATCTAAGACCTGCAGTCTGGCACGTAGGCATCACGTCTCCGAGTCCGTTATCAAAGGGTGTGACCGGTAAAGTAACATATTACTCAGTCGGTTCAATCTTTGGATGTGACAGTAATGCTTCCATGATTGGCGCATTCATCAGCCCAAAGAATATCGCGTCTACTTCTGTTCTTCTATTTATCATCCAGTTAAGCATCAACGAGTTTATAGACATGGCTCAATGCTATGAGCTAATTTTCAGAGCCGGCAATAATGGCTTGAAAAAAAGACGTTACACATTCTTCGATATAAGTGGCTGTGTGTTTATAATTCCTGAAGCTGGCGCTAGTTATGTTGACCCAGTGACCGTCCAATTGAAACTGTTTACTGCTGGGGTGGGGAACCTTTTTCGTCAAAAGAGCCATATCGGCCCTATATTTTCAATTGTAATTCGCAAAGAGCCCTACAACGGTGTACCAATAGTGTTACGTCACAATGGAATATTGATGACGTAACAGCGGTACGAAATTGAAGTTTACTACATGGGATTCGTCTTGTGCTGTTATGAAATTCGCACTCATCAAGCCAGTTTCCCTACATATTTGCATGCGACACTTCAGTGGTATATTTTTCGAAACTCAACTTCAAGTTTCAAGTTCAAGTTTATTTATAAAATTTCATCATTACAAAAATCACAAGACTGCGATACAACAAAAGGTGGGATGGTTCCGAAACGGCTAGGAGTAGTGTTTAAGATCAGACACCCACCTGGGCCTAGACCAGGGGTGGGCAATTATTTTCCTCCGCGAGCCAAATGCGGAGTAGAAAATACATTGGCGGGCCGAGTGAACAATTTTAGCTATATTCTTCAGCGTATTTCAATTTTATTTCTAAATTACATTGTTAATAAATGCTGCTCGGTGTTGATGTTAGGAGTATGAGAAAGTGGCGGTTGATTAAAAAATTATCAATTTTTTGTCATGTTCCGAAACAATGTCAAACATGATACATTTTTAACTCTCTTTGAACCCCTATCCACGCCCTTCTATTAAGACACTAAAACAGTGTCTCTCAACGTTTTTTTTAGGCACGCCCCCTTTATGATAGTGCCCACCCCCCACATCATGATATCACAAGAACTTAAAAAGAGCACCCAGAATGCTAGCAATCTCAACGGATAGTTTGATGGCATGGAAGGTTATGGTTGTTGATGAAGGAATTCCGTAATATAGAAGTCGGATATTACACAGAGCAATAACTATACTAAAAGCTGGGGGAAATCGCGCGAAAAATTTTCATTTATTTTCGGCATTGCCCCTCTCTTCAGATGCTTTCACGCCCCCCTCCCAGTTCGAGAACCACTGCACTTAACTGTATATGGGATAGTACAAAGCTTGTCTTGGTCACTGCATTCCGAGCAGAGTCCAACTCAAATAGTCTTGATGCCGAGCAAAGTTTGCAGTTTTTGAGAAATTAATCGCCCTCCCTTGACCAAGTGTTTTGTGTTGTTGTCATAAATAAAATCCTTAATCTCGGCGACATGCTCGGCAAAAACCAAAGGAACGGGAACTCCAGTATACAAATATTTAGTGCTCTAAACCTTCTTTGAATTTCAGATTTCGGCTTTCTCTTTTGGACATGCCCGTTCATTCTTTGTGGGTGATAGATATGATGAGTCATATAGTAATCGGAAGAACTGATTGACTTGTTTTACGAATTAGGGATTTGGAAACGTCTTACGTAACAATTTGAAACACGTGCCGTATAATGCGTAATGTGAAAATGGCAACAAAGGTTTCACCCAAACTATATGGAAAGAGTGATTTATTGTGAATTTAATTGTTACTCATACTTTGCCACATGGCCTGTAATAGGCCTTTTGCAGGACTTCGATCACGTGACTAGATACGCATAGCAACAACAAATTGGTTAGCAAGCTACTTTCTCGCGCACCTGCTTCAGTGCTAAATATCGCATAGTGTACTGTTGATTTCTGGTTGTAAACGTTTCGGAAATTTGTTGTAGAAGTCATCAGAGATTCACCTATGCTAGATGTCAATCATGTACAAAGCATTTCGAATGATATCGTCAGAAATACGCAGAAATCCATCGGTAACGTAGTCGTATTACGGTACTCAACTCTGATCATATGTACTTAAATTTATGCATTTGAAGTAAAGCGATTGGCTTATATTCTGGTAAGAGTATTTGTTAGTTCAAGCAGTACTATTTGTCTGTTGTGGAGTCTGATTTTGGATGGAAGATATGGCTGAAGCAGCCGGGACCCGCTAGGATCAGGATATACTGTCTGCTGGTTTGGGTGCTGGGGTGCTGCTATAAAACAAATGTCGCTGAACAAATCGGAAGTATCTTTTGGGAGAACCTGCCGTGATGACTAAGCAAATCAGTGCACTTTATTGTTGCCTTATACAATGCCAATTTTATTACCACTACTTCGCAACTGCGATTGAAGTGGATTTGGCAAATCACACTCGATTTTGATAAATAGTTGATGTCACATATGTGCGATATTTAGCGAACTAAGGGAAGTAACTATCATATAACTCTTAGAGCAGCTCAAACGCAGTGACAAGATCGGTCATCCTATACCCAGACGTGGTCAACGTGGTCATTGTTGGGAACCGAGTAGAGGCAATGCCTTAATTTATACTCCAGTACAAGTAGCACTAATTACTTCCAGGACAGTACTTCAAGTGGAAGTAGAAATGAATTTCTGAAAAGCGGTCAAGAAATTCGTTACATGAAGTAGATTTGGTTGAGGGTCACTTAGTTTTAGAAATTGATGCCATGTGACAACTGTAAACATTGCATGTTGCATCTTCTTGATCAACGCAAAAGGGTGATGACACCACAAATAAGTGCAATTTTCAAAAATTAATTTAGTTACCGTGGTACTGGGGCTATTTTGCCCAGTTGTTATGACAACCTCACGCTTGAAGGGGATGCAATCATGCGCCAAAGCTACTTTCTAGTTGACAAATCCCAAACCTGACAAAAAAGTACTACCTAAAAAGTGTCAAGTAGAAGTGGAAGTAGCCTAAACTCATAATGACGCTAGTACTCAGGTAAAATAGTACTTCGTTGCTGACCCCCTCTGTGTATTGGCTCATCCAACTCAGAAACATCCTCTAAAGACGACTAACATTGTTTCTTTCGCATTGACTCCGTAATATTCTGAACTTATGATATTCTTTGATTCATTGAATTTACAAATAAACTTGCAAAGAAGATCGATTTATTAATTTTTGTGCATTCGATACTCAGAGCATAAGAAATAGTTGAAGAAAAATGGATGTTAACCTTATCAAGTTCAATAACTGCCGAGACTGTTATGCCTATGTATTTTCCTCTGCCTCCATAGCCACTTGTCTAGACATATTCATAGCATCCACGGAAGAGCGCTTGTCTTGCTGTACACAAATGAAATATCATTTTCAAAGCAGACATCAACATCGGGAAAGAAGTTCAGGACAGTTAGTCAGTGGTCAGATCATCTGCTGACATTTTCTGTTGGCATGAAACCACGCTGCCTTCCACCGCATAACCAAATTTTATGTGGTGATAATAATTGGCTCCAGGTTGAATTCTTGACGAGGGCATCATCAATTTCTTAGTTGCCTATGTTCGGCTCTCTTGGGATAATCCATCAGATCATTATTCCGTATGCATGTGGTATAGCCATATGTCTTGAAACTCAAGATATTTGCACTGTGCCATAGAGTGAAGTAATCCAATCCAGGCAATCAATCAAGTAATCCAGGCCCGGGGACAGTTTGTTTCACCCTCAATTGGAGCTGATGATCATTTTCCTTCGGGTAGTGGCACTTGGCAGCATGACAGAATGATCAATAACTTGTAATATAGGTGTAGAGGTCTAAACATTTTGAATTGTTTAACTGAGAAGTCATACAATAGCTTAGGATATTTAATATATATATGGTATGTAGCACATTGCATGAATTCATAACACATCAACGTACTGGCACTGGCAGTCATTGTCTCTTAGGCTTAAAAATAGCAGTATCCTATATTGCAATCGATATCAATCATCAAAATGCTGCAATGATTACCAACTACCGCTACAATACAACTATAGTATACTATCCACACCTAACTTAATGCTGCAATAAATATCACGCAGTCAATGTCCTGCAATGTCGAATTTTGTGTCATAAAATCATAGTTGACTACCAAATAACGGCTACAATGTCGATCATTTTGACGCAAGGAGTTTACATAGTTCATGAATCAAAGACATCCAACATATTTGAATCCTTGCGCATCTCCATGACACTTGCGAACGTTTACAGCCCGAAAACAATAATATACTGTATCCGAAATACGGCTACGTTAACGACGGATTTCTGCGTAATTCTGACGATATCATTCTATGTGCTTTGTACAGGATTGAAATCTAGCATAGGTAAATCTCTGATGACTTCTACAACAAATTTCCGAAACGTTTACAACCAGAAATCAACAGTACACTATGCGATATTTAGCACTGAAGCAGGTGCGCGAGAAAGTAGCTTGCTAACCAATTTGTTGTTGCTATGCGTATCTAGTCACGTGATCGAAGTCCTGCAAAAGGCCTATTTGAATCAGGATTACGCATGCAAGGTACGTAGGCAGCGTAATCGTGGCAAATTAATAAACAGGCTTCAAAGTGAACGAATTTTCTGGTTAGTTGATACAGCCTCTAGAGGTTTTTGCCCACGCATCAACATTCAAAAAGCAGGTTTAATGTTATAAATTCCAAGCAACCTTTCGCGGGCCGCACAGAATGGCTTCGCGGGCCGCATCTGGCCCGCGGGCAGCAATTTGCCCTGGTCTGGCCTAGACGATGTAAGTATGAGGCATGCACACTGAATGAGAGTAAAAGAAGAAAATATGAAATGATAAGCGACAAAATCAGGTGTCATGTGACGGAAGGCGAGATCGATATGTCAGGTAAATGGTAAATGGTGAGGGCTAACTATAGTATTCATTAAGAAGAAATTGCTTGTATTTCGACTCGAATGTGGACACTGGGCATGCTCGACGACTGTCGGATAGCAGGCGAGATACTGCTCCACACGTCAGATCTGGCATACTTGACAGAACGATGGTCTTTCGCATCGACCATATGATACTATCATATGATACTACTATAAGGCAGCGCTTCGTAATCTTGTCGCCAGCGCCCCCTAAGGGGCGTTTTGGATTTTGAAGGGGGTGGAAACGCTCAGTGGGCAATATGGAGACGATGGGCTCAGGCGCGGCATGGAGAGGGGGACACTGAAGAAAAATGGCGTCGCAGTATAGAGGGTGCAGTATGGACATTGGACATAGTAGAACAACAGTTTTATATCCCCAAGTTCTCATTGCAAATTAAAATTCGACCAAATCTGTCAAATCTCGAAGTTTTTCGTAGCGCTACGCGTGAAATATTTCCCGGCCTTGTCTGCGACATGTTTCTATGTTTGCAGTTGTTTATTTTGATTCATGTATCATGAATTACGCGTACTTTTAGATCGCCAATTCCCAGTTAAAATACCACTTCCACGCTACCTCGAGTTATTTTCCTCAAATTGTTTCGAACTAAGTACGTGGTAACTAGTAAGTAAATGATACATTTCCAATAGTCAGTTCTTGCTCAGTTGGATGCAATGTAGGATTGTGGGTCATCATTTCAATATTCTTCAACATGTGGAGTAGCAAGGCTTTCCCCGCGTCGCCAATAGTGCGGAGCATGGACCGAAGCCAGATTGGTTATCCGGCCGGATTTTTTCAATTTTGGCCGGACCGGATCGGAGCCAGATCAGTACTTTTCTGATACGGCCGGAGCCGGATCAGTACATTTTTGATAAGGCCAGAATCTTTATGGATACGCATGACGTTTGTAACTAAAAAACTACCAACCAACCAACCACACGCAAGTAACCACCAAGCCAGTGCGAAAAGAAAAGAGCCATATTTTTAATTTCACGGAACCACCGTACCGTGTTGTGCCGGAATTCCGGCGGGACTTTTTCATTTTTAGCCGGAGCCGGATCGGAACCGGATCAGTGCTTTTTCCTGATACGGCCGGAGCCGGATCGGAGCCGGACCAGAGAATTGGCAAACCGGATCGGAGTCGGACCAGAGAATTTGTCGATCCGCTCCGCACTAGTCGCTAAGCCCAAGGAACACTAATTTGCCTGATTTGTGGACCAGCCCCAAATACTCATGGCATGTATGAAGGAAATGCAGTAAATACATTTTGAACATAGTGTAGCGCCCATGGTATATTATACTAACAATTCTTCGATCTTTTCACACGAGACAGCAGTTCAGAATCTTCACGTCATTACAATAAACATGTGATAAATAACCGAATATGCAATAATATATGGCACATACAAATATACTTATACAACAGGGGTGGCCAACCTGCGGTCAACCTGTTTGACAGCAATGCCTAAGCTGATGGACCCGATATATTCAATGTTGGTGCCTCATGTTGCAGTCATACCCAAATGTGCCGTCGGAAACGTTGGGCAATATTATTCAATTTACCTCCACCTATATCTTTGCGAAAGTTGATAATTTGCTCTCGGTCATATCATATATAAGACGCAGTTCCACAGGACACGACCTACTATTCCAAGTAGTGTCTCACATGAGTAGTTAGTATGATCGGTCGCGAATCGCCATTGTTTCTTATGGGCCCGCTGGTGACCTGCCGCGAAACTCGTGTTGGTGACCCCCCCCCTTTTGACCCCCCCTTCCGCTGGTGACCTGCCATGTGTTCTTATGGGATCTCTGGTGACCCCACCCTTTCAGGTATAGGGCTCGCTCATGACCTGCCGTGAAAACTCGTGTTGGTGACTCCACCCTTTTCGAGTCCCTATCGCTGATGACCTGCCGTATTGTCGGTGATACCACTCTTTCAGGTATACGTTGTGTCGATGACCTGTCTGATAACGTTACGGGTATAGGGATCTCTGGTGAGGTGGTGTTGAATATCAAGTATAGTAAACAGTGACGCCATTACTTAGCATGTATATTCAATATTATTATATATGACCGATTTGAGTTATTCCCAACGTTTACGGCGGGCGCGACTTCGATATATCGTTATTCTTATGGGTGCGGCGATGATTCGTACTTTCGTTTATAGACTGCGAACGGCATGTCGTACTTTCAGCAAAAAGGTGTGAAATTATTTGCTAAATCTAGAAATCACTTGCAAGGTAATATTTTGGTAATTAGTTTACCACAGAGCCGGCGTAGACGGTTATTCGAATACCAACAATAGCCGCGTTCACAAACTAACACTCCAAAAAGGTGTGAAATATTCTCTACAAGCGCTCGCAAGATAACACATCAGAATAGCCATCTCTCGTGGTTTGATGTTACAAAGGTAGGAATGACGCACAAGTAATATTTTGATAATTAGTTTGCCACAGAGCCGGCGTAGACGGCGATTCGAATATCAACAATAGCCGCGTTCACAAACCAACACTTCAAAAAACGTGTGAAATAGGTTACAAATCCCACGATCGCTCACAAGATAACACCAAAGACATAGCCATTTCTCGCGTCTTGTCATTACATACATCCCAATCGCTACAGTGTAATATGTCGGTGGTTGTTACTATCAAGTAATAAGTAATGAATAACAGTACCAGCGCAGACCGTGATTCGAAAACCAACAATTTGACACTTGCACGCGATCGCTATATGTTTTGACACTTCGGAACAGTCGTTGACTTTGCGTGATACAAATCATGAAAATATTTAATCAGTGTGTCAATTTGTCAACTTGAAATGTAACTCACTACACAAACCAAGTTGATTCGTATTTGAATGTATTGATCCGGTACAACTCTAATCCTTTGAGAAATCCATTTACCGCGATCAGTTGATTCGAACGTAACTTGAATATTGCTGACTCCAACTTCAGTCGCATCGAATTATTCACACATTCCACGCCGCTGTTTCACACCTATAGAATCAATACCAACTAACTAAACAAGAATCAAGAATCACAAGTATGCACGTACAATAATTGTATTTATTACTGAGAAATCAAACGCTTAACAAAAACACGCAACTACCAAAAAATCAGGTAGGCCTATTGTTGATTGAAAATCCTTGAGTCCTTATTATCAAAAATGTTATAGTGCGGCGTCGGAATCCATTCGCGGGATTTTCTAAAGGTAAATTCAGATAATCCAAAATGAAATATCTCGACTTTGACGTAATCTGAATTGAAATAGATTGACAAACATAACTACCAACTTTCACCCAGTCACATTTCGAAATTATACGCATATTGATTTGAAACAAGTAATGAAATATTACAACTATATTCGCGATCGGACTTTCCGTTTGGCAAAGATAGTTTCAGAAATACTATCACTATGACATCTCAACATTTTAACATCCTGCCATACACAAAAGAGTAAAATACAAAAACCTTGTCAAGTCAATCCGTTTGTAACTTACCCAACCAACTCAACAGTATCCTTACGAAAAGTAGACAAGACTACGCAAGTAATCACTATAATCCAAAATCCATAGCAAGTTCGGTTGTATCGATAGTCCGCCAACTCGTATTTTTTATTCAACTGTAAAAGTCGTTACTATTTTGTAAGACAAAAGTAATTACTACCCGCTGCAGGTGACTTGAGATTGACATAATATGTTTGAGTATACGAGATTTGAAAGTCTGATCAACCTATAGTTGCGACTTCATTTCTTACAATCGAACGCTGGTGTTATATCGAAAGTTACCATTCTGTAAACATAAGGATTGATACATTGATGTACCATATGTAATAGTTGATCATGACTTGATTATTAAATTATTCGTGTTAATTAGACCCGGCGTTGTGGTAAAGGTTATTATGACAACAACAATCTTTTCAGTACCGTTGTTATTACCATATCGAGTTGTAAAACTATGCGTGTCTGAAATGTTCATGATTAAAAAAATTATTCCACCTTGGTACATATCACTCTGCGTATCGCGGATATCAGAAAATATTTTACAAATGTAATTGTTTCCAGTAACCAAACTAAAGATGAAACAACAATTTCGTTTGCTGATTAACAACCGGTGCAATACTTATTGTCGGAATCTGCGTCATCGAAATGAAACATACGCACATTACGCAGTACGAAAATATCACTTTGGGCTCCGGGGCGGTGTCATTTAATCTGTGTTAAACTCTGTTCACACTCTCTGTCGAAAATGCGTGAAATGTAAAAACATTACGAGGTCACACTCTAAGACTTTGATCATCAAAAAAGTAAATAGAGGTATCTTTACTGGATCGATTCTATTCAACTGGTCTTGGTTAATACAAAACCCATAACAATAATATCGAAGTATGTGCTACACTGAAATCTACAAAAATGTGTTTGTATTGCTGTTCATAGTAGCGATATCGATTTGAACCTCCAGAATAATTGTCATCATGTAACCAAACTAAGGAAAGTTGTTGTCAATTTGTATGATGTTCACTGAATGCGTACTATAGAACTAATTGTGTAACGCACACGATCAGAGAAATTGGAAATTTTCCCATTGTCATTCGTCACAATACTCGGTCACTAAAATACGTTACTTGGATGTGATTGAATCGCTGGTAGTTAACTCGATAAATCAAACCCCTAAGAAATTTCACTCACTCATTAGATATTAAACAGTGTCGCCTAATCGGTGTGGGTCGCTTTTTATAAATACAAATCATACCAGGTCATCGCTGATAATTAACTCGGTAAATCAAAACCCTAAGAAATTTCACTCACTCGCTGGATATTAAACAGTGTCACCTAATCGGTGTAGATCGTTTTTCTAAATGTAAATCATACAGTCCAACAGAAAAAATGTTCACCCACTCGGAAACCAATGTGTTGGTCTCCATTCGATATTTTGTTTGGGTCAAATACTTTGCAATGAACACATTTGAGTGGTTGAGCTTTACATCATCAAGCTGTCGTTTGTAAATCAAGATTTCGGTAAACTTGTAAATGTATCGTTTAACTAACCGACATTTAGTGATTGGTGAACATACCAAACGATACACATCCACCTCGAAATACTCCGTTGATCGTAATTTCCATCATCGTAATAATCGAAGTACATTTGTGTCGAATTCGTAACGACCGACTTTTCTATGGCATGATAAATTGTTGACAAGTTATACTTAGAAGGTTGGTACATATCGCAAAAAAATAATATACCATTCATATTGATACTGTTACTCCGTTAATCGATATTTTCAAACGAACCGATTTTCAAACGAGTAAAATTTATTACTTGAGTTGTTCCGCTTACTATATTTAAATGTTAACTCATCCATCTTTCAAAACCACAACGAACAACGATAAAAAGTATGCAATCAAACACAACATGTTTTACTTTTGTAGGACACTAATTATTATCTCATTTCATACTAAGTGTATAAGAAAGATATTCATGACACACGAAAATATTCGATATTCCCATGCTACGAACCTGTACAATGATTGGTGGGGCTTTCAAACTGTTTCGATGTCACAAGAACTTTCTTGTCTGAATGGTTGTTCATGTATCTTAATAATCAAATAGTTCAACACAGAACTAGTACGAACAGAAACATCAGAGTTGTTTACACAAAAGTTTGTATGCGTGCAGTATGCGAATACCATGTGTAAGTCGAGCGCAGTTGCGGTATCCATCCAAGTTTAGTTAACACAAATTCATTACAACGGAGCCGTGTAAACTTTCGTGAAAGAAAAGCATACCCACTTCCCGAGGGTTCTGTCAATGTCATAACAATAAACCAGATACTCCAACAACAGAGTACATATGTTTTCTAGTCACGGTCCCTACATCTTTCACAGAGATCAATCTACTTTGCTGCCGAAAAGTGCCGAGTCATCGCATGATTGTCCTCACAACAAAACAACCAGTAGATGGAGCTGTATTAAAATTTTCCTAACCCTTTGCACACCAGTGACAAATTGTTTAGTGTATCGAGTGGTTGTTCAGCGTCAAGTCTCCATGCTGAAGCATACATTAAAACAGTGCAATCACAATCCAATTAAAACCACGAATCTATTTTCATTTCCTCACAAACTGCCACATACAGAAAAATAAATTTTATTTTCCCAAAACATACTTGTAACCAATCGCTTTCATTAAACACACAACACCATAATAGTATTTACTTTCTACAACATAGACATTCCGATGTAGTCAAGAAATATTTTTATTAATCAAAATCATCGACTTCTGTTTACGGCGTTAGTGTGTGCATGTCATACATGTGGGGTCCGTATTAAAATGCAAACGACACGGCTGAATGTAAGGAGATAGAAGTCTATCGCATAGATTTACATGTGGTCTTCGCTACGGTTTCAAAAAACGAATCATCTCTTTTGCATTGATCGAGACCGAGCAAGTTAGTTAATGGCCATGATTGTGTTTGTCATATGCGAATAATAGGGTTACTGTCAAATCTACATACAACAACCTTCTGGCACTCATAATAGCAATTTCATTCTCTCCCTTCGTAATTGTATACTCGCGACAAGTATATTGTACAACTCGACAGCTACGTTTAACAAGACCAACGACACTGAGCCCACGACGTTTACCTATGTAAAATTACCACTTTCACTTGACAGTCCATCGTTTACCTGACTAAACATATCATTTTCCTTTGGAGATCTGACGTTTACCCAGAGTAAGAAACCATTTTCACTTGGAAATATATTTTTCCCCGGGTAACAAACCTTTTTCACTTGGAAATATATTTTTTCCCTGAGCAACAAACAATTTTCACTTGGAAATATATTTTTTCCCCGGGTAACAAACCTTTTTCGCTTGGAAATATATTTTTTCCCTGGGTTACAAACCTTTTTCACTTGGAAATATATTTTTTCTCTGAGCAACAAACCATTTTCACTCGGTAGTCCGTCGTTTACCTGAGTAAAAATATCATTTTCACTTGGAAAAATACTTTTACCTAGAGTAACTAATCATTTTCTTTTAGAAATATATTTTCTCCCTGGCTAACAAACCCTTTTCGTTTGGAAAACTATCATTTACCTGAGTACCAATACAGTTTTCACTTGGAAATCTATCTTTTACCTGGGTAACAATACCATTTTCGTATTAAAAACGGACAACAACACCGGACAATTTGATATTTTTGTATATTGTTACAACAGGCAGCGACAAAATATACACCAACAACGACTCCAATACATTTGTGTAATCGCATATTCACTTGTTCTGGTGCATCCCATCGAAATCCTCAGTTACCCGCATGTAATGTGCTGTTGTACATCGATGTGTATGTTTTGGAAATTGGACAATAGGTTTCGACATGTCTGCGATGTCCGGGTTCGTGCTTTGGATTTTCCAGAGTCAAAATGTCTGAATAAAACACCTCCTCGACTTCGGTAAATGTTTGGCCCCCAGATAACGGCGGTCGGAAATCGAGGAATTTATGTTTCCATCGGGCTAACAACTCCAGGTTACTTGTGATTTATCTCACACGTGTTTACTATGTTGTGTCGCTCTTTATTGATCAATACATACCACACCATTCAGTTTGAATTCGGAAACCCCGAGAAAGAATTAACCGGATCCGGATATCAACTATGAATCGATAAACCATATTCAAGTAAACAGGCAACAACCTGTGTCTCCATGAAAATAACAAGACATCGCACAAATCAAGTATACTTCGCGATTATTTGCCCACACAAGTAATCACGTAAACGAGGTGTATGACATTACATACATCATGGATAACATCGTGTCTAGCATTACAAACATCATGGGTGACAAATTCGTCTTCTCAAGTCTCGTCATGCACCGACTCTGTACATCAAACTGAATCGTGTGGTATGTATTGATCAATAAAGAGCGACACAACATAGTAAACACGTGTGAGATAAATCACAAGTAACCTGGAGTTGTTAGCCCGATGGAAACATAAATTCCTCGATTTCCGACCGCCGTTATCTGGGGGCCAAACATTTACCGAAGTCGAGGAGGTGTTTTATTCAGACATTTTGACTCTGGAAAATCCAAAGCACGAACCCGGACATCGCAGACATGTCGAAACCTATTGTCCAATTTCCAAAACATACACATCGATGTACAACAGCACATTACATGCGGGTAACTGAGGATTTCGATGGGATGCACCAGAACAAGTGAATATGCGATTACACAAATGTATTGGAGTCGTTGTTGGTGTATATTTTGTCGCTGCCTGTTGTAACAATATACAAAAATATCAAATTGTCCGGTGTTGTTGTCCGTTTTTAATACGAAAATGGTATTGTTACCCAGGTAAAAGATAGATTTCCAAGTGAAAACTGTATTGGTACTCAGGTAAATGATAGTTTTCCAAACGAAAAGGGTTTGTTAGCCAGGGAGAAAATATATTTCTAAAAGAAAATGATTAGTTACTCTAGGTAAAAGTATTTTTCCAAGTGAAAATGATATTTTTACTCAGGTAAACGACGGACTACCGAGTGAAAATGGTTTGTTGCTCAGAGAAAAAATATATTTCCAAGTGAAAAAGGTTTGTAACCCAGGGAAAAAATATATTTCCAAGCGAAAAAGGTTTGTTACCCGGGGAAAAAATATATTTCCAAGTGAAAATTGTTTGTTGCTCAGGGAAAAAATATATTTCCAAGTGAAAAAGGTTTGTTACCCGGGGAAAAAATATATTTCCAAGTGAAAATGGTTTCTTACTCTGGGTAAACGTCAGATCTCCAAAGGAAAATGATATGTTTAGTCAGGTAAACGATGGACTGTCAAGTGAAAGTGGTAATTTTACATAGGTAAACGTCGTGGGCTCAGTGTCGTTGGTCTTGTTAAACGTAGCTGTCGAGTTGTACAATATACTTGTCGCGAGTATACAATTACGAAGGGAGAGAATGAAATTGCTATTATGAGTGCCAGAAGGTTGTTGTATGTAGATTTGACAGTAACCCTATTATTCGCATATGACAAACACAATCATGGCCATTAACTAACTTGCTCGGTCTCGATCAATGCAAAAGAGATGATTCGTTTTTTGAAACCGTAGCGAAGACCACATGTAAATCTATGCGATAGACTTCTATCTCCTTACATTCAGCCGTGTCGTTTGCATTTTAATACGGACCCCACATGTATGACATGCACACACTAACGCCGTAAACAGAAGTCGATGATTTTGATTAATAAAAATATTTCTTGACTACATCGGAATGTCTATGTTGTAGAAAGTAAATACTATTATGGTGTTGTGTGTTTAATGAAAGCGATTGGTTACAAGTATGTTTTGGGAAAATAAAATTTATTTTTCTGTATGTGGCAGTTTGTGAGGAAATGAAAATAGATTCGTGGTTTTAATTGGATTGTGATTGCACTGTTTTAATGTATGCTTCAGCATGGAGACTTGACGCTGAACAACCACTCGATACACTAAACAATTTGTCACTGGTGTGCAAAGGGTTAGGAAAATTTTAATACAGCTCCATCTACTGGTTGTTTTGTTGTGAGGACAATCATGCGATGACTCGGCACTTTTCGGCAGCAAAGTAGATTGATCTCTGTGAAAGATGTAGGGACCGTGACTAGAAAACATATGTACTCTGTTGTTGGAGTATCTGGTTTATTGTTATGACATTGACAGAACCCTCGGGAAGTGGGTATGCTTTTCTTTCACGAAAGTTTACACGGCTCCGTTGTAATGAATTTGTGTTAACTAAACTTGGATGGATACCGCAACTGCGCTCGACTTACACATGGTATTCGCATACTGCACGCATACAAACTTTTGTGTAAACAACTCTGATGTTTCTGTTCGTACTAGTTCTGTGTTGAACTATTTGATTATTAAGATACATGAACAACCATTCAGACAAGAAAGTTCTTGTGACATCGAAACAGTTTGAAAGCCCCACCAATCATTGTACAGGTTCGTAGCATGGGAATATCGAATATTTTCGTGTGTCATGAATATCTTTCTTATACACTTAGTATGAAATGAGATAATAATTAGTGTCCTACAAAAGTAAAACATGTTGTGTTTGATTGCATACTTTTTATCGTTGTTCGTTGTGGTTTTGAAAGATGGATGAGTTAACATTTAAATATAGTAAGCGGAACAACTCAAGTAATAAATTTTACTCGTTTGAAAATCGGTTCGTTTGAAAATATCGATTAACGGAGTAACAGTATCAATATGAATGGTATATTATTTTTTTGCGATATGTACCAACCTTCTAAGTATAACTTGTCAACAATTTATCATGCCATAGAAAAGTCGGTTGTTACGAATTCGACACAAATGTACTTCGATTATTACGATGATGGAAATTACGATCAACGGAGTATTTCGAGGTGGATGTGTATCGTTTGGTATGTTCACCAATCACTAAATGTCGGTTAGTTAAACGATACATTTACAAGTTTACCGAAATCTTGATTTACAAACGACAGCTTGATGATGTAAAGCTCAACCACTCAAATGTGTTCATTGCAAATTATTTGACCCAAACAAAATATCGAATGGAGACCAACACATTGGTTTCCGAGTGGGTGAACATTTTTTTTGTTGGACTGTTTGATTTACATTTAGAAAAACGATCTACACCGATTAGGTGACACTGTTTAATATCCAGCGAGTGAGTGAAATTTCTTAGGGTTTTGATTTACCGAGTTAATTATCAGCGATGACCTGGTATGATTTGTATTTATAAAAAGCGACCCACACCGATTAGGCGACACTGTTTAATATCTAATGAGTGAGTGAAATTTCTTAGGGGTTTGATTTATCGAGTTAACTACCAGCGATTCAATCACATCCAAGTAATGTATTTTAGTGACCGAGTATTGTGACGAATGACAATGGGAAAATTTCCAATTTCTCTGATCGTGTGCGTTACACAATTAGTTCTATAGTACGCATTCAGTGAACATCATACAAATTGACAACAACTTTCCTTAGTTTGGTTACATGATGACAATTATTCTGGAGGTTCAAATCGATATCGCTACTATGAACAGCAATACAAACACATTTTTGTAGATTTCAGTGTAGCACATACTTCGACATTATTGTTATGGGTTTTGTATTAACCAAGACCAGTTGAATAGAATCGATCCAGTAAAGATACCTCTATTTACTTTTTTGATGATCAAAGTCTTAGAGTGTGACCTCGTAATGTTTTTACATTTCACGCATTTTCGACAGAGAGTGTGAACAGAGTTTAACACAGATTAAATGACACCGCCCCGGAGCCCAAAGTGATATTTTCGTACTGCGTAATGTGCGTATGTTTCATTTCGATGACGCAGATTCCGACAATAAGTATTGCACCGGTTGTTAATCAGCAAACGAAATTGTTGTTTCATCTTTAGTTTGGTTACTGGAAACAATTACATTTGTAAAATATTTTCTGATATCCGCGATACGCAGAGTGATATGTACCAAGGTGGAATAATTTTTTCAATCATGAACATTTCAGACACGCATAGTTTTACAACTCGATATGGTAATAACAACGGTACTGAAAAGATTGTTGTTGTCATAATAACCTTTACCACAACGCCGGGTCTAATTAACACGAATAATTTAATAATCAAGTCATGATCAACTATTACATATGGTACATCAATGTATCAATCCTTATGTTTACAGAATGGTAACTTTCGATATAACACCAGCGTTCGATTGTAAGAAATGAAGTCGCAACTATAGGTTGATCAGACTTTCAAATCTCGTATACTCAAACATATTATGTCAATCTCAAGTCACCTGCAGCGGGTAGTAATTACTTTTGTCTTACAAAATAGTAACGACTTTTACAGTTGCATAAAAAATACGAGTTGGCGGACTATCGATACAACCGAACTTGCTATGGATTTTGGATTATAGTGATTACTTGCGTAGTCTTGTCTACTTTTCGTAAGGATACTGTTGAGTTGGTTGGGTAAGTTACAAACGGATTGACTTGACAAGGTTTTTGTATTTTACTCTTTTGTGTATGGCAGGATGTTAAAATGTTGAGATGTCATAGTGATAGTATTTCTGAAACTATCTTTGCCAAACGGAAAGTCCGATCGCGAATATAGTTGTAATATTTCATTACTTGTTTCAAATCAATATGCGTATAATTTCGAAATGTGACTGGGTGAAAGTTGGTAGTTATGTTTGTCAATCTATTTCAATTCAGATTACGCCAAAGTCGAGATATTTCATTTTGGATTATCTGAATTTACCTTTAGTACATCCCGCGAATGGATTCCGACGCCGCACTATAACATTTTTGATAATAAGGACTCAAGGATTTTCAATCAACAATAGGCCTACCTGATTTTTTGGTAGTTGCGTGTTTTTGTTAAGCGTTTGATTTCTCAGTAATAAATACAATTATTGTACGTGCATACTTGTGATTCTTGATTCTTGTTTAGTTAGTTGGTATTGATTCTATAGGTGTGAAACAGCGGCGTGGAATGTGTGAATAATTCGATGCGACTGAAGTTGGAGTCAGCAATATTCAAGTTACGTTCGAATCAACTGATCGCGGTAAATGGATTTCTCAAAGGATTAGAGTTGTACCGGATCAATACATTCAAATACGAATCAACTTGGTTTGTGTAGTGAGTTACATTTCAAGTTGACAAATAGACACACTGATTAAATATTTTCATGATTTGTATCACGCAAAGTCAACGACTGTTCCGAAGTGTCAAAACATATAGCGATCGCGTGCAAGTGTCAAATTGTTGGTTTTCGAATCACGGTCTGCGCTGGTACTGTTATTCATTACTTATTACTTGATAGTAACAACCACCGACATATTACACTGTAGCGATTGGGATGTATGTAATGACAAGACGCGAGAAATGGCTATGTCTTTGGTGTTATCTTGTGAGCGATCGTGGGATTTGTAACCTATTTCACACGTTTTTTGAAGTGTTGGTTTGTGAACGCGGCTATTGTTGATATTCGAATCGCCGTCTACGCCGGCTCTGTGGCAAACTAATTATCAAAATATTACTTGTGCGTCATTCCTACCTTTGTAACATCAAACCACGAGAGATGGCTATTCTGATGTGTTATCTTGCGAGCGCTTGTAGAGAATATTTCACACCTTTTTGGAGTGTTAGTTTGTGAACGCGGCTATTGTTGGTATTCGAATAACCGTCTACGCCGGCTCTGTGGTAAACTAATTACCAAAATATTACCTTGCAAGTGATTTCTAGATTTAGCAAATAATTTCACACCTTTTTGCTGAAAGTACGACATGCCGTTCGCAGTCTATAAACGAAAGTACGAATCATCGCCGCACCCATAAGAATAACGATATATCGAAGTCGCGCCCGCCGTAAACGTTGGGAATAACTCAAATCGGTCATATATAATAATATTGAATATACATGCTAAGTAATGGCGTCACTGTTTACTATACTTGATATTCAACACCACCTCACCAGAGATCCCTATACCCGTAACGTTATCAGACAGGTCATCGACACAACGTATACCTGAAAGAGTGGTATCACCGACAATACGGCAGGTCATCAGCGATAGGGACTCGAAAAGGGTGGAGTCACCAACACGAGTTTTCACGGCAGGTCATGAGCGAGCCCTATACCTGAAAGGGTGGGGTCACCAGAGATCCCATAAGAACACATGGCAGGTCACCAGCGGAAGGGGGGGTCAAAAGGGTGGGGTCACCAACACGAGTTTCGCGGCAGGTCACCAGCGGGCCCATAAGAAACAATGGCGATTCGCGACCGATCATACTAACTACTCACATGCAGCTGAAGACATCCCAATATGTGGATTCGCTTTGAAACAATAAAATTCTTCACAAATTCCACACGATAGTACGATTGTACTGTAACAAAAAGCGCAATCGTTGCAGTTTACGATAAGCTACAGGTAATAACTACACAAGACAGACGACGGTTGCGTGATAATTGAACTGAAATTGAGGGGGCGTGTGGGAGTCTTCATGGATGAAAAGAGGTCAGCGAAGACGAAAAGGATGAGAACCACTGCACTATATCAATTCACCGTTTTGTCGTCTAACATGTGCTAAAGTAAGTCGGTTTTAAGTAAATACAAATCGAACAAAGTAGTCTTACGATCCTATACAAATACTTTCACTATGTAGTATAACCTGACCAGTAACCGATATCTGACAGCGATTTGTAGAGAGGAAGGATTCTGATTCGTCGATTGATCCGAATTAAGCGGAATATAAATAGCCCGTTTCATAGTAATACGTAAAGGGAAACAATGTACAAAAAGAGTGTGGGCTTATTGTTGAGTAACGAAAGAAATGCAATTGTCACTGATCGCATAAAACGCAGATGATTAATACATTCGGATTAGTTTATTATATAGTATTAGAGCCCGACCGATTATCGGCTCGCCGATAATATCGAGTCGATATCACGCTTGTAGAGAGATATCGGTATCGGCCATTGAAGGTAAAAAAATATCGGCCATTTTCGTGACGTCACAACATGGTGGCAGGGAGGCAGAGAAGTCGATAGAAGACGTGAGGACGGTAAATTATAAAAATAAATGGCCAAGCTGCATATAGTGCATACTGCATACAGAGCAGTAGGCGTGCCTATCTGAAAAATATTATAGATAACTAACCACCGTTATGCCCCACTGACTTCGTGGGAATCGCCCTGCAGTAATCGATCACCAACGACAGAGAGCAGCTGGATGGATAGTTGTCTGCAGAAGATTTCAATCAGTAAGAGAAATGAGAACTTCAATCATGCTGGACTGACCCTCGTAATGACAGAGAAAATCGTCGCGTCGAAACATATCTCGGTTCGGTACCAACAGAGCTAATTATTCCAGTAATGTATGAAGTCGTCTGACTGAGGCCTGCGGGGCCACCATGATAGGAAATATGCAAGCATGAGGGCAAGAAAATCAAGCAAACGTGGAGTAAAGCCAATAATTGATACCAAAATTTTTGATTCCATGATGACATTGGCCAATTCTGACACAAGAGCGTAAAATGTTGATTGTTGAAATGCTGGTCATGGTCAAGGCCCAAGGGTCCGAATGGGTGGAGCAGTTGCAGACTTGGACAATTTGAGTTGTTTTGCACATTCTCTTCAGCTATTTGTTAATGATTTGCTGAAGGCTCCAGGTGCATTGCCAGAAGAATATCCCCTGCAAGGGAGCGGTGGAACCGAAATGAAGAAAGATATCCAATTCTTGCTGTGCCACTAACTATGGTACCAAGTGAAAGACTGTTCAATGTGTTTAGTACTATATACATCATCTATGGAAGACCACAGAAGTTCACTCCGAGAAATTGTGCTTCGTGAACCGTAATCTGCAATTGCTGGATTGGTGCTTTTGATATATTTTTATAGTTCCTGGATCATTTATTTCATGTTCAAGCATATCAATGGCTGTAAAATTGTTGAAAGAAATACTCTGATGTGTTAAATATGGACCTTGAGGTAGATTCCATATCTTTTGAATATCGGCTGAATATATCGGTGTTATCGGTGGAGGTACTGGATATCGGTCTTATCGGTATCGGCTCAGAAATCCAATATCGGTCGGGCTCTATATAGTATTAAACACTACAATAAATACTTTATACCAGGGGTGTCAAACATACGGCCCGCGAGCCGCAACCGGCCGTCGGTACGGCGTGTGAAGATGGCTATAATGTGATAAGAAACGGATCGCCATCTCAATCAATTAACCTTTTAGGTTTTATATATTTGCGAATCTTATTCCAAGGAAATCTGCAACGCCAATAATGAATCCAACCCTGATATTCCACAGTTTGAAAGATGTTTTTAACCATTTAAGTTTGATTGGTCGTAGTGAGTGACATATTTAGTTTTGCTGATACAGTGTCCATTTCAATCTTGTAAAAAAGGGATTTGACGAGCAAAGAATAATGAAACCGAAATCACAACTTTAAATAAAATAATTTTTCGTTTCCCCTTTCATTCTCGCCGTTGAGAAATCTGTATTAAATAACTGTATATTTCACTAGCGGAAAAATTGAAATATGTATTCTAGAATTGCAACGTCCAACAGGGTTCAGAGAAAATGGTCTCTCCTACCCACTTTTACTTGCTGCTGTTGTTATTCACATCGCTGTGTATCTGTACCTGGTACTTTTCGTTTTTATGAGTGTGTGTGTGCGGTAGGGGAGTGTGTCAGTTCCTCACCAGCCCTGAACCTCACCGCACATCACTGCTATACTCTTTTGAGATACAATCACAGCAGCTCGATGGGTTATTACTAGGGCGATTTTTTTACATGTCAAAAAAGTCCGAATTTTGTCAAACTTCAAGTTCAAAATAGAACAGCACTGACAACAGGTCGGTGGAAGGCGAATAGAATTCCCTGTGTATTTGATATGTCCTCCGGATAAGGGTCTCGCTTCTGTTATTGATTTGCAATTGAGTATTCTGTTAATTTAAAATTGATTTGATATTACTGGCCGGGTAGCAGTGATGTCTCGTGGTCCATTATTAAACAGGTTAATAATAAACCCACTTTGTAGGTGGTAGTTATGAGTCACCTCGCCATTCCCGAGTACTTGTTTTGCTCAGGAATGAAGCTATTATATTACCTCATCACATTCCAACTAATTTCCAATTAATTCGTTGCAAGTATTTTAAAGCAGTTGTTTTCAACGTTTTTAGCTTCGGACGGGCCATATTTAACAGCTTTGGCGAACCGGTGAACCTTCGACAATCAAAATTAACCTGAAATATAATTACAAGATAGTATAAACCGATTTTCTGTTGACTGTTTTGTTCATTTTTAATCAAAAAACTGCCAGGTACTGTTTACTATAGCCTCTAAGACAATGGTTCTCAACCTTTTTGGCTTCGCGGACCCCTTTTGACCGCCACTGGCTCTCGCGGACCCCCTCAAGTTTTAGTTCAATTTTAGCTCTATTATGGTGCAACCTTCATCTGTTTTGTGCAAATATGAACTGTAGGTTTGTGATAAACAGCAAAATAATAATTATTCTTGAAAATAACATGATGCTATTTATGTAGAAATTGGTAGCCTTTTATTATTTTATTAATTTTGCTGCTGTATTTCTTGAAGTACGTGGTCGTATCTTGAAAATCCGCGTCTTCATTTTGATATGAACGAGGAGTGCCGGAAACCATTTCCGCAAAGATAGATGGAGGCTAATGCAATATTAACGCATAACGCTTCCGAAGATACTTTTGGTGTGATCGCAACATTTATGGCACCAAAATGAGGAAACATATATTTTATGAACATATCACGCCCAGCATCTAGCGCAGCGACGGGGAACATACGGGCCGCGGGTCGGATTCGACCCGCGACGGCATTTTGATCGACTCGCAGAGAGTTTCTACCGTCAAAGTGAAATCCTAATCTAAAAGTATAGACAAATTTTATGCGCCAAAGAATGGATCCAAGTTTTCCAACCTGAGAAAGACTGTCATGAAACGACTTATTATGTTCGGGTTTACATATATATATTTACGAGGAAACATTTTCGACCATGAACAATTAAACATCAACAAGACAAGGCTGCATACCAATATAACTGGTGATATGAATGACAGGGTTGGAGCGTAATGCTTTGATAGCAACGAAACACTCCTTTGTTCATCAAAAAACCAGCCTTGTCGATAGGGCATCCGCAATAAGATTGCACCAAATCTGATAGCCAAGCTTTAAGAGCTGGTATATCATTGTCCAATTTATGACGAATGTCAGCCGAAAATATTCGGGTTCATTTCAATATGAATATGCCATTCAATAGTATATTGAAGTTCTGTTCCCCCAAGAAGCTGTTCAAATAGCGGTTATGTATATTACAGGATATGATGAGTTTGGTGGCGAGGTTTCAATTCCGGCAATGGTACAAATTAGGGAAATGCTTCGGAAATTTTTATTTCAAGCCACTGTTCACTAATTTGATGAGACTGACAACTTCAAATCGAGAAGGTTTCGCAGACGTTACGAAGTCACCCTGATTGACGTTACTATCTCCATATTTTTATTTTTTCCACAAACCCCAACAATTGTCTCTAAACAGCAATATGTTTCTATTAGCAGGTTATTGGAAAATTGGCAATGAAAATGAATTTCGACTCTACGATAGCTCATGTCAGACGATTATGATGATGATATGAGTCATGAGGTTTTACGTTTTAGCAGTTGTAGTGCGAAACTGCCTCATGCTTTCTCAAATTAAAAAAATAGAATAAAAATTAGGTTATCAACCATTCTAAAAATTTAGAGGTCTCGCGGACCCCCTGAAATTGCTTCGCGGACCCCTAGGGGTCCGCGGACCCCCGGTTGAGAACCGCTGCTCTAAGATAATGTCAAATGTCACTGAATTGTAATGCTAAAATTTAACGAATTCAGATCAAAGAGTCGTGTTAGCTTTCTCGTGTGACTGGCGAATTGTAGGTTGGTTTTCAACAGTTGGGTACAACACTTGCGGCATTGCGACGCATGCTAAGTCCAAAGTACACCATTAACTATTATAGTAGGCTATGGCATGGTAAAAATAACGGTACGAATTTCGAATTCTATTTAATATTTTATATTCCATATCTCTGATTAATATACAAGCACCCAACTTCTAATATTATGCAACTGAGATATAAAATGACAATGTATTTGGTGGACCTGCAGCGCAGTAGACACAGTCGGCATGTGAATACTGCTTTTTTATAGTGAACCTCTCTCCAAAATTCTTCCTACCTCACTTGCTTTCGGGATGAAAATTCAGTACGATTATCAGTTGCGCCATCTCATTCCAATCATTGCTATACTTGAAATATTAGTCAGGTGTCACAATTTATTTCCACAGAAGCTGTTGCCTGGACTTCAACACCAAAAAACCGAATAAAGACGTACAGTCCAATCAGCCGAAAGTATATGTGAAGACTAATACGGCTGGCATCTTGGGATTCTGGCTGGGTTTTATGAAAGGAGTCTTGTGAAATTTGTCAACTCGTAAAGGCATTCATGTTTCTGAGCTTCTTGATCGGAGGATTGCATCTGAAACACGACGCCATATTCTGAAGATGTGTCGGGTTGTATCACTAAAAATTATGTGTCACATTGTGTCATTGTGTTTGCAAAGAGAAATGGAAAACTTTGCCACTGTATGGAATGTATGTGTCATGTCTGTGTTGCGGTTCTTAGTGGCAGGGCTTTTCAAATTTATTGCTCTGGACCAAGGTTGTAATGACGTGAGTCCGACTCGAGTCGAATTTTTGGTCACTCGGCTTGACTCGAGTCATTTTCTACTTCCAAAAATAGTAAGCTAGCACAATACTGGTATTTCGTCCATCAGTACTGATTTTTGTATAAAATAGGGTCAGAGACCATGTAAAGCGAATAAAGTTAGTATATTATAAATACAAGGCATTCAATATCACCTAAACAGAGTTGTAAAAAGAATTTGAACCCGCTTGAGCTCAAAAAAGGACAGTGAACTCAATGACTTAGACGCGGACTCGGGTCACAACACTGTTACTCGGACTCGAACCTTTGAACGCTTACTTTAGGGTTGCCGTACGTCCGGAATTTTTCGTACAATCCTTAATTTCACCGTTCAAACTTCCGTCCGGGAGGAATTTCTAAAATATACCTAAATATCCGAAATTTTGAAGACTTGACGTAGGCTCACAATTTTTTCGTAAATCAACATAATAACATTATTTTTTGGAATATACATGGTACATGAAATTTTTGTTCGCCCTGCGCGCGATTTGCTATCACATTTATTGATTTTAATATGGAGACTACCACCCTTACAAAAACTGCAATAAAATATAAACCACCTAATGCGGGGTGTTTATAAAGCTTCGTGGTGCGCACCGGTATAAGGCTGATAAACAATCATATCGGTGTGACAAGAACATGACAAGTCATCCTCCTCCGCCAGCTTCATCGCTGACTCTGATCATGTAGGCGGAGAGAGGATCAAACTATATAGTGATATAAAGAAGAATCAATATTATTGACAGAATTCATTAAGAAAATTTAACGACCAGATGCATATAGAAATAAGATACATATAGCAAGCCGCCTAGAAGTTGCATCGATGACCCTATGGTGGGCCCAAAATCAATATTTATTTGGGCAGGAATGGGCTGAAAAAATGTGGTTACGGTCCTGGTTACACATCACACAGCCACATATACTCCTGAACCAGATCGTGACCACCTCTGGTCTAAAAGCAAGGCTTTGCTAGTGTGACGTCATATTGACATACAATTTGCTCATAACTCATTTTGAAATCCACTAGTGGGCGCCAAAGAGTGACCGGAATTTGAGTCACAGAAATATGGTAACCCTAGTTTAGCACCACAAAATATATATTGGCAATATCTTATCCATCTCACAACGATAACAACTTTAACTGTCAGCAAACCCAACGGTCATCACTCGTCGTTCGAATGCTTGTAATTTCGATGCGGTGTGATGTACACAAACCAGCTGTGATCAATCGAGTGTGACACAAACGGTGTCAGTCGTCAATCTCCTGTTTGACTAAACTCGCATATTCGAGCGGGTTGACAGCAATGCGATACATTTGATGTTCAAATCCATCCCTATATTTATAGGGTTACCAAAGTCCACCTCCCTTTCCTTGATATGTACAACCCTTGCCCAATTGTCTTCCTTTTTTTGTAAACTTGTCCTTATTTTCAGCTTAAAATAACAAAAAAAAACATGAATAACGCGAAATGTAGGTCTGGTCGATTTCGGTGAGTGACCTTTCATTTAGCTAACTCGCACAACACAAGTAATCGACGGGTATTTCGGTAGTCAAGTCAGAAAAAATGACATTGTTTTCTAGTCAATCTAGTCAATCTAATGAAATTAGCGGTATAAATATAAAAATACGTCTTCCTCTATCGTAACTTGCAACCTGTGAAAAACGTGTACCGCAAAATATCCTCAACACCCCCAACAAAACATAGTTGCGACAAATATCATACTATGGACGTATTGACTCGGCGGAGTGCTACCGTGAGAGAAATGCTGTTTGACCCCCTCGACCTAGCCTTGGATTTACCGTTCGAAAAATTCCACCAGAAGAAGCTGTGAACGAGTGTCGCAGTCAATGTCAGCAACGCTCCATCAATCTGTTGTTTTGACAAAACTTGTACGTATACGCTAGAGATAAGCATTGATTAGGATTCAGAAAAAACGTATTTGTGAAATTTTTCTGGATTAGGATTGCATTAGGTTTTGAGATTCAGTTACTATATCGTACGGGCAACTACTACCGAGCCCCGTTGTGACGAAATCGGATTAATCAGTCGTGGAACGACAAGTTAGGGCTAACCGATTATACTCCTAGTTTATTCTTGAAACCTCTATAGATTATTGGTTAGCTGTATTGTTGTGGACGACTGACAACAGATAGTTGTCGCTATTGTACGATTTACACTTTGTGTTATACATTCTTCGTTACCACCGCGTGTGTTATACATTATTCGTTACCACCGCGAACTAGGAGGTCAATCACGACGACGGGCAACTACTCCCAAATGGCGGAAAACAGTTTGATTCATTTATATAATCAGGTCTAGCACCACAACAAGTATATTAGTAGTTTATGATTGAATACAATCTTATCCATCAAACAACAAACAAATAACGTAAACATATTTATGTAGGCGTATAGCACGCAGTGGGGTCCTTATGGATCACGTTCAACACTGTATTGATGGGCACCCCAAAAGCCTACATAGGCGGTCATGTGACGTTGAAGGAATAACGAAATGACACGTTAGCGCCTGTGTTTTCACAGATCATCGGCTTACCTATGAGTAAAAAGCGACGTTTATCGTATAGAAGGTGCGGTAAACGATCGGTTACGGTCCAAGATGAGATGTGGTAAACCCATATTGTGTTGAACGCAGCAAATTTGTCCCCCTGTCTATTTATGACCACACTCGATGATAACAAACATTCAAAGACATGAAAGCACGTACGAGCGAATATCGACGCTAACAAGAGAACGATCAATCAATGTCCTACTTGGCAGTGACTTTCCGCTTTAGTAAGTTTACCACAGTCACGAGGTCATGCAAATAGGACAGGCGTCAGTTTCTATATTCTACACATGAGCGAGTGATCACTACTACGACGTTTGACATTGGCACTTCAACAGTGAGATAGACTGATGCTAACAGAGGTCTTGGGAGACCAAGAACCGCGACTGAGCAACACCGTTCAAAATGCTTCGTACCCGCTTCGTACCCGTGCCATTACAGAAGTTGGGTGACCTCGGTATGATCGGGTCTATCGAATACCTGTGAATGTCGGTGTGGCCATTAGATTTGTGTTCGCTAGTAGTTGCTTCCAGCCTTTGTCTGATGAATTAACCCGCTCTCCATCACATTGTCAGTAGAGAGAATAAAGTTGCCGTATCGGCGTTATCGAAAATATCCCCCTACGCAAGGTCACCTGTTTCGGTTGCCCAATGCACATTCGTTGGTCGAGAGTGTCTCATACTGAGTCGTCGGTGAATTGACGCAACAGTGTGACAATTCGTTTTGTGTTTACTGGTACTTGTCTGTAGCGTCGTTAGAAAACAACTGTAATGAATTGATATCTCTGTCAATTTAGGGTATTAGGCTTATAGACCACTATGAAATCTTATTTAAGTATTGCACCGTGTGCTAATTGATTAGAGAGAAGCAGACATGGCGGTGCCTGTATAAAAATACTGTTCTCAAATCCACATTGTCCTCGTTATTATCGGCGAGATATGGCTTTGTAGTGACATTGCTGTTGCTAAAATACATTAATTGAATACGATTTATTCCCCGTATATGTTGATCGGTGGTCGAATAATGTATCGATTCAGCAATTCGCACCGCCGAGGTACTATGCTATGCACGTCCCGCTGACTGCAGAAGTTGCCCGCTCCCGGTAAACACATATGTAAATTGTGCAATAGCGACAGCTAACGGTTGTCAATCAGCCATGAAAGTACAGCTAATCTATACAGCTCTCAAGGATAAACTAGGAATATATGTGTGAGCCGACTCGGTTGACCTATGGGGCACGTTTAGACACAAAAGCTCTGTCTTAGTACTTCATGTTTATGAAAGAGCTTGGCATAACGTGAATGGAGAGATACTCTGATCCACCCGGACAGAAACGCGTGTATATCGCTTCCGCTTCACACCGCAGTGAATTGTACAGACTCGCCACGTTTGCCAAATTCTCTAAAGTATCATACGCAACACGCACCGATTTAGCGTCTGAAGGATACTACTGGCTAGGATTTGAAGACAAAATCAAATGCTTTGGATGCAGTGTGTATAACCTCGAGAGATGGACCGGGTCGAGTGCACGGCGTCATGACGCGAATTGTGTACGAGACGCGTTAAACATACCTATCGTGAAATCGAATTTCAAAAGTTTATTGAGACAGTTTAAAGACGCTGGAAACGCCAACATCAACTTTGCGAATATCGTTGATCAAGAGCACGAGTATCGGGTTAGGAATCTCGACTTGCGAAAGAAATCGAAGCGTCGCGAAACCTTTGAGAAATGGCCCAGCTATCCCTAACCACGGGCGGTCGGCGAGTTGGCAAAACAAGGTTTATTCTACCTCGGTGACCTGGACAGAACACAGAGCTTCAGCTGCTCCGGTGTTCTCCGCAATTGGAAGCCTACAGACGATGTGTCTGAAATACACTTGACGTTTCTCCCGGATTGTTGTTTCGCACGTGGCGACGATTCGGGGAATGTGGCGCTAACCGAGCACGAACGAGACAATTTGAATAAGTTGCTTGGCGACAAAATACGACGTCTCACTTTACATCTACAAGAACCACAGGAACCCGCAGAGGACGAAAAGCGATGTCTTGAGCAACTATTTCTTTGTCTTATCCCCGCGAATCCTCTCATGTCGTCGTTGTCAAAAAGAATCGCAACGTTCGACAAGGGCTGGGAACCGAATAAAATTAGGGCTAGTGTTGAACAGTTAGCAAAGGCGGGGTTTTACTACATTGACTCGGACAGAACCAAATGCTTTTACTGTGACGGCGGGCTTCGTTGGGACCGGGAACACGAGGTTTGGACAGAACATGCTAAATGGTTTCTACAATGCGAATATGTACTCCGAACGAAAGGTATCGAGTTAGCGCAACGTATCGAAAAGACACACCCGAATCTCAATCGTCCTGTGATTAGAAACCCCATAACCAGGCAAGAGTTGATGAAACGTCAAAAATTGATCTGCGGAAACGTCAGTCGTGTGATCGAGCTATGAGTTAAATAGTGTCGATAAAACGATTGTAGTGTGTCAACACCTTTTTGCGAGACTTGTGTAACTGTGTCTTTTGTGCTGATAACACTACCGACGAATTAGAATGAATTTCGTGTAGATTCATTGTAAAATTATTTGAGCAATAAGAAGATGACGGGGGCGCAGTTGCTTACTACGAGAGTCAGTCGGTGTGAATAAGCAGGCGCGTGGTCAGCAACGAAATACAGTCACTATTTCTGAGGTACTCGAGTCAGTTTTGTCTACTATCACAGTTACCAACGTGCTTGAGCTCGACAGTTTTATGGGGACCTACTCTTTTATAATTAGGATAGAAAGCGATATCATGATACCGATATTTCTTTGAAACTACTTGAGTACTCCAAACCTATATTTTGTCATTCCGTTTGAAGTAAATTTAGCATGTGTTGTAAATCGCTCCAGCTATCTCGATAATCACGTCAGAATGCGTAGTTTCGTCCGGATCTGCAGTGCTCAGCACGTTGCGTATACACAGAGAGGGACTGCTGTGGCGACTTGCTTCAGTCGAGTAGCGAACGATGTCGATTTCACACGCATTCCACAGTACATCTTGTGAGAATGAAGTGCTACCACCCCGGCTGTTCTCGGTACGACATTGGATCATTTGGCTGTTCTAAGGTGGGTCTGGGTATACCCCGACAGGGATGGTCGAGTGCGCTCGATCTTATTCATGTAACGGTAGTTTGGGGCGCTTTTACTATTCACATGTTTACACAGCCCCCCCCCCCCCGTAACCACGTAATAGCCTGCACAATACCGTCATAGCGTCATTTTTTCGATTTGGCTACGTAAATACCCGACTTTCGTGATCTAGGCCCACATTTTGCGTTACTCGTGGTGTTCTTTGGATATTTTAAACTAACAAGGAGGACAAATTGACAGAAAGAGAGAACATTTGTGCGATGGGGTGACATATCTGGGAAAAGGAGGACTTATGCTCCCTGAATGAGGCCGTATGGTAACCCTATTAAATAGGAGGGTCGACGGGGACATCAAATGTATCGCATTGCTGTCAACCCCCCCTCCCCCCGACAATGTGAGTTTTGTCAAACAGCAGATTGATGACTGACATCGATTGTGTCACGCTCGATTGATCACACCTAATTTGTGTACATCACACCACTTCGAAATTGGAAGCGTACCAACGACATGTCATGAGAACCCGTCGGTGTGATCATCGTTCCTGTCGAAAAATTAGGCGATTTTCTCGAATACCCTACCGGCTGACGGGGTGTAATACTAACGCATTTCTAGACTCTTTGGACCTGGATTAGAAGTCCACCCGTCACCGATCACCATGTTACATTACTAACGTAAACAACCCTGTCAAAAGGAGTCGTACGAAATATTATCGTGTGAACGTGGTGGATTAGCTTTTCATGATAATATGAATGAAATTTACATAGATATATCCCGTTGGAGTTGTTGGCGGGTAAAGTTGTTATCGTTGTGTGATTTTGCCAATATGCTCCTTCTGATGCCAAATCTAATTACACTAATAACACCCGTACAGACAAACAGAAGTCCGCCAACGAGTCGATACAAAGTTTCGCTGTACGCAAATTAATGCACAACGACACTTTCATTCGTTTCCGGACTCGGGCGCAGATTTTTTCAGTTATGAGCTTAGCCGGACTGGATGCGGCCAAGTGGATTTTGAGAGTCGGATTTATACTAGATTTCACCCTCACAATAAGTGGAAATAACAGGGCTTTACGTGCCAGCCGGATTTTTTGGACTTTGATTTGGTAACCCGAGTCGGGGTGGAGTCAGATTTCGAAATCTCTCACTCATCTTTTCACCTCACCGAAAGCAGGCTAGATTGCGTCACGTATGATCCGTCACAATTCATCCCCATTATTGCACCACCGAAACTGAGCGCGTTTCAGCAGAATAAGGTAAGTCAGCTGATCCCCGATGAAGCGAGCTATCCCGATTCGTCACTGTACAAATGAATCTGACATCGTACTCGTAGTTACCGAGTTCGAACGGGAAATGCGAGGCTCGAAAGGGTGACACAGCAATTCTCCGCCCGGCAACACTCCGCCGAATCAATATATCCGTAGTATGATATTGCAAATATGTTTGGGGGTGTTGGCGTAACATGTATTAATAATATTTTACGGCACACGCGAACACAACTGACTGTCTGCAGCGAAATTAGTAGCCTTCGAACGACAAGTGCGTGGTGAGCTCGTGGTCGATATGCAATTATGCATGTTATAGACGGAAAAAGCACTAGTTCACCGACGGATCGATTCGAATTGTACGTATTGTAAAGCATACAAAATTATTATGCTTGCGTCAAATTACATATCATTTACAGATACCGGAATGATTACGCTTGACCAGACGTGAAGCAGAAAAATAACCCATCATAAATACATTGTTTGGTTGGGACTGTCTGTCCTCATGAAGACGCTAGAACGCGGTATAGGTATGGAACAGCTACTGTTGTTGCTTGCACCGATTACTAGGTACGTAATACCGGGAGTTAACACGTTGATGCGAGCGAAATTGAGAATCAGCTATTTCTTTAATTACTTATTATATTCTTAGTGGTATTTTATTTAAGTTAATCTATGTCGGGGCGCTTAATACACATTTCTACTACACGACATTCTTTCTGGTTCTCGATATGATTCGAAATGACACACATGTTTGTAGCCATAACAGATCATTTCTCCTTACTATTCAAGTCGACAACAAAGCAAAGGGGTCAAGTACGAGATCATTTGCGCCGTTACAATTTCGGTCAATAAGCAGAGTACGATTCCAGTATGACACAGCCCGTGGGCGTCACTTTGCATAGCCAAACGTATTGACACCTAAAACACGCACCAGGATATCCCGTATCAGGAGAAAACTCCGTGTCAGACAATCACTACCAATCCCCATCGTACTTAAAATTATTATACTACGGACAGATACGTATTGTTTTGTCGTAAATAAAGGAAAAAACCACTCTACCAATTCATCTGGCCGGGGGTTGAAAATCTACCTAAAACACGAACCGCGGTCTCACATACGGATCCGAAGGAATTATTTGCAAGCCCCGTCGCGTTTACACGCTAATTGGATTAATCAGCCCAATCGAGATTCTTTGTTCTTTTTCTCTCTACCGTCAATCCACCCTTTTTTTTTTATTGCAGCAGACATGGTCATAAAAGTATTGCTGCTAAATTGAGAATGAGGTATATCTTTAATTACTTATTATATTGATAATTCTCGTTTGTTTAAGTAAATAGGGTGCATGCGGGCAAATCGCCCAAACATATAACTACTAGTGCTGCAATAACAGGATAACTACTTCTTGAGTACTTCGTAAAAATAATTGTGCTTTCCTTACAACCACCTCTGCAAACCATATTACAGTAAAGCAAGAATACTCTCCTATAGCAATGACAGGAAGCAGAAATTACTATTTTTGGCACAGCGAAATACATGCTTTAAGACATAAGATAACTATATATTCGGAATCCATGACACTGGTACAGGGATTTCAATCACCGTGCGGCGCGCGGGTACTGTAAACTTCCAATGTAAACAATATAATATTCGAACAACTTGACGTTCCAAGTTGTAATGCCTCCTTTCCTAAACTTATCACACTCGAAATATAATTTGTCAAATTCTCATGATCTCCTCATGATCACGTAACTTGATACACAGTTAATCCTATCAAACATGACAGTTTTTATCACTTAATATTGAGTAAATCTTGTGCAATTGTTCTGCGACATCTCATTTTAAGTTCTTCATCCAGAAAGCTATATTTGTACATATTTGTACACATTTGTATGAAAGTTTTACGTTTGACGCTTCGCCGGCGGCATTTCTTCTGTAATTCCAACAAATTATCAGGTTTCTCTCTCACACATCACCCCATTCCATTCCGCCGATTTTGAGGTATTCGATAGTCCGATGTTCGGATTTCCGTCATTTCTTACTGTCATCATGAGATACTTGCGTTGCGACAAAGATGATGGATTTCCTCTATCCCATTGAAATTGATTCTGATGTTTTTCCATTCCTGATTGGTACAGAAGAGTTGACGTCTGTAAAATACTGAAGGACTTATAACCGAATACTGGAAGAGTAAAGAATGTAATGGGAATGAAAAGTGGAATTAATTTTGGGCGATTCTTAGATATACACCCCATAACAAAACAGTGCTGCCCATGACATTGGAGATGAATAATACTTGCAATTATCAGCATGGAATATTTGACATAAATTTTGAGAATTTGAAAATGGGTGCCGAGTTCCTAACCACCGCGGATACGCCACTGTCTTGATATCACAATACTTGTCTTAACTACCACAATAATAATTATTCGGGTCGAATTATAAGGGCGAAATTTATCAAACAATCATATCATATCATCAAAAGAGCCGTACATGTAGGTTTACCATACGTCCTCCCGTAGGAGGATTTATCATCATTTTTGACAATTTGTCTTCCCTTCGCCAAATGTCCCCCTTTTTGACAATCTGGCCTAAATTTGGTCTTAAATACGCTATAAGGCCAACGAATCAGCTGAAATTCGTGCCGAAATTACGAAATACGTGTATTTCGGCAATCGAGTCTTTCGGCAATCGAGTCAAACAGATGACCTTATTTTTAGTCAACCAATCGACATGCCGTAGAAAGACGGTGTTTCGGGAGTCGAGTCGGGAAATAACCTTTTTTTAGTCAACAGATCGATTTCATACGGATATTTTGAAAATGATGATATTTCTGACTGTCTGACTGTAACTACACCACTTTGATATCTGTAAAAATTGCCTCGTTTTGGGATTTCAAAATATGGTAAGCCTACATATATGTCTCGCAACATCAGCACAGTAGGGGAAGAGGGCCAGACGTTTTTAGCGGGAATCGCACATCACACTATTGAGAGTCAGTCACCCGTCGCCAATCGGCTTTACTTAGAGATATAATTAAAACAAGGTAACCCAAATTACCATGCTGAAACTTTTTCAACGTACGTTAATTTTGAGATATTGCTGATGTTGACTTTCCTGAACTAAAGCGTGTGTTTCTATTGCGAGGAAATCTTGATTTGAGTGCAACCAACAACATGCGTTGTGGTGGATGCAGTTTTTGTAATGTAAATTCAATGTACACACTGTAGGCAGCAGCTGCGATTTATTTTAATGCATAGCGGTACAGTTCATTCTCGCGTGCTTGAGAGAGAAATCAATGTAAAAATTCGCTTTTCTTTTTTCCAAAAAAATTATCAAGGTAATAATGGACCCCCAATGTTTTCCGTGGACCCCAGGTTAGAAACCACTGACATAAAGTGACGTTTACATTGGTGTACTGACATAAACGTTATGGAAATTGTCTTGTGTTGAAATTGACTTGAAATCAGAAATTTTGAGATCACTTTATTTGACTCAAGTTTGAAATTGGATGACATGCGACTCAAAATAGCGTTCAAACACTGCTATGACTGTATTTAGTCAAAACACTATGCAATTACCGATAGTTTATATTCCATTCCCAACCATATGAACATATGCGTTCTACCAGCTGGTATTTTCGTTGAAGCAAAATTGTGTAAAGCGTTTTGTTGAGCTCGATCATGAATTTCAGCCAATAAAGCTCCTTGTGTTGCGCATTCTGCAACTGCTTCATCGTATCCCATATCCCATAATATATACACACGAGGAACAGTGAAACACTTCTCGGAATGAAGCAGCCCTCCTCGTCTTATGCAGTCAGCTTCTGTAATGAAGAGAATAGCTGGCTAATGCTCGTGATCGTCACAAATATCATTTCAACGACCGAGAGGGTTTGTATTCAGCGGTGTTAGGATGACTCGAATCATGACTTGACTCAAGTCAGACTCGAGTCAACTTTTTCGTGTGACTTGACTTGACCCGAGTCACTTTGAAAAAATGACTGGACTTGACTTGACTCGGCGCTCCAGAAATGTGGATTGACTCGTGACTCGTAGCAAAATTTACGAGTCAATTTCAATTCATCAAGCAAACGGTGTCGATGAAATCTCTGTATCTTGTTTATGTTCGGATTATTCGCGTTACGCCGGTTTCACTTGTGAGAGCAACCGGTCATTCACTTATTGTACCCTTCACTGATTCCCCCTTGTTATATCACAAATAAATAGACAATAGAATAGTAAATTCATATTGAAATGAACCCGAATATTTTCGGCTGACACTCGTCAGGGGTAATCGTCAGCAACTAGTAGAGAATTGCAATGAACATTGTATATCAACAATCGTATCACAATATATGACGTCACCAGCATGAAATTTCGTGAATGAGAGAGCGTTCAATGTAGCGGAGATGTGGTACCGATGGATCACTGGGACCGAAAATACTTGAAAAATTCTCCATGATAACTCCATGATTACACTCCGTGAATTTGTCTCCAATTACATGCTGGCAGAATCTTTCCTCACATGCAAAAAAATTCGACCTGCGTGAGTTATGGGGTCTGTGACAAATGATTAACGTTTTAGGGGGTGTAAAGTAAATTTGGATTGACATTTACATTTTTCTATATCACCTTTCAGACTAGCAAACCCGCCATAATTTTTGATGTGAATTATGGGGCTTGTATCAGGGTATATAATGGCACATATTTCTTGAATCAATACCATCCTCGAGTCGACTATTTTCAATTCAATTACAATATTTATCGGGTGGGGGACCTATGGCACCATAGCCAAATCAAGCAAAATGGATGGACCAACTAATCACTTAACGACACAAACTCGCCAACATAAATATAGGCTGTAACTCATAGTTACCTGTGGTGTTTTATCGCTATTACGAGGTATTTGAAAGTCAAAATGTCGATTTGCGGGTAATATGTATGTGGCATTAATTTTGTAAGTTTAGGCGTAAATCAAAACATGATTTTATGCCAACCTTTGAGTTGATATAATCTATTTTATTATGGAAGGTCGCGACGAAACATTCTTCGTTGGCTTGCTGTAGCTTAGCTTATAGTACACAACAAAACAAGTTAACAAATTTGAGTTTTTGAGCGTATGTCTCATAGGTCCCATGATCGTGTGCCTTTGAACCCACCGGGTGGGGACCGATGACACGTTCGAGCAACAAATTTTAAACGTTTATAAATATTTTTTGAAAAGGCGGATATTCATGTAAATGTCCGCGATAGGTAGAGCTTGTATCGAAGTGTTGAGACAGCAAAAGATCTGCTATTCTCGGCTGAAGATTTGAGGGCCAGAGATCATTTTGTAATTTTTGATCGATCGGTACCACATCTCCCCTACTATTTTTAGGTTGTACACGAACTCCTTTTGTTGACAGAGTTTTGGTTGGTGTGTTTTGATCAAAGTCAACTCTAAGGCACACAAATGGAATTGTGAACGGCCTCGCCCAACGATTCGAAATCGGTCGTCTCGATAATTATTCGCACAAATCGGATTATCTAACAGATGTTTGCCGATGACAGAATTAAAGGCCTTTGATCGATCAGCATCAATCTTAAGCGGATGAGTTAAGGGTGAGCTTTTCACCGAACGTGATGCACGTGTTCTGATGAATCTGAGGACATATTGGTTTATGCGTTCCTGTAGACGTTTTGACGTTCTTCCCACGTAGCCACAATCACAGTGGCACTTATATTCGTACACTGCATTACTTTGTTGAAATGCAGGGAGAACGTCTTTGCGTGTTGAAGGGAGCAGTTGTGTTGTTGTAATAATCACATTGGTTTTGACTGTGTCGTAGCACTGACTGACCGCAGAAATCAATTGTTTTTCAAAGCGGCGTCGTTAAAACTGGAAAACTGTCCCGCGAGTACATTTGAGTTTGAGACCTCTGTCTTAGCATGTCCTGAATGAATCTTGAATCCTTACCAGCTGCAACACTACAAATGCTGGAATGAAACCAGACATGGACATAAAACGAGCTAAAAATAAATTGAAGCGGTGCGATAGGTAGCCTACACTTCTTCAATATATAAGCTATCTGTTCGGCCCATATAACAGTTCCTGAGCAGATAAGATTTTGTGCGGCATCCATCTCACATATGGTCTGCTGCACCAGTTTGCAATGACTAATATGCTTTAGCTACGCCCTGAAAAGTAGGAGCACTAACGTAATTGCAACCTTATCTGACTAGGTAATAGGTATTTCTCGGATATATATTTAGTTCTAAAAGTCCACAATCATTCGCCGTTTCACCTCTGTCATGCCTGCAAATGCTATGCAAGCAAACTGTCTTTTTAAAGGTCATACCGGCATAGCCTGTGCTTACCTTTACACATCTGCGGCATCATTGCCAACTTTGACAGCCCTTACGAGTGAATTCGTTTTGCTGTAAGAATCTATCAAGTCCCCAGCATAAACGGCTGATTCAGCCAATCCTTAGAGCATTCAAGACTTCAAATATATACCACGACAGGAGTCTATTAAGATCAAACAAAGTAGTGTTATTGTTAAGCTTCATATTTGTGTTCAATGATGATGCATCCCTTCTGAAAGGAGCAATTCGTTCGCCACTTGCATAAGCGCCTTTGCAATATTTATCCGCGTGTTCTGTGCTTTCCTCGGTCAAAACAGACGTGCAGGCTACGGCGGTTCCGTTCACAATAAGCCAGTCATGCCTTAAAAGTTCATGTGAAGCAGCTGTTGGTTGTTCGTCGTCATGTATTTAGTAACTCAACATGTCCTAAATTAATCTTAAGTCATTATCTGCCAACCAACCTACAATGCGCTTACAGAATCACCGCCGTTAGCAGATTCCTTTAACAACTAATTAGCAAGCCACCACCGTCGTGATCATTGAAGCATAGCCGATTAGCCAATCGAGAGCCGCGATTTCGTGATTACTAGTCTTTAGGGATGGTGTGAACCTCTGAAAGGTTCAGGTTCGTGTGAACGCGAACCTTTTTGAAAGGTTCTGTGTGAACACGAACGTGAACCTCATGACGTCACGTGACGTCATATTGCTAATTCCAACCCTTTCTTTCAATGAAGTGATAGCCTAATATGCCCTATATTAATGAACACGATACCTAGCGAAAATTTGGCCCACATAATGCCACAATGCTGAAGTACATATCGGCGTTTTAAACGTCGCTAAATGTACCAACCGCGGTAATCAAAGGATATAATAATTGCATAAAATCAGTACATTCCGTCTCTTTGCCAACAATTTCGAATAGGACTTACCAAGGAATATAAGCTTACGCCTTAACGGTCTTAGCCAGACCGGACAACGTGTTCAGAGTCTGAGTATTGCTACATTGATATTGAGCAGAGTGTACAACGGGTTTCTATACTCGCTACCGATACCACAAACAACAAGTTATGCAGCAGTAGCAAGCACCTTAATCGCACGGACTTGGTTTTAATGATACAGTAAAGATATGAAGTCAAGATTGACCCCGTACGACCGTTCGATTTTTTTTTTACATCAGAAGACGATATCAATGTCATTGATTGGTTGACTAAGCATCATTCGCTGATTACGTATATCAATTGCGGGTCAGGCTCACAGCAGAGAGTCACTAAATATTCACAAACGGAAAGCTGGATATTCCGAGAAAATTTTTGCAACAAAGCAAGTAATACTTTTAAGGTTGTCGAGGTGCATGGTGCATGCTCGTTTAGTGTTGATTTTTTTATGCTGCCAGCACCATGCATGGAGTGGCCCGCAGTTGAAATGCAATAAATTTGAGCCAAAGATCTTATAATGGAGTGAAAACTACAATTTACCAAAAGGTTCACAGTGCAGAACCTACCAAGGTTCTGTTGTGAACGCGAACCTCTAAATTTCCGAGGTTCACACACAGAACGCGAACGTGAACCTCACGTTCACACCATCCCTGTAGTCTTGTTGCCGTTCTATGATCGCTGGCACGCCCACTCGTTGGTAGCTACCTTCAAACGCTTTGCGACAAATCTTAACGACATTCCTGTGAGCTTATTCCTGGCTCATTATTATTTTTTTTATCAATAATCTATAGAATGAGACATTGATACGCATCATTTTTGAGATTTTCCAAATTTTGGACAACCCGATCGCTCACCCAGTTAAACTCGTCCTACAAGGGTAATTCTGTCACGTATCGCCCTTTGCGTCGTCGATTTATTGAGATTAAGAACACGGAGCATTGAATTTCCAATATTTTTGAATTATTTTGTATCTAAAATATAGGCCGCGATATCGGCCCTCGTAGGCCTTCATAGGCCGATATCGAAAATCGGGAAAGTTCCAAATATCGGTCTCGATAATCGGCCAGGTCGATAATCGGTCGACCTACAATTCGACGTCGTGAAGCGCTGATATCCAGACTAGATGCGGTGTGATATTTCTTTGCAATAAATTTGTGCGGATAAAAAAATCAGCAACGACGTTGTTACCAGCAATTTAATTTCAATGACCCGCAATGCACTTAAACTATCGCAGAGGAGTGCTATCTTACATGGAGGATTGTAGGATGGGTATGCCAAAGTGATACGTTGAACACGAAACCCAGCACCACAGCGATGATTAGTTTTGGAGCCATCAGTGAATATTTTGATAAACCACTGATAGTTGTGCAATAGCAATTCACAGCGTTGCTGGCATGGAGAGTTCCATCTGAATAATATCGATGTTGTGGTTTACAGCGACACCACTAGGTTACCACTTTGTCGTCTTATGCGAGAGCGAAAATGTAAACGGTAGGCGTATAGTAACTTTAACGCAGAGCGAATGTTTGCAGTTGTATAATTGTATATCTGACTCCAAGATGTATTATTGACTTCAAGAAGGTTGCGTTTACAATTCGCTGCGTGTTTCTTCTTCCGTTCGACGACCGGCGTAACCCACGCCGTACGACCTTGTTGGCTGACGTACCACCAGGCCTGTCTATTGCACACGTATTCGATGGATCACACTGACGAATACATTTTGTTTCCGTCTCCCCGACTTGTAACTTTATTGAATATCACGTACGGTTCAAAATGCAATATATCTTTCTCGCAATTAGCGAAGCACTTATAAATGTCTATCGACTTCCGAACTGGCTCATAATCATGCATGTATACCGACTTCCTCACCAGCTAATAATCACCAACGAATGCATCAACGTCTCTACGTGGTATTACATGCACCAAACATCGTACGATTTATACTTCTTGTCTATCATTCATACGACAAATAAACGACTCACAAATGTCTTATCGGGTCTCAGTTCAGGGAATTACGTAAGGTTTACCAACTCCCTATTGACTATTATTAAAATGGCATTATACCAATATATTTCGTTAAAAGTTCCCCCTTCCTAGCAAAAGAACTTGGTGTAAAAAAAAACGAATATATTGGTCAATATCTCATACCTAGGGTCATACAACATATGGACTGGGGCTAATCATAGGGACTGTAGTTAATCCTAGGGATTGGAGACAGGAAACGATTTTTATATGCAGGGGCAAAAGTAAACTAATGAAACGACATATCATCCAAGCGTGGCATTCGGAAACCCTATTTTACATTACCACCGCGGAACGGCTCGCAATATCATAGTTCCGTCCTACGGGCACTGAAACTCATATCAACAATAGTCTTCAAACAAAACAAAGAAATAAAATACATAATTTATCCAGCACCAAAAGCGGTACCACCGTTACATCAATGGTCACTACGCATGCAACAACAATATTATATCATCAATACAATAAAATACATAATAATTAGCCCAACCTTGATACCATAGAAACATTCAAGATCTCATTGCTTGCAATAACATACCATCATAATACACAAATGCAGAATTCAAATATCAAAAGCACAACACGGGGCAGCGGATACATTAAAGGTATCTTCGCATGCCAACAACAAAGTAATGAAAATGAATAATGAATATAAACAAAATGGGACATATACAATGTAATTCATAGACGAAACCAGTCTATATGCGCTGACGAATGCCATCAACGTGTATGCAAGGTCAACACCATAATTCATCCAGCAATCACGCTTCAAAACCCACAGAACATGCTATATTCACTGTCATTCACTTACTTCTTCTACTTTCTCATCATTACTGTTAACCCGTCCAGCGGGAACAGCAATCATTCCTACCAAATCCGTGTTGTTCGCACCGCGTCTACGTAACAACAGAGGGCTTATGGCAATCCAACAACCATTCTACAGCGACCATCTCAAATATGACGCACCGTTCCGTGACCACAACCGGGCCAACACGAGACCAACATTTTGCCTTCGTGGCCCTCCCAACACTTGCATTAATTTCAATCAACATAGCACTTCAGCAACGAGCTTCGGTGACCCCACCTTACATTCTACGACGGGAGTCACAACATGATGTAGCAATCCTGCATTTACATAACATATTGATGTCAGCATTTATCATTACAACGCATACTTCAGCAATCGAGCTTCGGTGACCACCTTACATTTATGACGGGAGTCACAAGTCACAACATGATGCAGCAATCCTGCATTTACACAGCGTATTAATGCACAAGGCACAATTTTCCATCTCTATTCTACGCGATTTACTGCAACACATAATCATTCAAATGTCTTGGTCTAACAATTCGTCTCCCTCTGGACGTATACTTTGGACTTGACTCATTGAGAGTTCTGCCTTCATTACATGTTTGGGTCTTAGATTTGGATTCATGCCCAGTATTCTCGCGATCGACATCAACAGGTAAGCCATCAGATATTCGCTCTCGAGACGCGTCACCAACACTACCCGGACAGTCGCTATCGCTGTCATCACAACTAGACGACACTACACCCGCGTCGCCCGTATCTACCGCGGAGTTTTGTACCACTTTGTCTGCATCAACGGGCGGAAACTGCTGCACAAAATCATCGAACATGTCGTTATCTACATCAAATGGAGGAAAGTAACAAACTTTCAGCCTGTCAATCGACACAACCTTCTCCTTACCCTTGATTAATAAGGTAAAGGCCTTGCCCGATTGCGATCTCTCGATCACCCTGTACGGGCCCACATACCAGAAATCAAACGCGGTCTTTTTACCTCTCTCGTTTTTTACATAGACATGTGAACAAGCCATAAGATCCGGCGGAACATATGCATTGACATTCGTCCGAATGTTGGACTTATTGAAATTCAAGTTCTCGAAAAATTCCCGTACATGACACAGTACCTCTGCTTGACTATTCTTGAACTTATTCGGGTCATACTCAAAATAGGTTCCAGGCAACCGCACATTTTCCCCATACGTCATTTCCGCAGCGGAATAATCATATCCCTCGCGTACGGATGCGTTCAATGACAAAATCACAAAAGGCAATAGCCTATCCCAGGCCGCGGGATTATTAGCGCAACGCAAACCGCGCTTTATTCGTCGAATCCCCGTCTCGGAGATCGAGTTCTGCTGTGGCGAAAGTGCCAACGAAAATGAATGCTTGCATTCAAGCACCGACATGAACTTTTCCCATTCATACGATGTAAACACTGAGCCACGGTCGGACCTTATAACCATGGGTGCTCCACGATCCTTTACAAACCCATTTATCAAAGCACGGATCACCGTGTCAGTATCTTGTCTTTTCATGGGGACTGCATTAGTGTAATTTGTTACACGATCAACGATGATAAGAAAATATCGATTACCATCTTCCGTTTCACGAAGCGGACCAGCGATGTCAATTGAAAAGTCGGCATTGCGATCACTACGTCGCGGCACATGCTTTAATGCGGAGCGTACATGACGAATAATTTTGCTTTTGCTACACATCGGACATGCCCTCACTGATTCTCGTAACCATTTGTCCATATTAGGGAAAACGTAATGCCGTTTGGCCAATGCCAACGTCGCGCGCATTCCGGGGTGCGAAAGAGAATGTACATGTTCAAACAATTCACGCCTCATATGACGTGGAACCCACACTCGTGGAATTACAGACAAATTCTGGGATTTATCGGTGGAATCCGGCACGTGACAAACAACGCCCGTCTCACACCCCAACAGTTTCAACTCTCTTAACTGCAAACCAGTCTCATTCACAGTACGCTCGCGAAATTCTGCCAATTCCTTGTCTTGCCTCTGTGCAACTGCAATACGCTTTATGAAATCAGGTTTCAAGCCATCTGGCACAACAAATTCATTAATCTCAACGCGAGATAAGCAATCAGAAACGGAGTTGAAAATACCGCGGATACACGTAGTTTTGTTCACAAAATAATTAATGTATTCAAGGTACCGAAACATAGCTGGGTCAGCACATTCCTTCGGATTGATAATCATCTTAGCCAGCACCTGACTGTCCGTGACAAGGCTCACTGACCTGCCCATACAAAAATCTCGAAAATGCGCAGAGCCATGTATACAGCGTACGTCTCTCTCTTCACAGCTGACCATTTTCGCTGAGACTCAGTCAAACTCTTGCTGAAGAAAGCCAGAGGTACATATCTCCCATTCTGGTACTCATTGATTACCGCGCCCAACGCAACTTGACTTACATCTGTCACAAGCTGTATAGGTCCTTTGAATGTCGGAAAAGCCAGTCTTGCTGCATCGATCAAAGCTGCTTTGATCTGCTCAAATGCATTCTGCGCCACACTGAACCATTTGAGCTTACTCCGAGCATTAGTTCCCTTCAATAAATCATAGAGCGGCTGCATAATAGACGAGCAATTCTTGATACTTCTCGAATAATAGTTGATCATGCCGATCATCCTTCTCACCTCACGCATAGTCTTTGGCACTGGAAACTTCACAATCGCCTCAACTCGTCTGGGATCTGGTCTGATGCCATCCTTGTCGATCAAAAACCCCAAAAAACGAACTGACTATGCTCCGAACTTACACTTCTCAATAGACAACGAAAGGGACTCACTCTTTAATTTCTCAAAAATTACTCGCAACGTCTCCAAATGAGACTTCTCGTCAGGCGTCGCTACCACAATATCGTCACAATACAGAAAAGTATTAGGAATGTCCCCAAGCAACTCGTAAGCCAATTTACACCATTGATCCTCACTGGAACGAAAACCGAACGGACACACATTGTACTGAAATTTACCGATTTCCTTCGCATAAAACGCTGTTAAATGGCGGTCTGATTCCGCCACCTCAATGTTGTGGTATGCGCTTGCTATGTCAAGAGTGGAAAATACCTTGGCCCCTGCCATTTGTGTACGCATCGACGCAATATTCGGTAACGGATAACACTGAGGAGCCACATGCGAATTCAAATAACGATAATCGATGCACAACCGCACACCGGGAGGTTTCCCCTCAACGTGACTCTGTTTTGGAACACACATGATCGGCGAGCAAAAATCCGGATCCGATTTTGAAATTACACCGCGCTCCAACATATCTTTAATTTGTCGCCGAACTTCTAACAAATACTGGGGTGGGATTGACCGTGGTTTCGGAGATTTTAAATAACCGAACGTCTTTATTCGCATGACATGTTTCATATCGCGCCGTTTCACAGGTTGCCGGAACAAAATCTCCGGAAACTCTTTAAGTAAATCAGCATATGGCGTGCGCTCGCTCGCGTCGATATGCGCGACAAGAGACGAAAATTTGTTTTGAGACAATTTTATTACAGTACTGCGGTCACGAGTGGCGAGTTCATCCAGTTCTGGATCTAAAAGCAACTTATGCTTTTTCATAAAATTCCAGCCCAATATTGGCTTCGACACTTCGGTTATTACAAAAGGACATTCAAGTGGTTCATTATCACCAAACTGCAACATCAAAGTCTTAGTGCCATACGCATTAATCACGGAACCATTTGCTCCCCGAAATTGCCATTTCGGCGTATAGTGCCGAATCACATGTTCACTCGCTGGTAAATTAGAAATCATGGAACCACTGTCACTCAAGAAATTCAAACCATTTAATTTATCAAACGCATAAGCCAAATACTCAAAATCAAAAGAATTAATACTTGGACCACTTGGATAGAAACCACTGCCATATAGTCATGAACTACGATCAAAACATTTACGTTCACGATAGGCTGAAAAGCTCCGATCACCATATCGGTGTTGATTCTGGCATACCCATTCAGTATTACTGCCACCTCGGGTACCAACGTTGCCGCCCCGATAATATCGCATACCTCCGCGGTTTGACTCAGCCCTATTCTGCGCCATGGGAGAATGGTTCAAAGAGTTATTGCTATCGTCACTTGGCTGCACTTTAACATCATCCAATTTCAATTCCGCCATTTGCTTCTCCATCTTAGCAAGTTGCTTACTTATCGACTCGATAAACTGCGCATCTTCCTCAGCTCTAACCGCGCGCTCCTTTTCCGGTTTTGCCACACTTACTTCATTAGTTTGAATGTAGTTATTACCCGGATTCAACCCCGCATTAAACAGCTCAACCGCGCGCTGACACATTGTATCAAAATCATCTCTATAATGTCCACGTAATGCGAAAGCGATGTCGGGCCTGCAGTACTGTAAGAACACGTGACGCTTGAACCCCTCCATAAACGGTGAATTATCGGCACCCGCACACTCATTAATCCGCGATCGCAAATCTCTGGGATCCATACCCACAACTGCCTCGGCATAAAAGTTATTCAACTTCTGATTAATCGGAACATCAAAACGGTCCAACAGAACCTTTTTAAGCAAGTCGTAGCAATTAGGATCATGTGGGCCAGGAATACTCCCATCGATAGCGGCGAAGTGTGCGTCATTCAAGTTCCTCAACAAAATGAGATATTTAGCTTTTTGCGACCGTACATTCTCGCCCTCGAGCTGATATTCTAATATTCTGAAATACAGCGCCGGTTCCTGCTTGTTAAAAGGTCGATCGATAGTGATCTCGCGAGAAGTGAATCTATCCAGAGGTTCGTTGTCACTACTTTCCACTTCCATTTATGACAGTGAATAGCAATTGCTCATGCGAGAATTGAAAATGATTACCTTTTTCCGTTGCCCGTACACGCAAATGTCGCACTGCACACAGACGAAGATTCCGCAGCAAAACAGCTCATATTCTAGCAGGAATTATTGGATATATCACTGAGAAAACAAAATTAAAGTAAGCCACCTGGAATTTACACAGAAATACTAGAAATTTTCTACTTTTAATTAAATTATTCGATCGGATATAGAATATTCATATACAATACACATTTACAACATATCTCGATTCTCTGACATGACTCAAAGAATGAATTCTGATATTTATGCAATTCACTACACATTCCACCGTCTCTGAAACCGAAATAAAAATGCAAATCCCTCTCCGGGAATGCTACTTAACTTCAAAATATGTTACAATCCTCCGTATCTTCTGCGCAGGCGCTCTTCGTTGTCAAGTCTTCTTGCGAGAACGTCGCGATGACTTTTGTTATCTGTCCCCGTCACTGATTGCTGATTGATCCTTCTCACCGTCGTGTGAGGCGTAGTTTTCTCTGAATGGTCTTTCTCGCCGTTGTGTAAGGCGAATCTTTATATTTATCGTTTCCGTGGTCCGTTGCTGTATTGCTCTTTCTCGCCGTCGTGCAAGGCGAATCTTTATATTGATTGTCTTCGGTCGGTCGGCCGGTCGGTCTTGATTGATTGAACGTCGGAAGGTCAACCACTTTAACGCAGAGCGAATGTTTGTAGTTGTATAATTGTATATCTGACTCCAAGATGTATTATTGACTTCAAGAAGGTTACGTTTACAATTCGCTGCGTACCACCAGGCCTGTCTATTGCACACGTATTCGATGGATCACACTGACGAATATATTTTGTTTCCGTCTCCCCGACTTGTAACTTTATTGAATATCACGTACGGTTCAAAATGCAATATATCTTTCTCGCAATTAGCGAAGCACTTATAAATGTCTATCGACTTCCGAACTGGCTCATAATCATGCATGTATACCGACTTCCTCACCAGCTAATAATCACCAACGAATGCATCAACGTCTCTAGGTGGTATTACATGCACCAAACATCGTACGATTTATACTTCTTATCTATCATTCATACGACAAATAAACGACTCACAAATGTCTTATCGGGTCTCAGTTCAGGGAATTACGTAAGGTTTACCAACTCCCTATTGACTATTATTAAAATGGCATTATACCAATATATTTCGTTAAAGTAACATATTGTAAAGCAGTGGTTCTTAACCTTTTTTCCTCCAGCGCCCCCTTTCAAAAATTATCGTGCTCCAGCGCCCCCCCAACTTCATAATGTAAGGAATGTAATAAAGACAATGAGTAAGAGGGAGGGCCGTAACAGCACTTCGTAAACCCCCTAAAAACGATTGCCTTGCGCACCCATAGCGTGATAAACCGTACTTCTGAGGGCTTCGCCCCCCCCCCCACGAACCCCCTATCGTGATTTCGATGGTCAGCAAACTTTGTGTGGCCTGGTCGCCCTAGGTACCAAAATTTTCTATAATGCATGAATGAATAGGTGGCAATTACATAAATAAGTCGCGATAAACTGAGTGAGCTGTTGTATAGGAAGATAAAGGGCACGTAATTAATAATTAAACATATTCGGGCGTGCCCGCAGGTACAGTTATTCGTTACCAGGGCCGTAACAGCACTTCGTCAACCCCCCCAAACAAAAAACGTTGGTCCTGGGCCCCCATCGGGTGATAAACCAAGCTTCTGGGTGACTTTACTCCCAGACCCCCATTAGGCTGTCCTCTATTTGCTGAAAGCCTGTTAGGTATCGACATTGGGTGTCCATTTACTGAGGCAGCTATTCTCGCCTAGTCGCGCCAAGCGCGTAAAATTTCACTAATGAAAATTGAATTGGTCAATATCATCGGGAATTGCATGTAAATTGAGATTAATTTTTATCCTCTCTCTGCTCACGTAAACACATTTACCGGTAGAGCTGAGTGAGGTGCAATGTTCCCTCTAAGCTGCGCACGTGCGCAGTGCTGACACGGTCTCTGCGCACAGAAAATCTACGTTGCGCACAACAAATCCGAAGTTATTACCTTTTTTAGTCGATACGCACTGTTGTCCAGGGGTCAGCGCAGTGAGTTGTTGAGTGTGCGCAGACTCATCAAAACTTAAAGCGAACATTGTGAGGTTTCTTGGAAACTGTAGGGCCCGTTACTAATAATTAAACATAAACATATTCGGGCGGGCGAACCCGTTGGTATGACTTCGTTGCATGATGTTATTTCGTGACCCCCTGTCTGCAATATCAAAAAATATAGAATCGCTCAACGGGGGATATCGCCCAACAGGAATATCCCTGTTGCCCAATCGTACCAAACTAAAAGACGCACACGATTTCAGATTGGTATTTCTTCACTGACATATAATTTTTCCCTGCCAGATGGAATTCGTCTTCTGGGGTTCAGATTGCCAAGACAGGAACATTCGGTGTCAGTCATTTAGGCGCCCATGGACAATTATACCTATATGTATTTTGAAGGCTATATGTAACGAAGTTTTCGGTGTTAATTTGCTCTGAATACTCATTAAGGATATGTCCTATCACCACATCATCTACTGCGAAGCCATTTTTCTCCAGCGCCCCCCATATCGCCCCCTGAGCGTTTCCGCCCCCCTTCAAAATCGCCAGCGCCCCCTGGGGGGCGCTGGGGGCAAGGTTAAGAACCACTGTTGTAAAGGTAATATTGGTAAGATATCGAGTTGGATTCATCTCGAATGCCTGTATTTAGCAAGTATTGAGTTTTGGATAGCTTCTAAATGTGGTCTTTCTCAATAACTCGGAACTACGTTACTGATAGCTCTGTAATGGCTCCTGATCGCATGACAAGCAGAAGTGGTAGATACTACTGACTTGCATATTACAACTGCTCTAGTGCATTTACAAGCAAGTACAAACTGTACAAGACTCCAAACATAACAGTAGTCGGGATCGGGATGCTAAATAAACATTGACCATGATCCGCGGAAACATTTTATCAGAATGCATTGTATCGTACTGGGTCAGGATCGGCCTACCAGAAGCCCGCGGACCAAATAAGACCCGCGAGACGGTTTTGAGTGGCCCGCGAGGTAATTCGCGAAATTAGTTACTATAAAAATACAATAATTTGGTAATTTATTGTGAACTAGTAAGGCCTGATTCCAAGGGATATTGATGACTAAAATATCAGTTCCGATGTATTGGCGTTGCATGGGGCCTGTATTCGCAATTATGAGAGAATGTGTCGTTAAACATTCGATTTCGCGTCTGCACTCGCAGTAAGTTAGTCGGCTATGAAACCATTGCGCAAAATGATCCCTACACTTCTTCGCCGAAATCTTCGATATTTATATGCCCAAGCGCCGAATAATCTTGTCCTAGACAAATGAGCCCAGCGGTACAGAGAGGCGACGCAAAACATATGCAAGTGACATTATTATTGACAGAATTCATTCACTGAATTTGAAAAATTTTCGCGCTTGGCAGTGTTTGAGGGATGCACACTGACTTTTCATAACATATTTGTTATCGATTTCGATGCGTATCGAGTACAGAAGTCTTGATTTCACCGTTAACTAATCCGGTTCGTTCCTATCGGACGACTGATGACGTCAGACCTAAGACAATGCGTTGGCTGGAGCTAACTCGCTGCTTCTGGAACATTCCATCTGTGTGGTGGACGTGTTCTGTTTGCTCGGTATAATACAACTGTATCTGTCTGTGCTGTGAACTGGTTGACGCTTGGATAATAAAGAACCTGTAGCGGCACCGCTACAATAGAGCTAAATTTAAACTAAAACTAGAGGGGTCCGCGGGGGTCCGTGACGGTCCAAAAGGGGTCCGCAAAGACAAAAAAGGTTCAGAACCACTGTTGTAGAGCATAGGCTGGAGTGCTTATCATTGCACCACAGCAAAGTCGTAACGCACCATTCTGAATTCCCTGAATAGCACTGAAACTAAATCTAGGTGGAAAGAGGTATGTTTCGTAACCATAATCGCGGTCCGATCGCATGAGAGATCTATAAAGAGCTAGGAGGCAAACTTTCCACGCTCTTCATGTGGTACCTGCCAAGGCGCGCGAAAGACTCTTGGTGCATTTGTCAACAACCATGCTCGAATGTGATATCGAATGTGATGCCGAGATGTTTGTATTCCTTTTGGACAGTTATGGGTGAGCCATTCAATAAGAGCAATGCCACGAGTCAGCTCGAAATTCTTGCTCGCAAGTCGTCACCGGATATGGTATAAACTTCAAGTCAAATCGAACATGTTACCAGGTATGATTTCGCGTTACAATTATGTTAATTACGGGACGGACTGGCGCAGTTCGAAATCAGTCTTAAATATGAAATATTTTTGGCAAAATATATATGCAATGACCACTATTATTGTCCGATTTGATCATGAATCATAGAATTGGCATGGATTAGCATTTGAATTTATTCGCAGACTGCGCTATAGCGAAATTGAGCTCAGAAGCCAAAAGGAAATTTTTCATTTTAATATAAAGTGACCAAACTCATGTATATAATATAATTATAGAAAACGAATCAAGTACTAATCATAGGATAAAGCTCTCGCGTCAGACACCTTGACTAGATTTTATAACCTGGTCATCCTCAATAAACAATTTGTTAAAATTAAGGATGGGTGTCGGCTTATTAGAACCAGATATAACTTTCCATCTTTGAAAAGCGATCACTTCGTAGATTTGCTGTTTTACTTATGATTGTTACTATCATTTTAAGTGGTGCTTCGAATTGCAGCAACGGATTCATGTGACAAGTCATACATGCTGCGTTGGACGCTGAGACATAAATACTTTGTAGCTGACGTAAAAGCATTTATCTTCAACTTCTTGCTTCTTAGATTGCGCTGAGCAACTAATTGTGTAAGAGTTATACCCGAAGTTATGAACTAGCTGTACCTATAACAGCACATAAAGAGGACGGATCTACCAAACAAGTGCGCAAATCGGCTGCTGTAATGTAAGTAACAAACTTACTGAAGTGCTGTATGTAAGAAGTAAAGTTGGTCTTTTATTGGCAATTCTGACGAGACTAGGTAATTCATTTTCCTGTAAATTCAATTATCATTTTGCCTTCACACAAAGCGGGGGTCAGCGCTGCCTCTTTTCGCTGTGTCTGCTCATGAATTGTGACTCGAAGATAGTCGAGACTTCATCGCAACTTTACTGAAAAATGGTTAACTGTCGATTCCATATGTTTAATAAACATTGTTTATGGAAATATCCTTAAAAATACATCTACATGAGCTCAACTTACGTGAATCAAATAGGCCATGTTGACCTTCGCACATGCAATTATTCTGTTGAGAACACGATTTACACAACACATCGTCATATTTGTCCGATAAAGACACCAATATTTTATATGAACATAACACAGGCCATATTATTAAATTTTTATACTTAGAGCTTGATGTAAACTATTATTTGGAGTATTTGTATCCAGTGGATATTGAGGGCAGAAATCTTAACCTGATGCTGCTTCCTTTCTTTTCAGTCTGAGAAACGTTGGCTTCATTTCCTCCCATTCTGAAATATCAAATGCATATTAGGTAAAAAGAAATGTGAATTTCGGGCTGGAATCCAGTCGCATATATATTTAATCTTTACAATGTGCGAGTTACAAAATTTGCAGTCAGCTCTAAAAGGGTGTTGGCCGAGTATACTGGGAAATGACTGGCAAGCATGATTTGAATTACAGAAGAAGGTAAAGCAGAAAAGACGCAGAATGACTAAAAATTTAACGCAATACTGCACTTGGCGCAGGGTAAGATAAGTCATCGTTCTACAGCCGTGGCTATGAAACTTTTTAGACCGCGACACATATCCGAGTTTTATTGGTTCTTCCAACCCAAGCCTCTCATATCAAAATAATGCATTTTGAATGTTAGTACACTACGTTTTTATGGTCATATATGAAATATAGAAAAGCTGAAGACCACCAGTAGGGTTGTATTCGACACCGCTTTGCGGCACATTTGCTACGTACGACATTTCAAATTGCTGGGTAACCGGCACCATTCTGTTCCGACTATTTCGACGATAGGACATATCAGTATCGAAGGTTTCGACCTGGGTTCCCAACGTGGGCGATACCGCTCCCAGAGGGCGATTTTGAGAAATAAGTAAGCGAAAATAACGAAAAAGGGCGATAGGGGGGCGGGCGAAGGGGGCGATAACGTTAAAGCGGCCATATTTAACTAATCGGCACGAAATGCACGCGAAAACCTGTAAAGTTGACTAAAAAAAGGTCAACCTATAGAGGTTACATGAGAAAATGGGCAATTCGGGAGTCAAGGGGGAGAAACGACCTTTCTTTTAGTCAACTCACATGTAATTGCAGTTTTTATGTCCACTTTTTCGGTTCCGAATATTTGCGGGTGATGATCTGTGTGGATCTTGAAAAGGGGGCGATAAGTCGAAAAAGGTTGGTAACCACTGGTTTAGACCAACCAGCGACGGTCATTTTGAACCAAAGGTTTATCGCCGCCGATTTTTTCGGCAACGCACTTTGCTCAGCCATATGTTCGTCAAAACATCATGGCTTCAAGATGTCCTGGCTCGGAAAGGGTCGGCCCCGGAAAACCCGTGTCTAATAGTCCCGCACCCGCATGTCGCGATACTACTAGACTGAAGCATTTCAACGGCCTCAGACTGCGTTAAGTGATACTAGGAATATACCGTTTTTTTTTCACAATTTCAAAAACAGGTAGATTCATTTCTATATATTATATTAGGGTTGCCATACGTCCGAGATTTCCCGGACATGTCCGGAATTTCACTGTTCAAACTGCGTCCGGGAGGAAATTCTAAAATATGCCTAAATGTCCCGAATTTTGAAGGCTTGAAATAGGATCAATTTATTTTCGTAAATCAAAATAAACGATAATATTTTTGGGCACATTTATGCCACTTGAAATTTGTGTTTTCGCTGCGCGCGATTTAGTGTCCACGTTCAGTGATTTCAATTTGTGGATAACCGCCCTCGCAAAAGTGCAATCAAAAATAAATAACAACATCATTTACTGGAATAAGACTAATTATGATCGAAGTTATGGGAGAACGGTATATTCCTAGAGTCGGTTACAGCCATTTAGATGCTTCTGTCAAAAATAGTGGTTCTAAACCTGGGATTCGTTAGTCATTATTCTTGGGTTCGCAAAGATGTTAAGCGTAATCAGCTTAAAAATAGGCCGTAAGTAAGTCTGGGCAAAGGTGCACCGTTTTTTAGTAATCAGTTTATCTAATTTCCAGCTGGGGGACAGAACATTTTCAAATTAGAAATGGAGTCGCCACCATGAAAGGTTGAAAATCACCGCAAGTGCAACTTTCTGGTGCGGACCAGCATTTATAGGCTCATAAATAGTCTTGTCCGTGCGACATGACATGACTTTACGATGTACAATTACGTTCCTTGCATTTTCGAAATCATCATCCTCCACCAGTTCCGCCGCTATTTATGATCATGTGGACGGAGAGAAGTTCAAGGTTTATATGGAAAAATAAATATAGACAGATTCCTTTCACAAAATATAACGACCAGATGCATATAGTGAGCCGCCAGAAGTTGTATCGATTAATTATCGTATGGTGGGCTAAAGATCAGTGTTTATTTGGGTGGGAGGGAGCTGAGAAAAAGTTGTTTCGGTCCTGGTTACAACACACAGCCACATACTTCGGCTCCTGATCCGGATCGTGACCACCTCTGGTCGATAGGCAAAGATTTGCTACTGCGACGTCATATTGACAGACAATGTTTCATAACTCATTTTAAAATCCGCTAGTGGGCGCTAAATAGCGTCCGGAATTGGATTCACACAAATATGGTAACCCACTAACCCTATATCATAAGTATTCAAAAAATATGGTGTGCGGTATTTACGGCCTCGCTATTTCACTCCTTGTACCGAGTCCGAGTAATACCCACTCAAGTCATAGTTTTCCAGAGAAGCGAGTGTGTCATTTAAATCTTATCATAAAATCAAACCAGTTTGTGTAACACAGTGGTTCTTAACCTTTTTTCCTCCAGCGCCCCCTTTCAAAAATTATCGTGCTCCAGCGCCCCCTCCCCCAACTTCATAATGTAAGGAATGTAATAAATACAATGAGTAAGAGGGAGGGCCGTAACAGCACTTCGTCAACCCCCTAAAAACGATTGCCTTGCGCACCCATAACGTGATAAACCGAACTTCTGAGGGCTTCGCCCCCACAAACCGATTTCGATGGTCAGCAAAGTTTGTGTGGCCTGGTCGCCCTAGGTACCAAAATTTTCTATAATGCATGAATGAATAGGTGGTAATTACATATATAAGTCGCGATAAACTGAGTGAGCTGTTGTATAGGATGATAAAGGGCACGTAATTAATAATTAAACATATTCGGGCGTGCCCGCATGTACAATTATTCGTTACCAGGGCCGTAACAGCACTCCGTCAGCCCCCCCCCCAACCAAAAAACGTTGGTCCTGGGCCCCAATCGGGCGATAAACAAAGCTTCTGGGAGACTTCACTCCCAGACCCCCATTAGGCTGTCCTCTATTTGCTGAAAGCCTGTTAGGTATCTACATTGGGTGTCCATTTACTGAGGCAGCTATTCTCGCCTAGTCGCGCGAAGCGCGAAAAATTTCACTAATTTTTGATTGAATTGGTCAATATCATCGGGAATTGCATGTAAATTGAGATTAATGTTTATCCTCTCACTGCTCACGTAAACACATTCACCGGTAGAGCTGAGTGAGGTGCAATGTTCCCTCTAAGCTGCGCACGTGCGCAGTGCTGACACGGTCTCTGCGCACAGAAAATCTACGTTGCGCACAACAAATCCGAATTTATTACCTTTTTTTAGTCGATACGCACTGTTGTCCAGGGGTCAGCGCAGTGAGTTGTTGAGTGTGCGCAGACTCATCAAAACTTAAAGCGAACATTGTGAGGTATTCTTGGAAACTGTAGGGCCCGTTACTAATAATTAAACATATTCGGGCGGGCGAACCCGTTGGTATGACTTCGTTGTATGATGTTATTTCGTGACCCCCTGTCTGCAATATCAAAAAATATAGAATCGCTCAACGGGGATATCGCCCAACAGGAATATCCCTGTCGCCCAATCGTACTAAACTAAAAGACGCACACGATTTCAGATTGGTATTTCTTCACTGACATATAATTTTCCCCTGCCAGATGGAATTCGTCTTCTGGGGTTCAGATTGCCAAGACAGGAACATTCGGTGTCAGTCATTTAGGCGCCCATGAACAATTAAAGCTATATGTATTTTGAAGGCTATATGCAACGACGTTACCGGTGTTAATTTGCTCTGAATACTTGTTAAGGATATGTCCTATCACCACATCATCTACTGCGAAGCCATTTTCCTCCAGCGCCCCCCATACCGCCCCCCTGAGCCCAGCGCCCCCCATATCGCCCCCTGAGCGTTTCCGCCCCCCTTCAAAATCGCCAGCGCCCCCTGGTGGGCGCTGGGGGCAAGGTTGAGAACCACTGGTGTAACACAAAGATCGGCCCATTTTCGTGATGAAGCCTCATTGTCGCAACCACGTTTATACGTTTCTTGCTTATTGGATATAGTACCAAACGCAGTGGCATTAGACATGGAAAAGCCATCCAGAGATCGTGTGAAGCACGATGAAATTTTTATTTCGTAAGAAATTCAGCAAATATCACATACATATTGAAAGATTGCTCAGGTTAAGTCGCGACCCATACTTTAAGAATCCCTGTTCCACAGCAAAGTAACTCATTATGTCGAAAAACCGCGACAGGCGAATAATTGGTGCCTAATTCTACAAAACATATTGCGAGCATAGACAGTGTAAATAAGGATAGCATACAACAAATTATTTCCTTAAAGTCCGGGTTTCCGATGATTCCGAACCCGGATAGAGCTTGGTAAAAAATGCTCCGAGCTGGAAACAGTAGATTTAACCGAAATACATCTCTCAATACGACACAAAACCTACCAACTTCCGTATTACAAATATATGTGAGGGCGCTCCCGAAAGACACGTTGAAGCAGGGGTGGCCAACCTTTTCGGGCAAAGGGCTACATGCAATTGAGAACCATTGTACGGGCCACTAGCCGCGCTAAGCGCGATTTTTTTAAAAGTATACAGAGGTCAATGCTATTGCTACTTGCGTTTATTGCGTATCTGCTGCATATCTTTGGGCTCCGTTTGCAAAGACAGGACTATTCAGCGCCTAGACATATCGATATCGAAAGCTTCGGCCAACATGCGTCAATCATTTTATGCCTAGGTTTCATCGTCGACGATCTTTCTGGAACGCAAAACGCAAGGTCGGATATTGGACGACACTTTCTCTCGTAATTCCGAATATAGTTAGGCTCAATCTGGTACATTAGGCGTTCTTTCACTTTCAGGACTGGGTAACAATATTAAGAGCAAGAATCGAGTGACAACATATTGCGTGAAGCGTGAAGAAAATTTTTACTTTAGAGAAATCTACTGCAAATATTCTACTTTATTGTAATGTACGAAGATCTACCAAAAATGTGACTGCCCATGGATATGCCAATGAGTTGGAACTAATATTTTAGTCATCAACATCCAAAGTGCTGCGGCCAGACCAATCGAATATTTGGTTGGCCCCACAAGTTCACAATCTGGGCAATACATTTTTGATAATATAGGCTACCTAATCTAGAAATATGGCTCGCAGGTCACTCAAAACATTCTCGCGGCCACGGGTTGGCCACTTGCGTTAAAGTGATGGTTGCCGAATATACCTCCGTTCACTGTTACTGAATACTAGGGCACGTCACAATTGTTCGAGTACTCGAGGCTGAATCGAGAAATAATTTTAATAATTCATGTCGAGTAATGAGCGACGATTTTTTCGAATACAGAAATCATACGCTCCTTGCCACTGAGAGTTAATTTACCAACGGAAAGGCTGTAAACTTGTAATGGTCGTGTCGCAGAATATGAAATATGTCGCACGTTACAGGAAATGGCATATCTGTGAAGTCATGGTCAACGCACAGCAATGTCAGAAAGTGAAATAATATAGGCATAGTCGACAAATTCCAAAGCATCTTTAATCTGCTGAAGAACTAACATTGTATAACTGGCGTTTTGTTCTTTGCTTTCACAAAATTTACATATTTAAACTTCCCATCTCATTCATATGTCATAGTAAGTGACCTGACTGTGTGACTGAATGACGTCATAAGGAGCGATATTCGAACACTCGAATCGAAACCTAATACTCGGTTCAGTGTCGAATCACCCAGTTACTTAATTTTGCCCAGGCCTACTGAATACCTGTTCGCAGACGTTCGAGTTGGCTTTTCAATTCGTCAATGTCTTCCTGTGCTTCCATGTCCTTTACGCATGTCTTAACACAGGTAATCGGATATTCAATGGTGTTCAAACGTGACGACGGAAGTCCCGGATCGCATATCGCCAGCTGACATCCTGGTCTCGCTTTGCACAGGATTTCCTGATTCTGATTGGAGGATACCGTCACAAAATAACACATCGTGAGTATTACACTCGTGAGCTTCATTTCCTTCAAACTCAGACTCAGAATTAAGTGAGATGATCTGTGAAATATATTAAATCAGAAAATAAATCGACGAAACGACGAGAATCCTCGGTGGGAATTATGCTTGCTACGGTTATGCAAGTCATAGCAATTATTTTAATACTGCTCGAAAAACATTATATGATGCTGTTATTAGAAATCGGATATGAGAGGTAGTGGCAACCGTAATATTTCAATATCTTCGATGGCGCATACAAATGTCTCTAGTGGCCATTTTCTAGTAAGTCGACTTGTACTCGAGACATTTTATGATATTTTGCATTTTAAGAGCGTTGCCCGGCTTTCTGATGTGTTTTCTGCATGACATGTTGCGCTTAATTTTGCGTCACTACCTGCACAAATCTTTAACATATGCTAGCGATTGAAAGACTAGAGAATATTGTTCTAAAGTCTTATAACCTGGTATTCTTCGCATATTTCTGGGAAATAATCAATGGATTAATGATTCGCCAAAAATTGGAATGAAACAACAATTCCGATATTGCGATAAATGCTGTATATTGCATAGCCCTCGAGGTCATATCTTCTCAGTAGTTACTTATAAACTCAAACGTGCACCTCTGGGACTGATATGTGACCTTTCTGGTGCTTATGATGTCTCGTTAGTCGCAATGACATATTAATATGAATAACCAAAAGCGCAAGATAGACGAGAAGCCGGTTTAAGGAGGGTTGGACGGGGACCGGATAAATATATACTGTCGTCATGATAAAAGTGCTACTTCGAACTTTTCACTTATACAAGTGACTTTAACGTATCCCAAAACTACTTTTTACTAATCAGAATCAGAAATGTAAAACGTAAGTAATTTTGCCAAAAAAACTGTGAAGTAGAATTGACGGTAGTCTGCCAAAATAACTATTTCAATGAGTAATGCATTGGGGCGAAGCAAACTTCTCTACTTGGTAGGCTTCCCATATTTTGAAAGCCCAAAAGAAGGACATTTTTTACAGATATAAAAATTGAAAAGTATATTCATATTGAAATAAACCCCAACATTTTCGGCTGACACTCGCCAGGGGTAATCGTCTGCAACTAGTAGAGAATTGGAAAGAACATTGTATATCAACAATCGTATCACAAAATATGACGTCACCAGCATGAAAGAGAGAGCGTTCAATGTACTATTTTTAGGTGGTACACGAACTCCTTTTGTTGACAGAGTTTGGGTTGGTGTATTTTGATAAAAGTCGACGGCCCCTCCCAACGACACGAAATCTGTCATCACGATAATTATTCGCAAAATCGGATAATCTAACGGATGCTTGCCGATGGCAAAACTGATGGCCTTTGATCGGTCAGCATCAAGCTTCAGCGGATGAGTTAAGGGTGAGCTTTTCACCGAGCCCGATGCACGTGTTCAGATAAATCTGGGAACATGCTGGTTTATGCGTTCCTGCAGACGCTTTGACGTTCTTCCCACGTAGCCACAATCACAGTGGCACTTATATTCGTACACTACATTACTTTGTTAAAGTGCAGGAAGCACGTCTTTGCGTGTTGAAGGGAGCAGTTGTGTAGTCGCAAAAATCACATTGGTTTTGACTGTGTCGTAACACTTACTGACCGCAGAAATCAATTGTTTTACAAAGCGGGGAGAAATGGGACCAATCCAAGGTAGATGGATATAAACATATTTTATTGTTCGTTCGGTGGGCTCTGTTGATTTTTCTGCGATGAATCGCGCTAATTTCCTCTCTATGCCGCGGTTGATGACGCGTTCAGGGTAACCGTTATCAAGTAAGATTTTTCGGATGTTGTCAAGTTCTAAACTCAGTTTGTTCCCCGAACATATTATCAACGCTCTATGCACGAGGGTGCCTATGAGGTTACTTTTCCTGCGTCGAGGACTTAATGAATTCCAATGAAGGCATTGGCCTCTGAATGTCGGTTTCCTGAAGACCGACGTTTCAAATTTGTTGGTATTGCGCTTTCGACTAAAACGTCCCGAAATGATAATGAGTTCTTGCGTTCTTTTTCAATTGTGAATTGCAAAATGGTGCAGCTGCAGTCAGAAATACCGACGTTATAAAAATCGGTGTGCTGACTAAAATGTCAACTTTTTGACTCGACTTCACAATTACACGTTTACCGCTTTACAGATAAATTTACGTGAGTTGAATAAAAAAATGTCAGCTTTCCGACTCGACTCCCGAAATACCCGTGTTGGGTCATTTCGGCTCAAATTCCAGCAAATTCTTGTGGCCCATTACGGCATTTAAACTCAAAATTGGGTAAGATTTAAAAAAAAAAGTAAGACATTTTTAGAAAAGAGGTCAAAATGTCAAAAAGGAGTACATATCCTCCTAAAGGAGGACGTATGGTACGCCTGCTGGTTGGAAAAATTATGAGTATTTCGTTATTGACTGAAGAAGGTTGCGTTCCGTTAATCGCTGCATATATCTATCTTCTGGCGGATCTGACCTCTTTCATGTATAGCCTATTACTTTGACGTAGGCATGCGACAGCCTGTGTTGTATACACGACACGACGAGGTTTTGTTCCAACCGTTCGAACGGAAAGTAGTCTTTATCAATCAACCATAAATTCGAATGTACATCAATTGTATGAATGTGTGTTCTAGGACAACACACATATGTAGGTTCATGCTAATGCAGCGGCGTTACACTCTTATCAATCTTTCACATGCAAAGCAAGAAATTCTATCCGGCGTTTCTTGAGTATTAGTTCATATCTTTAGATAAATGCATGGCGACTTGTCTACGTCTACAATCATTTCTCTCATATCCTGATTGTAGCCGCAACCCTTAGATCGTGCCACAGGGTGTATTAAAATATTATGGCTGCTTATATCCCCTTTCGGTACAGAGAAAAAGACTCGCTTTGTTGGTGCGTGTTTTTTATTAAAAATGAAATACAATAAGCATAGGTAAATACGTCCTAAGCTAATCAAATACAAAAGATCTTACTTGACAATGTGTCTTCCGGGTTTTTAGTTTATTATATTTTTAGATTTACTTTGACTGTAACAAGATACCAAAATAGTGAGATATTGAATGAATTTACCTAAAATAGTCCTATTCTAGTAATGCAATAAACCTTACTAATCCTGTTCTGATAACTGAACTAATGCTAAAACGATCCTACCACTAACGCACGTGCACTAAGCAGTGAATTGCACCACGATACGTCAGACCGAGTTACCGCTGTGCTCTAACAATGACACTGAGTCCACTTCCTTGCTTGGCGGGAGTGTGAGGGAGCCACAGCGATACCTTAGAGCCGTACGGTGGCTACACTGATGATGATATCATCATCATCATGGTTATAATAATTAGGGCGAGTTTTTGCAACTTTTGCAAAGTTTTTTACAGGTTCCGACAGCTTCCTAGATACTCAGAATCTATGCACTATGATGTTGTTTGGATATATTTTATTGTGCAAATTTTTGCAACTTTTCTTTATTTTTCATGCCAATTTTTACTGCAACTTGTATCAAATATAGCGTAAAAAGGTAAAGGAGTGGTTCAAAAACATGCTATTAACTATTTCTAGTATGGTTCTAGTATGGTTGCGTAACACAGAGCTATGTGATGGATTAGCTGCATGCCACTGTTATCTATGACACAATGGCTTGCGAGCAAGATGTTTAACTACCCATGCCAACCAAGACCGTGCCCTAACAATATGCAAATATATAGATTCAATAATTCTGTCGTTCCATTTTGAGATGGCTTTACTTCACGAACGCCCAGGCGAGATCGCTGAAAATTACATTTTTCACTGGGTCACCTTTTTCAGGCTATTCATTCTGTTAAAGTCACCGAGGGTGAGTTTTTCAGTAATGCCCTGGGTGACGTTTGCAGACGTAGGGGTTTGGGGTGTGTTATTTGACGTCTTTTAGGTTCATGCCATGTTTACATGTGATAAAATGTTTACATTAAATACGATTTATCCCATTTGTAGGAGGGTAAATAAGCCAATGATGTATAGATTCAGGAACCTGTCCGCCAAGCACTTCATTTTTCCATATCCAGCCCGACAACTTGGGAAGTTGTCCTCCCCTGGCTTAGGCAGTATGTGTCGTACAATATCGGATAAAGGAGAGTTTATAGCCAAATATGGTCGTTTATTGGTACCGTATGGCTTTCAGAATAACAAGTTGGTATTGATCGAAAAAACAGCAATTTACAAAAGAAACGGTCATGCGTGGCGTTATTTCAACGGTATACGACCTTGGCATGGATATAATTAGTTCGGTGTCAGCTCGGGAATAAGGTACATGCTAAAGTAGTGATTCTCAACCTTACTGACCCGTGGCCCCCTCTGAGAGGTAATTATAGTAAGCGACATGGGTTCCCAAACTTGTTGTGGCCGCGACTCCGAATTTCGATTTGAAAATGACCCATTAACCCCACCTCTCAATTTGACCTACAGATTACTAAAAATAGTCAGCGTCTTAGATAAAAACTAGTCACGGTCTATGTGGAAAGCTGTTGACGTTGTGCGCAGTAATAGCAATTACACAACACTATGTAACAAAAATTTAGTTGAACCGATTTTTTGATATTTCCCATACTGTATCACTTGATAAAATATGTTCCCGCATTTTTTTCGCCTCAAGTACCGTTTAAAAAGGTCATTTTATGCTTTTTAGACTTCCTGTCAAAGTTCCCTCTAAGCTGCACACTGCACACGTGCGCAAATGCGCAGTGCTGACACGGTCTCTGCGCACAGAAAATCTAAGTTGCGCACAAAAAATCCGAAGTGATGACCTTTTTCTTAGTTGTTACGCACTGTTGTCCAAGGGTCTGCGCAGTGAGCAGGTGAGTGTGCGCAGACTCGTCAAAAATTAGAGGGAACATTGCATCTCGCACCACGTTTTTAAAGCTCCTTTATTTAATTTCCCATTAACTGTGACGTCACATTGATCCATCATTAAATTCATAATAGTGGGTTGTTAGTAACAATCATCTTCTCAGTCTCAGTTAGTCATTATTGGCTACAGCAAGCAATCGTAGAATTTGCTGTATTGTATAGACATATCTCATTCAACTATAGCTCCCACAGGCCTGGTGCACAAGACCCTAGTAGTCGAACACCATGAAACCCCTTATACATACATACAGCAAGCAATCTCAAATTCCATTTCGTTTTGTTCTGTTAATGCACAGATTGTTGAGTAAGTATAATCTCATCAATGATGTCAGCATCACAGATATACCCTGCCTGCTGGCTGTTTTTGGTATATCTGTAGTCTGTATATCAGTTTGAAACAAGTTAAGAACAAAATAAAGATAGAAGTAAGGTTTTTTATACTTACTAACTTTACTTTAGCATGAAAATTGGAGACAAAGACTAAAATTGAGCATTTCATGTAATCTGCGAAACATGCCGATGAAATGCTTGAGTAAAACGAGAAATCAGAAAAAGTGACATTTCTCAAAGACTATGCACATTTCAGAAGAATTTTTTTCATTTTTTGATTGGTTTGGAATGCGAAAACACAGCACATACAAATTAATAGTGTTATATGGGGCTATTTGTGGTCCATAGTAAGAGGAGATTTCTAATTTCACAGACGCAAGTCACGCAAACGAAACCACTTCTGACATTTGTTAATGTATTGCATTGTTACTTGATGCAGCAGTAAGCTATAATTGTTTATATTGTCCTTTTCATTAGCGTTTTTTTGCGTCCAATAAATCACTGAGAATACTACATAGCCATTATGAGTAAAATCAAAAATTAGTGAAATTGACATTTCTTTAAAATTTGGGACACTTCAGAAAAATTTTTGGTATTTTTGTAATTAGTTTAAATTACTAAAACACAATACATAAAAAATTATAGCCAACTAAAACTTTTGCAAATTTTTGTTAGATGGTGTTATTTAATTATGAGCTCGTGAACGTTTTCTATCTATATCCAATCAGAGTATAGTCAAGTGGTTGGGGTTACGTGAAATTCCCCGTCACGCGAAGTACAGTTAACGAGCGTGTTTGTATGTTTACACATAGAATCCACGGTCACTTTCGGTTTTCCTGGAATGAAAAATTAACGTCGTATTGATTTCTATGCTCCCGACACTTTAATCTTCATAGTGATGGGCAGACGCAAACCTTACTTTATAGTAGGTGGTGCTTTAAAACGATGATTCCACTGATCAGTAACCTTGTTGCCAGGTTCGCATTCATCGGAGGTCGCTTTTTCTTCTATATCGAAAAATAAACTAAAATTTTCGAAATGACCTGCCTGTAGCATCCGCTTAGTTGTCATTATTAGAGCCATAAATTTCCGCCTTCATGACTCCAGAGAATAGTCAAACGACACAATCGGGGTCGATCCCTAGTTTGGGTGCCCTTGCTCTAGCACTTCCAATATCCTGATTACTGGGTACAAGATTTTGGAAGTCAGTGACCGCAAAACAATACCGTACACGCGTCATATCGCTCTTCAGCCGGAGATTCCGGTGTCGATTACTAAAATAAGCCATCATTTTCGGATGAGCCTTAACGAGGCACTGCGCTCTAAATATGATGGTATCTCAAATTGAAGTTGAACATCTGGCAGCATCCACGTTTTTCAAAAAGCCCTGTTTGAAATGCACGTCACTGGAGCACGTTCTCGACGAGGTCAAGTTGGGAACTGTAGCTATAATTTTCAGCAGATATTATGACCTAACTGTGTCTTATGAACCACGCTGGGTTAGTTACGGTAAGAGGTAGCGAATACGCGTGACATCGATAACGCTCACATTGAAATGCATTAGGACCCCTTGCGAACATATTTTAACTGCGGAGACGGTGGTTTTCGGAGAAAAACCGCTTCTGCTGAAAGCTGGCCGCAGAATATAACCCAGCGTGCCTCGTGGTGGAAACCACTAGTGTAGACAGCCGTATAAGGTGACAGAACGCTCTCTAACAATTCGGTTGTCAGCTTGCATTTATGTATTGCACACATTTTCATTTTTGTGTTAGTAATTTTACTGGAAAATCGTGTTGAGACCGCAGAATTACTGTGTGTGAGTTGACCAGAGGTGATCGAAGTAGTCAAGAAAGCTACTCAAGTAGAAGTAGGAGTGGCGACGGAAAAATCTACTCAAGTATGAGTAGAAGTACTTTTTCCATAAGCAACCTACAACTTTTATTTATAAGCAGCGTTCAGTTGAGAAAAACATTGCACATATGGTATAGGGGAGATGTGGTACCGATGGATCAAAAATTGCAAAATGATCTCTGTCCCTCAAACTTTCAGCCGAGAATAGCAGATCTTTTGCAGGCTCCACACTTCGATCCAAGCTCTACCTATAGCGGACATTTACATGAACATCCGCCTTTTAAAAAAATATTTATAAACGTTTGAGATTTGTTGCTCGAACGTATCATCGGACCTCACCAGGTGGGTCCAAAGGCACACGACCATGGGACCTATAAGACGTACGCTTAAAAACTCAAATTTCCCAACTTGTTTTATTGTGTACTACTAAGCTACGGCAATCCAATGAAGAATGTTTCGTCGCCACATTCAAGAATACAATAGATTATATCAACTCAAATTTTGACATGAAATCACGTTCCGATTTACGCCCAAACTTACAAAATTAATGCCAAAAACACATTGCCCGCAAATCGAGATTTTGACTCTCAAATACCTCGTAATAGCGATAAAACCACAGGTATCTATGATTTACAGCCTCGATATATGTAGGCGTGTTTTTGTTGTCAAGTGATTAGTTAATCCAACTATTTTGTTTGATTTGGCTATTATACCATAGACCCCGTACCCTATTAATACATTGTAATTGAAATGAAAATAGTCCACTAGAGGATGGTATTGAATTAAAAAATATGTGCCATGATGTACCCTGATTCCATCCCTATACTTGACAAAAAAAATTATGGCTGGTTTGTTAGTGCAGATTCTACACTGTAAAAGGTCATATAGATGAATGTATATGTCGATCCAAATTTACTTGACACCCCCTAAAACGTAAATCATTTGTCCCAGTCCCGATAACTAACGCATGTCGAAGTTTTTTCCATGTGAGGAAAGATTCTGCCAGCATGCCATTGTAAACAAATTCGCGTACTGTAATAATGGGATTATCACAGAGAATTTTTTCAAATGTTTTCGGTCCCAGTGTCTCATCAGCATACCCCAATTTTCTCTACATCCGGTAATACTGTTCGGAAGCATAAACTTGCCTATTTATAGTGATAGATAGTCATCGGCCTCTTGTCCGATCCGTCATTTTGTGTAAATTGTAAGATATTCTGGTGGTGGCATATTTATAATAAGGTGTTTCTGATGATTAATCCATACATCACAGCATGTGTAGATTTAGGTATAGGATCAAAATATCCAGACTCGTTGCTTTGAATTTACCCAATCGGTGTCAGATCGCATAACTTACCTTTTCTCGAAAACAATCTACTCCAGCAAACTCAGGGCTGTAAGACATTACTTCATGGATCCGACAACAACTCAGGTCTAAATTTATATTTACTTGTATCGGGGATTTTAATCAGGGAATACTGCTTCAAACAATTGCGACGTGTGGTCGTTGGTGATGAATGTTTACTATGTCGAATTAATTATTTTGACACTCTCCTTGGTATCGGTGGGATTTGTAACATCCGTCAGTTTGTGGAGACAGGTTGATACCACAATTTCAGATGATGCAAATTGCAAAAATTCGCCCTTCAAGTTTTGTTTATTACCTATGAATTCCCCCTTCAAATCGTCGCGAAAGTGTTTTTACGTTTGCTCATATCGGAGGGAATATCTACAGATTTTGACCTATTGAAAAAGACTCGATGAAAGAAAGCATTCACAAGGAATGGAAAGAGCTAGAAAAATCTAGGGCAGGGGTTCTCGAAGGGTGGGCCACAGAGCATTTTGAGGTGGGCCACAAAGCTATTTAGAAAATTTTAGAATTAATGTAAGTTTAGTTATATTTGTTATGGTAAACACTGGAAATATATTCATAAACGTTTCATACGACTTTGATGAGACGTAGTGGCACGTATGGAGTCAGCATGTACAAGTCGAAAACAGGAGGGCAAACGGCGGCTTTTTCCACTGGCTATGACAACCTACGGCTAACAGCAACTAAAGTAATTTCGAGTATATGATAACTGGAAGGTAATGAATAAATAACGAAGTATTCCGACAGGGTCATATGTCGTATGCCGTTGAAATGGGGTGCAATAAATTCGGATTGAAGTGTAATTGATGTATAGATTTTCTGTACTTCGGCAAGTCGTATTATTGTAAGACAAAAAGAGCCATAATTGAAATATAATAGCAACTTCTGGTGAAGGCATACTGCACCACCGCAACGAATCGTAATGGATTGGGGATTTAGTGGAGCGCATTAATCTTTGGAGTCGGTTTAAAATGTCCGACCTGGAAACCATCGAGCATAATGTAAGAGTCACATGAATTGATTGTATCATTGGATTGAATATTATGACATCGCAACTTCAGTTGGTTTGGTACAAGACATACAATGTACAATGTACAGCATGCATATTAAAAAACTCTTTCACTTCTCTGTAGTACTAGCACCCCGGCATTGATTAATGAATTGTTTGAAGCTGGCCCAGAATGATTATATTATTCCCCACAATAGTGGAACTAAAACCCTAATCACACAATAAATGCGAGGATTTGATCATTGTGTTTCGCGACGCGAATGGAGCAGCGGACGATCATAATATACTCAGGAGTTTTAGCCTATGATCTACCAGGGCCGTAGCTGCCGCACCCTAACCCCCAAATCGGGGGAGCTCGAAGGGGCTCAAGATTATTTCGTTGGTCGTTTATTGGAGGATATTTATTAAACTCGAAAATTTTCGTCGCGCTTCGCACGATTGCTTCGCCCTAGAGGTCAAGATTTAAATGTCATCAATAAATTAGGATAAAATGCGCATATTTTAGATAAATAGGCATATTGGCGACGTCGACTACCACCCATCGAACAGGATTATGACTCTAAAATAAGAGGTGGGCCACAGCACATTTTCAAACCGGAAAACGGGCCACGGCCAAGAAAGGACTGAGAACCGCTGATCTAGGGCGTGAGGATTTACTTTTAAAGGAACTGTGACATCGGACACTAGGCCGAGGTAGATGCCAGTTCAAGGGACCGCAACTGGACTTTGTTCGGCATCATCCTGTTTGTTCATTTCATCGCATTGTGTCTTATCGCATCGTACATTGTGTATGTCATGTTGAGATGAATATAACCTGACGATTATTGATATTGATATTGCAAAGGAATACTACATATGTTTATTGCACCAGCATAATGTAAACCGGGTTACCTAAACATAATATATCTATAGACGGGTAACGCCGAGAACGCAGCGCTCGTCGAGACAGTCAAATATCAAAGAGAAAACGTACGACACAGCACCAGGTAAACGTGCATAAAACAACAACACATCTCAGGGACATGTACGACACCATAGTACCTTTCATGATGTGATAAAATCCCTGGGACAAAGCATAATAATTACGGCCGCAGTGCCAAGGACAAGGACAAACCTGACGAAAATCCGGACAATGTAGTTTTATCAGACATCGCCCTTCAAAATAAGGACAAATTGGAGGAGTCAGAACGGTATGGCAATACTGCTTATAGGATTTCGTAAATTTAAAAGAAAAACATATTTAAAACATATAAGTTTGACTAGGCCAGTCACTTGAAGAGTGAGATTTAATTTTTTCCTGATCTGAGAACCGATTTGACGATGAAGCACACATACCAAAACGCATCAAACGAGGTTTTCAACTTTCGCCAATTATAGAACTTAATTCCGAAATGTTTGTATAATTTTTCCCTTATTCAATGAATCAATAATAATAAGAATAGTTTGAAAACAATATTCTGGGAATAATTAGCGACTGCTACACATGCTATGCTCGATACAATCTCCCAAAAACATTTTTGTGGACTGCAGCCTGGTAGAGCAAACTCGTTCAGTCTGATTACAAACACACGATGACACACTTTCTGAATGTCGCCACATATAATTAAAAATCAACTATATTCCTCGACCGACCAGCAATGACTGCATTCCTTCAATAACATTATTGAGTGAGTCTGGTAGCGCTACTACCACCTAAATAGCTTGGAATTTGGGATTTACGTGACTAGACTCACGATATTTTCGTTCGGATTAGCAAAGAGGTTTATTGTGAGTAATCCACGTTTATACATAACAATAATTCGAGTAAACGTGTTACGGTCAGCTAATCTTATACCAACAGGTGCATCAACCGCAGGGAATTTTGAAGCATCAATAATGCGTATCCCAGTCAACAAAAGTGTGTATATTTAATGCCGAACCAGGCGAAGATAGTGAAGGAGAGATGGGATTGCAGTCGTTTCCTCCTTATAGGGAGGCCGCACCTTTGATGTGCAAAACCTGATCGCTCTCGAATTCAAAAGATCGATTGTTCTTCTTTCCACCGGCGGCCGGACAGATTGGCGGTAGCGTTGTTAACCAATCAAATTTCGCAAATTATCACGTGACTTCACCTTATCTTCACTGCTGTCTGGCTTTGCCAGGTTTGTGAGCAGTTGAGCGTGGAGTAATTGTGTTGTCATAGTGTATCGGATGTTGTTTACTGTTTCAAACGTAAGTCTGAATTGATTCAAGCCTTACCGGTGAAGTGTATCTTGCGATTATATAACGATGGAATATGAAGAATTATCGGCTTAAGACCTAGTCTGAAGATACAAGAAGCTTTTAACGAAATGTTTCCAAGCTTGGTTGGTTGTGTACTGGTATTCAAATGTCATTGTCGATGACTGCTTGACATTAATTAGCTCAGTGGTTCTTAACCTTTTTTCCTCCAGCGCCCCCTTTCAAAAATTATCATGCTCCAGCGCCCCCCTACCGCATATTGTAAGGAATGTCATAAAGACAATGAGTAAGAGGGAGGGCCGTAACAGCACTTCGTCATCCCCCCTAAAAATGATTGCCTTGCGCACCCATAGCGTGATAAACCAAACTTCCGAGGGCTTCGCCCCCAAGAACCCCGTAGCGTGATTTCGATGGTCAGCAAAGTTTGTGTGGCATGGTCTCCCTAGGTAACAAAAGTTTCTATAATGCATGACTGAATAGGTGGTAATTACATAGGCCCATATAAGTCGCTATAAACTTTTTATCCTCTCAGCCCTCGTAATCATATTTACCAGCAGCGCTGATTGAGCTGTTGTATGGGAAGATGGAGGGCACGTAATTAATAATTAAACATATTCAGGCGTGCCCGTAGGTACAATTAATTCGTTACCAGGGCCGTAACAGCACTTCGTCAGCCCCACCCCCCCCAAAAAAAAACGTTGGTCTTAGCGCCCCCCCCCCATCGGGTGATAAACCAAACTTCCGGGGGGCTTCGCCCCCAGACCCCCTTTCGGCTATCCACTATTTGCTGATACTAGTCATCTACATTGGGTGTCCATTTACTGAGCCAGGTATTCCCGCCTAGACGCGCGAAGCGCGAAAAATTTCAATAATTAATGATTGAATTGGTAAATATGATCGGGAATTGCATGCATATTGATATCAAATTTTATCCTCTCTCTGCTCACGTAAACAAATTTACCGGTAGAGCTGAGTGATGTGTGATTGAAAAGGTAGGACCCCTCAATAATAATTATACATCTTCGGGTGTATACCCGTTGGCAGGAACGAAATGGCACTTCGTCAGGCCCCCCGAAAAAACTTGGTCTTGGGCTCCCATAGGGTGATAAACCGACCGCCCCCATCACGTTGTTCGTTTTGCCACGAAATCAGCTGTACTGTTTAGCGAGCCAGTGCGAAGTGCGAAAACTTTCGATAATTCATGATAAAATCGGTCAGTAAGATTGGGAATTGCATATATATATTGCTATTAATTTCTTGTCCACTCTGCTCACGTTACCAGATTTACCGGTAGAGCTGAGTGAGGTGCAATGTTCCGTCTAAGCTGCTCACGTGCGCAGTGCTGACATGGTATCTGTGCACAGAAAATCTACGTTGCGCACAACTAATCCGACGTTTTGACCCTTTTTTAGTCGTTACGCACTGTTGTCCAAGGGTCTGCGCAGTGAGTTTATTGAGTGTGCGCAGACTCATCAAAACGTGGAGCGAACAATGTGAGGTGTCTTGGAAACTGTAGGGCCCGTAACTAATTATTAAACATATTCGGGCGGGCGAACCCGTTGGTATGACTTCGTTGCATGATGTGATTTCGTGACCTCCTGTCTGCTATATCAAAAAAATATAGAATCGCCCAACAGAGATATCGCCCAACAAGAATATCTAGTTTTAGATATCCCTGTCGCCCAATCGTACTAAACTAAAAGACGAACACGATTTCAAATTGGTATTTCTACACTGGCATATAATTTTTCCCTGCCGGATGGAATTCGTCTTCTGGGGTTCAGATTGCCAACACAGGAATATTCGGTGCCAGTCATTTAGGCGCCCATGGACAATTAAACCTATATGTCTTTTGTAGGCTATATATAGCGAAGTTTTCGGTGTTCATTTTCTCTGAATACTCATTAAGGATATGTCCTACCACCACATCATCTACTGCGAAGCCATTTTTCTTCAGCGCCCCCCATACCGCCCCCCTGAGCCCAGCGCCCCCCATATCGCCCCCTGAGCGTTTCCGCCCCCTTTCAAAATCGCCAGCGCCCCCTGGGGGGCGCTGGAGGCAAGGTTAAGAACCACTGAATTAGCTTGTTTACGGTTTTCACGACGATTTGGATTTTAGCTGCTCACCCGGAAACTGTAACTTATTACTTCGCATCGGAATAATCAGAATGATACAGCGAGAAGGGTTAATAAATCTGATGTCTGAAGGATCTGATTACTTGCGTTTTTTTGGCAGAGTGAAAATTATTTTCAAGAGATTTTGTAGTAGCCCTGTATATATATCATTGGTGTGGTTTAATGATGGTGGGTAACCAATATGTATGACGAATTGGATAATATTAGAGGAGAGTAATATGCGGAAGATCCTGTTGAAGCAAACAGTGCATACGAGTGGGATATATTATTAAAGAAGCAGGAGAGAAGAACAATTGTTTAGTTGGTAGACACTTGAGCTAATCATCCATTTGATATATGTCAGATTCCATCTATGGTCTCCATCCACGTGGAAATTCCGAATCATCGAGTTACAATGCCTGGACTTATCAAGTATTATATATATTACTTTGCTACATGTCTGTAAATACTCGTGGACAGGCGCTTCCCGTAGGTCATTTGTCGGGATTTAAGAACCCCCTTTTTTCGATTTAAAAAAAGAGTAATTTTCACTCCACCCTACTGTGCAAGGATCAAAGCTTTTGCACTATCTTTTGTGTGAGTGTTACGGCAGTAAATTCCCCTTGGTTGCTTATTAAATAACCTTCCTGAGTTTGTTCCAGCGGCCCGTCAGCATACAGATTTCACGCTCGTCATCCATCACAAAATTTCAGAGCAGATCAAAGTAGTTCTACATGAACTGCCTGATCGCTAAACATTAGAGGAAAATTGCTCAGGTATCCAATATCAATTTCAGAGTAGTATGAAATATTGTATATTGTTCCTCTGACGTTCTCAGTCCATTAGTTTCCATATATTGCCCTGAAGCAAGTAGAGAGAAGATTGAGTAGATTGAAATACCTCTAGAGTCTAGATTGTTGTAGGTATAGATTTAAATACCTATAATGGACACACAATCCATGCGGGTATTACAACATCCAGGAAAAATGGTTCGTAGACATGTGAGCATATGTAACGTAATAGCATGAAATACTTGAGAGTCTTGAAGTTAGGATTGGTTGTGGTCGAGTTGAGGTTTCTGGTTGGAATTGGGGGTTATAAAGTCACATGCTCGTGTGTCGCATAGTCAAACGACCGGCAACTAGAAAAAATATGGCCGAAGTCATCAGTGCTATTGGTTACTTTTGATTTATATGCAATAATTGTGTATTGACAGCGAATAGTGCAAAATGCAGATATATGTTAACGTTGGGATTCCATTTCGCAGATCCTTCAAGGTTCAAGCAATCACAGAATTTGCATTTTATGGATTCGACCATGCTCATCATAGTCTATTTGACATGTGATCATGTAACACCGTAGCTTATACCAAACTTTGGCATGTGCATTGAAGTTATAGCTGCTTTTCAGGTTATATAGTCGCATCCATTTGTAGGTGTCTCATACCCAAATGCCAGCTGACTGCGTGTTGTACGGTTAATTTCCACGCGCCAAATCTTTCGGCATGTCTGTATATAGTAGAACTTGGCATGAATGTTATATTATTAAATGTAGGTATAATTTTGAACTTGTGCAACTTATCAAATGAATATGAGCTGATATTAAATCAATCTTCGAAGTGTATTTTCTATAGTCTGTGCAACTTATAATTGATTAGGAGCTAGTATTAAATCAATGTTAAGTGTTCTTTACACTCTCTATTCGCACTATTATATCTGTATACTCTGTGCACCATTTTCAACTGATTAGAAGCTTGTATTAAGCCAATATTTCATTTTTAGAACTTATAAGATTGGAAGTCTCTTTTCGAACTTTGTTATATATAGATGCGATGAGTTCTTTTGCAACTTTTATAACCGATTAGGAACTGGCATTGAATTTATATTTCTTTTTATGTAATTCCTATGACTGGTTTTCTCAATTTTTACTGTGCTTTGTATGCTTTGTTGCTCGTGATGCATTTCAACAAGACCAACATTGGTAATGAAAAAGCATTGTCCACATTGAGATGACTTAATGATAGGTTAATATATCTGTCAGGTGTGAACAATGCTTCAAGTGACGACAGGGTTAATAGTGGTTGCAAGCTGTGATAGCGAAAGGGTTAATGAATATGCGGCTGAAATGCGATAATTGTATCTTTTGAAGCATCATTTTGACATCGAATGTGCATAACATGCCGAGCGATCGCATCCCATTTTGTTGACTGGGAATGCGATTTCGCGTAATTCTTAGTTTGTGAAGATTTGTCCAGATTGAAAAAACGAAGCCTGATGTTTTCATCGATCATAGGTCCTAAAGACATACATTTTCGCCTCGTTAAGTGATTTCGGTTATTTTCAACGATCGCTATATCTCGCACGCAATCGAACGGTGAGGTAACGCCCTAATATTTTTCACGAAATGAGCGAAAGTCCGGATTTAAGCTTAATTTTATCATTGCAAGGGATCTTGTGGGAAAAAAAATATAACATAATAAATTCAATAATACTGCCGCGACTAAAGAGTAATATGGGTATGGAATGGGATTCTGCCTCGAATTGTGGCCTGCAACTCGGTTATTATCGAAGAAGGCTGGCACTACTCCCAAAACAACGACTCTTCTTATATAATATCTTCAATACGTCAATACATTGTTGTTTAGCGCGGACCCGTTGATTTGTTTCGATGATTACTTGTGCCACCTAATCGTGAAATTTGGGAAGTTGTTCAGTAAAAAAAGTTCATCACATCCGCCCAGCCTTATTCCTCGCCTGGTAATGCCATCTGGTCAATATGTTGCCTGTGCTACCTGATTGACAAAATAAGGAATCACGTCAAAAATAAGGACAGATAGTATGAAAAATAATGTGTTTTCATAGTTGTAGTTTCAACATTGGCATTCCATGGGCCCCTTGAAACTTGTCCGTTGATCGCCAGGGGTTACTGATTCCCGGTAGAGCAGGGGTGGCCAACTGTTTCGGCCAAAGGCCCACATTCCATTGACGAACAATCGCGCGAGCCACTAGCCGCGCGAAGCGCGAATATTTTCGGAAGTTTATAGGTCAATATTATTGGTACTTTGATATATTGCGGATCTGCTGTATATTGCTGGGCTTAGTTTGCAAGAGCTGGACTATTCGGCGCCTGCAGATATCGATATCGAAAGCTTCGGCCAAAATGCGTCAATCATTTTATGCCTATGTTTCATCGTCGATGGTCTTTCTGCGAGCGCAAACGCAAGGTCGCATGTTGGACGACACTTTCTCTCGTAACTGCGATTATAATTAGACTTAATCTTGTACATTAGGCGTTAATTCATTCTCAGGAGGGGGTAACATTATTAAAACTAAGAAATCGGGTGACAACATATTGCAGGAAGCGTGATGAAAATTTTTACTTTAGATAAATCTACCGCATAATATTCTGCTTTATTGTAATGTACAAAAATCTACCAAAACTTGACTGGCCCGTGGATCTGCCAATGCGTCGGAACTGATATTTTAGTCATCACATCCCAAGTCTTGCGGTCAGACCAATCAAATTTTTGGTTGGCCATGCAAGTTCACAATCTGGGCAATCCATTTTTGATAGTATTACTAATTTCTAAAATTACCTGGCGGGCCACTCAAAACCTTCTCGTGGGCCACATGTGGCCCGCGGGCCACGGGTGGGCCGGCCCTGCGGTAGAGCGTATACATTAAGGCAGTCAGTGTAACGGGTAGCTCCACGCAATCAGCGAAATCATATAAATCCATTCAGTTTCTTCCTACTCCATGCAAATGTGCATCAAATTGAATCTCCGACTCCAAATGGCAACTTGAAAAATAATTTTTTCGTTTCATCGGCTTTCATGACTCAGTCATGAGTGTACGGGTACGCGTGTACTTGTGGGTGTCGGACGGCTATCATCCTTTATATTTTTGGTTATTCGCGTATGTAGGTACACAGCAGTGCATGAATCACAACTCTAATTGTGTTCCATATAGTGTGCCGACCGGTGCGCGCGTATTTTTTATGTTATGAACCGTCTTTGAACACCAATGGTGCATAGTGTCGTATAGAGTCGAGGGTAGTCGATACGTTATACTACTGGGGCCAGATGAAAGGGATGAGGTTTCACGGTTCTATCTAAATTGTGACAATGAATTTTACAATATTGCTCCGATTGGGCTGAGACACAAGCCGTAATTCATATTGTATTCTCTTCTCTATACCGTAGATCATCGGCCAATACAGACTGTATGAAGCATTTGGGCAACGTCAGGTTCATAGTCATGTGATGTATCTGTATGTATATGTTTTATGCTACAAACATTATGCAATTCGTGATGACTACCTGTAAGCTAATGCGTCTAATGGAATATGTTTATCATCAGCGATCTTTAACCTTTCTTCGTGTGGTGCACACATGAATTTATTGTAAAGAACTCATGCTATGTTTTCGAAAACTGGGTCTATTTTTGTATTGTAATTAGTCCTTTTTGTGTTAGTCGCGAAATTTTTTTTTTTTATATACGAAGTAGCCACCTCCTATTAACTGCTAAATGAATGCGACCACTTATAAAATTTACTTTTTGAAACTACTTACTTGAGCACTTTCCATACTAAAATTGTCTACTTCGATTTCCAAGACATGTTTAAACCACTTCATGTTGAACTAAAATACAATAGGTCACAAAAGTACTCAAGTAAGTAGTTTCACAGATATACTCGGAACACTTCGATGAGCAACATTTATATTCTCGGTCTCGATCAATCAAATATTCCTCATCGTAATGGAGTCATAGTGAGTTGTCTGAGGAGGTGAATATGGCCTTAGATTAGTTCATATCATCTCCCAGTTGGTACCAACATATGCGTTGTAGTACACTGATATAACAATAGTTAGTTTCATCCAGAAAATAGATTCAAATGACACTTATGCCATTCATCGACGATTAGTCGGCTCAAAGGTAACACGGGTTTTAATATTATATACTGTCCTAGTGTCCCTTACTAGCATTCTCAGAAATTTTAATTCATGGGTGTTTTGAGCACGTTATAAAAATGAGTTATATGCAGGGTTGCCATACCGTCCTTATTTCTAAGATTTGTCCTTATTTTGAAGGGTCACGTCTTAGAAAACTCAACCGTCCTTATTTCTAAGAAATGTCCTTATTTTCGACTTGCGTCCTTATTTTGTCTTATTTTCAACCACTGCAGAAGTTCGATCGTTTTCGTTTGGTATGTGTTGCATAACATTCTAAAATTATGCTTTTGCGTCGAGATTTTAGGACATCATAAATGAAAGGAACTCTCGTAACGTTCACACCGCAGGATTTGACTTCTAAGTGGTGAGATAGCCAGGGCAATTCAAAGGTATCAAACGTAGCTTGAAGGCCGAGTGTTTCGCACATTGCAATATCTGCAATTGCGACATTAACCTGGAGGCCATAGGAAAGACCGCTATTTCAACTCAAATTGATACCCCAAAACACAAGAAGTGTGTCATAATGGTTATAATTTGAACCAGTTGATGAATAATTTTCCCACAAGCCGATCAGCACCAACGACCACAGACTACAAGGCAGCTGCTGCAGAGGGCACCTGGCACTCCATACTGTCAAACACCAGCAATCATTCCTCACCAACGATTGCACATCGTAATTGTTCAAAGCAATATTCCCCTATTTCAACATCGCACATGGTTTTCTTCGGCCAGGACCAAGACTACAAGCATTGTTACTGGAGTTCGTGCTCCATACGCTCAAATAATGATTTTATCTAAATTTGGTGTAGCCTACGGCCTTTTCCTATCTTGGTTGACGCCTCTAATCACATTGAGGTGAAGAAGTTAGGTTTATAACCCTATGGGGGGGGGGCAAGACCAACGTTTTTTTGTGGTGAGGGGGGCTGACGAAGTGCTGTTTCGGCCCTGAGTAAAGGTAAACCTAGACCTGAGCATTCGTGAGATCCATGAAACACTTTCTAATAACAAGGAGTTGCTGGAGCAGATTGTTTCTGGCAAAATGTATGGAATGTGATATGCCACGTCTCGTATAAATACAAAGTATGTACAAAAACGCTTTTTAATGATAATCCAATTTTTCGACTGTCCTTATTTTTGGGTCCATGTCGATGGCAACCCTGGTTATATGGCTGGAGAATGTGTCGTAATGACCGACATTTGTTTTGCTACATCTGTGACGAGAACACGTTTAACATGTTGCGATTCTGTGTGTGAAATGTCATCATGTGAACTCCCAGTCAACAAAAGTGTGTATATTTAATGCCGAACTATGCGCAGACAGTGCCGGAGAGAAGTGAACGCACTCGATTTAACACAACGATGAGGTGGTAACTTTGATGTACAAAAACCATTCGCTCTCGAATTCATAGGACTGGTTCTTCTTTCCATCGTCGGCCGGACAGATTGGTGGCAGTGTTGGTAACCAATCAAATTGGCCATGATTGTCACGTGGCCTCACCATGACGTTTCTTCTGCCTAGCTCTGCCAGGTTTGTGAGCAATTGAGCGTGGAGTGAGTGTGATGTCATAAGTCACCGGATGATGTTTACCGCTTCACCCTAAAGTTTGAACTACATGTCGTCCGTACCAGCGAATCATGTTTCCGAGATTATAGCGATAGAAGGGAATATGAATGGAGTAATTCGTTGAGAGGAGTTGAGAAAGAGACAGTTCGGGTTATTGATTAAATTCTTTATGTGCTTGGTTAGATGTGTATTGGTAGTCAAGTGTTGTTGCGGATACCAGTTTAGTCAGATTAATTGCTTGTTTACAGCCTGTAAAATTGAGTTGATATAAATGGTTACTTTGACTCTTCCGTGGCCTGAAATGTCAGATTGGTGGCAGTGAAAAGTGTGATAGCCTACTTGTCAAGTTACTTCACCTCTGAACGTAATGTGTACTGCCGGTTCATTGATATTTGTAATGCTAAACCGCGGAAGAGCGTCGTTACTAGGGCTGGGCACAATGATTTGAGTACTCGTATCTGAATTGAGTATTAATTTTAATGATTCGAGTCGAGTAGTAAAGAACGATTTTTTTCGAGTACTAAAATTACACGCTCCTCGCCACTGAAAGTTAATTTATCAACGAGAATTATAGTTTCGATACTAATTTTCGCTGTTGAAGCCTTGAAACCTTTATTGGCCGTATCGTATCATGTACGAAACATATAGGACAAAGCTACGAACGTTACTAGAAATGGCACATTTCCGACGTCATGATAAACCCACAACATTGTCACAAAGTGCAATTAAATCGATATGCTCGAAAAAATACCAAAGTATCTTTAATGTGATGGATAACAGGCATTGACTTATTTGTGGTCGAATAAAAGGTACATATTTCAACTTTGACATATTACATTCTTTTGTGACGTCATAATGAGTGCTACTCGATTACTCGAATCGAAGCATATTACGTGATCCAGAATCGAATCACTCAGGTACTCGATTTTACCCAGGCCTAGTAGTCACCACTCACCGAATCCTGACGTGTTTTGGTTATGGCTTTGACATCATTTGTTAGTGCAATCATAGTAAGCTTGGATAGTAAGCAGCGCTTCGTAAAGAGTCTAAACCTAAAGGTTGGCAGATTGACTTTACCAGTGGCGGCTCGTGACAATATCGGGTGGTGGGGCAAGGGCCGCAAGCGACTTGTAATCAATATGACGTCACAGTAGCGTTTTTCAACGTTCATGATGGTCACATGAATTTCCCGTAAACAATGATTTTTGGTGCGCTTTCACACGCTCTGACAAATGCTTCAGATCGCGATAACCAATTTTGTTCCAACAAGAGCCACTGCTTCCGGTACCGGCACTGTCGAATAAAAGACAGTAAAAGCAAAACAAGGCGTTTTTATCCTCGCTATAAGTAAGCCATTCATTTTTATCGAAATGCGCTGAAGAAAAGGCACGAGTGCGTTTTCCTCCGGCGTACGATTGGACCAATGGGCAATTTCTAGGCTGATACGGACCTAGTCGCTATACCTCTAATTTTTGCTCTAAAGGCAGCTGGCTAAACGGCGTACGGAGCAAAGATTCAACACGATTCATGCTCGCACTTGACCTGACTACTTATCTGCAGAAATGGAAATGACTATAAATCGAGAGATTGCGTATGCCTTACTGGAAAGGTCAACGAGTTCGGACACATACGCAATTGTTATCTCATAGATTGGACAAGGAAATGTCATATTGAATCCAAAACATCATTCTGAAGAACTACGGATAGCAGCCTCGGAAATTCGGTCCCGGTACAGCTTGGGAGATTTTGACCTTGAGGCTGGAGATTGTCACACGACACATACGGCTTACGGTCTATAGTGTCTACTGTCTATATGTCTGCTGCAAAATCGCCTTCGGAAAATATATTACCGAATAAATACGTGGATGAAAGCCGAAAACTTGGTACACTGTTACATGAAATCATCGAGAAGTAGCCTCATGACCGTTTTCGGTATTGTACACTGTCAAAATTAATACGAATTGATCAACGCCGAATTTTGCGTACAATTTACTGAGGAATAGGCTGATCAAGCGATAAGCTGTTAGCCGCCATCGAAAACGAAACAGCTATCGCGCTTGACAGGGGTTGTAATTGTGAGCAAATGGCCCGAAGGCCACCATTCCACGGTGAAATTGACATTGGAGAATATAAAATAAAACTAAATATTTGAATGCAAACCGAGGATGTTAGTAAACTGTTTCATGATATCATCATCTCATCACCTATCTCAGTATGGAACACAGATACACCGGCTTTTGCGTGAAATCCGCAATGCGTTAGGTAGGCTAAGTGTCAGATCAGCGCACATCTCTACCATACTCGAACTTGATAACGAAATTGCTGCCCTAATCATTGAGTGCCAACCTTGAGACTTGGCACAGCGTTCGATACTAAAATCAAGACATACCATGTAAAAGCTCATGACGGATCTAGCTAAGGAGCATCGTTAAAATTAATGGAGACCAATACCGGCTTTGCGTGAAATATGTTTGCGATACATGACGGATCAGCACACACTCGACTTTGGAAACGGAATTACTACCCTAAGCTTTGAGTAGAAACCCTGAAACTTAGGACAGTGTTAAATACCACCATCACGACATGACATACCAAGTTTCAAGAATTATCATGGTGTGAAACACCATCAAAATCGACCTATACCAGCAAAGGTCGACTCAACGCATATCACGGTATCCGAGTTCAGATATAGATACGATTGTTACATCACACCTTAGGGGCGACAGGCATATATGCCCCGGTTGCTCGTCCATTTTACGAATAGGAGAGAGTATATCACCGTTTCTTAATTGTGCGCGGCTTTGAGAGAATAGATAGTGAAAGCTTGTTATGAGCGCTACCGGGGCAAGCCCCGGCTAGGCATTCACAAAGCGAAAACACAGAAAAGAATTCGATTTTCGCAGAGACTTCTCTATGTATGGGCATTTGTAAGCGAAAGCACAAGAAGAACGCGGGTTTCGCTGTGATCTCGGTATATATTGAGCGCTGTGCGTCTATAAATGGTTAAATTGTTATTGAGCAGAATTTTAGGTGGGGCAATTCCCCAGTTGCCCTATAGGACGAGCCGCCACTGGACTTTACATTCCTTTTGACGATTCTTCTGTTTAGGTTTGGAGTACTAGAAGGACGAGCAGCTGATACTGGAATTGATGCCGACATGATATACCTCGCTCTAATTCCTCCGTGAGAAATTCACGTGACCAGGCACGCAGTCAGCCGAAAATTAAGGGGGGAGTTTAAAATAAAATGAGGGGGTTTCGATTTTTTTCGAATTAACTATCAGCGGGAGTCAATTACGCTTGCACGCACGCACTTGTTTGCGAACATTCGATGTCATTCAGTTTCGCGATGTCACTATCACAATTGCTAATCAGAATACACTTAACGGCATATCGTCACCAAGCCATCGAGAGATAGGAGCCAACGCATGCTAGGCCCGATACGCGATGGTTAGGCCATCGATGATATCTTTCGTAGGATTATTACAGATGGGATTGTTAGGTCAGCGATAATATCGTGAGCACCAAGCCAATCCAGATGCGATTGTGCAGGCAAGCGATTGTATAGTGTGCACACTGCACAGGGCCTATTGCAGATGCGATTCTTGCATCAAGCGGAACTACAGGCTGGTTGAAGACGCGATAAATCAGGCCAGAGACGATCGCCGACCCGCCACAATCAATGACCTAATTTTAACGATCTTCTCAGCAGGAGATGGCGTCGCGTTACATTGTGCAATGTGCGCAGACGCATCTCGCTAATTGGCAACACGCTTCTCGCTAATTGGCCGCGCGCAACACTGAATAAGACTTAGGGTAGGTTTCAAAAAGTTGTCTTAATTTAGACCTGGCTTAAGGCCAGTGAATGACTTGCCCAAGACGCCAGGCGTCGGCGGTCTTAGATCGGTTTCAAATGTCAATTTGGCGCCGGGCTCGACCAAGTCTGTTAGTTGCGAGTAATTACTGTCTACTTCGTCGCTGTAGCGAGTTCAACACGGAACCGAGGCCAGATTGTTATTGTTTCTTGCGAGTTGCTCGCTGATGTTGAGTATAGCGATGCAGTGAAGGAATATGGAATTGCTTGAGTTGTTGAAATTTACGGACGGATGATCAGAACGGAACCCCGAGGAAGTAACTGGCAGATGTTCAGCACGTTATCGTTCCAATTCCGATTTTTGAGTGCGGCTGTGATTCCGATTTTTGAAGACACAACTGCCCAGCATTTTGGCATAACTAATGATGAAGATTATGCTCTTGGAGATGCTGAATATCCACTGAGGACTGACTCACTTACTCACGCCACTATTATTCCCAAGAACTTTGACCGAAAAAAGTCACTATTGTTTTCATACATATTGTTACCCTCTGGCAGAGCGCAGTGCTTTCTGTTTTGAAGAAAATATCTCGCGCATTGGCTATATTCAAGGAAGAACCTCAGAATATCGATATGACAATAGCCTGCCTCTGCCTTCACAATTAGAGCAATGCAGATGGAGCTGAATTTGATGACATACTGCAACTGGAAGCGTTGAACGCACTCGCACGGTATCGACTCCTACAGAGAAATCTGCACGACAACGCAGGATCTAGAGATTTTTTCTAGCTAGCATTCATGGGTATTCTTGTATGCAATACATTTGATTACATTCAAAAACATACTCGTGCTTTATTTCTTGTGACAGGTTAAAATGGGGTAAAATGAGCATTATGGCTTTAAGTAAGTTCAAGTTCATAAACTTGTGACACAAGATAGCGAAGTTATGGCAAGGGGCTTGGAAAACTGAAGCAGGCGAACATGAACACTGAACAGCTGAACAAAATTGAATCAAATGTACAAAAGACATGTTTTGACTCTAGATTCGGCTAGCGTCAAATTAATGTTGTTCAGCATCTTCTATAATTATTAACGTTGAGACCATGCTCAACTTGTTTCATTCTCTTCTGCTTCATCACTGATTTTCAAATCTTCGCTGCTTCATAGTTGACTTTCGGCCTGGACGTCGGTGAGCTGTTTGTAGAGATATAACTGATGAATTTCGAACAAATTCTTAAATTTTTATACTGTTGCTATCCATACGAAACTCAATAGTCTATTGCAAACCATACGAATGTTAATAGCAATAATAATGAGATAACAAACAGACAATTGATGACCCAGTAATAAATGCAAATTTACCTTGATTTGGTTGGAAATGTTGCTGCCAAAACAACTAGCAGATGCAGCTCCCAACTGCTACTCCAGGGCTGGCCAACCTTTTTAGCCAAAGGGCCACATTCGATTGACGAACTATTACGCGGGCCACTAGCCGCGCGAAGCGCGAAAATTTTCTGAAGTTCATAGGTCAATAATATTGTCACTTGACTATATTGCGGGCCTGTTGTATATCGCTGGGCTCAGTTTGCGAGGACTGGGCTATTCGGCGCATGGACATATCGACATCGAAAGCTGCGACCAACATGCGTCAATCATTTCGTGCCTAGGTTTCACAGTCGACGGTCTTACTGCGAGCGCAAACGCAATGTCGCATAGGCTATGTTGAACGACACTTTGTCTCGTAATCGCGAATATAGTTAGACTCAATCTGATACATTAGGTATTCCATTTTCACAAAAGGCCAACAATATTAAAAACAAGATATATCGAGTGACAACGTGTTGCACCAAGCTTGTAGAAAATTTTTACCTTTGATAAATCTATCGCAAATTATTCTGCTTTATTGTAGTGTACGAAGATATACGAATATGTGAATGGCTGATGGATCTGTCAATGCGTCGGAACTGATATTTTAGTCATCCCATCTCAAGTGTTGCGGCCAGACTAATCAAATTTTTGGTCCGCCTTGCAAGTTCACAATCTGTGCAATCCATTTTTGATGATATTAGAAATTTCGGAAATTACCTTGCGGGCCACATGTGGCCCGCTGCCACGGGTTGGCCGGCCCTGTGCTACTCCATAAGTTGGCAGATCAGATGGGTATCTATCAAAAAACAACTTATGAAACATGGTATAAATATGACTGGAAATGACATACTTACAGCCCAGTGTTGGTATCACCGTGTGAGGAACTGGATAAAGCTCGAGCAAAGTGCTTCCAGAAAAACCTTTGATATAAAAGAAACTGGATATTGGTATGCGTCTTCACACTCACATATACAGATAGATAGATAAATACCTATTTGATGGCTTGGCACATCACTGCTTGTTTGATTTTCTCTGTCTTCCAAAAGAATGGTGCTCTCATTCGTTACACAGCCTGCAGCTCACTCTGGTGCCACATTGCACAGCTATATAATAATTTTTACATTGACTGATTATGCTACTATGATGATACTATGACTGGGTGGCTAATCTGTGAAAATCAATGTTGAATTGACATATATCTCAAAAAATTTGGATTACTGTAGCGTTAGCATGTACTGCACTTTGAAGATTATTGGCGTATATCACTTCACAGCAATGGCCCCTTTAAGCTGCATACATGCGCAAATGCGCAGTGCTGACACGGTTTATGCACACAGAAAATCTGAAGTCATGACTCTTTTTTAGTCGTTACGCACTGTTTTCCGAGGGTCTGCGTAGTGAGTTCTTGAGTGTACGCACAGACTCGTCAAAAATTAGAGGGAACATTGCTTCACATCTATAGCAATTCACTAAGAACTTCATGCAAAGTCATGTCATTTTTCCTTTCCGAAACTTCTGGATCTTTATCCACTATTCTGACTAAAAAGTGTAAAACGCATTAGAAACGATACTCTTTTATCCGGTTAACCGGCAGAATTATATCCGGATATCAGATATTAAAAATACCTACGGGTAACCGGTTAACCGTTATCCGGGTAATCCAACCCTGGTATATATTGGTAACGAAACAAAGGATATGCTAAAAGTCTGTGAATGAATTTACAATCATCGATGTTAGTTACAATGGTTTGCATTTCAGCTATTCAGCCAAATACTATATCTTGTAATGATTTCTTATTAAATTTTGTGATACTCAATTCAGTTAATATACGAGTTATTATGTTGCTATATTTAGCCTTTATTTTACGATAGACTGAAGCTATGAAGTTATCGCGCTATGCCAAAATATCCGTGTTAATCGGAAGGTGAATTGCAAAGAATGCAGCGTTGGCAAAGGCAGCAGTAGCAGTTATAAGATGTCGTCCTCCAAGCATAGGTTCAATCTGCAGCGGCAATATCAATGATCAGCCGACTATCACTACTAATGAAATCTGGCTGACAGTAGGCAACATCGCTCGAACATGAGACCAGCGGAATTACCCAATACAGGCCGTGTTATGTTTGGCATTTCGTTCCTGAAAACTGTCAAAAATGAAATTTTAAACATGCCAAAAATTAGAGTGTTTAAAAATATTAGAGGTGGTCAGTAACGAAGTATTTCTGCTTTTTGAAGTACTTGAGGTAGATTTTAGCTACTCGCACTACTTATTAAGTAGTTATGATTTCAGACTACTTCTACTTCTACTTGACAGTTTTCAGTTTCTTAGGCAAAAATAGGCGTAGAATACCTACTCACTTACTTACTTGTGAACCATGCATCACTCATACTTCTACTTTTTTCGGCGTTACTTTTACTTCAACTTGAGTAGCGACGGTGACTACTTTGACCACATCTGGAAAATATGGACACTTATGAACATTTATGATAAAAATGTCAACAAGAATTGACAGCAGTTAGTGTGAAGCGACAAAGCAAGTGTGTGAAGCAGAATTCTTGAATTAGGACCCGTGAATCCTATTCCGATTAGTAAATAGGCGATGTTCAGCGATTAGGAAATAACTGATATCCAAAGATAAGGAATTAGATGATATTAAGCGATTAGGAAGTTGATGGTCTCTGCACGCAAAAGTAGTAACCAGCGTATTGCGGAATCTGTGATAGACGGACCTAATTTTTTAAATTTGGCGCAATTACTAGGCATTTTCATTTTGTCAATGTTCAATTGTTCATGCATATTGTTACATCATGTAACCACCACGCGCGTCCATGGCTGCATTTAGCTTAATGTGCATACACCAATCTACATTCCCCTTTAACTTGCAATCGAAATCTGTCTGCATGTTCATTGTTCAGTAACTGATAGATAGTGTCTCGTTTCCCGATAGGGACATAGTTTCATCAATGAACGGATGTGGCAGAAAAGGCCTCCATATCTATACGTACCATACACAGACACACTACACACATATATACATTCAATCCTTTCCTACTTTTTTTATTGCCGAATGTATAATTTTTCATATTATACTGATTAGAGTCACTCATCATTTCTATCCGTTGGTTGGGAGTTGAAGGCTGCGATCCAAACGTGTCAGAAACCCTTTTGAATTGTTATCAGAAATGTTGTGACCTGTGTGAATGCCGGAAATTTTGCACATGTATTTGATCGACTATTGAGAATAGATATTACAGAAGCATTCTGTTTTGGATCGGGTAAATATGGTCTCCAACATCGTTTTCAATTAGGATTTAAATCAGTGTTTCCCAAACTTTTTTGAGCTGATATTTTGTATGTATGCTCATGCTCACTGCTCAGCTCATGGTGGATTTTAGTATGTATAACTAACACGATAATGAGAAGATATTGACAAATTGTGATAACTTGCGTCATAGGGGCTAATATATCTACTAGAAAGCAACAATGATGAGTGCAGCTGAAGTGCGAAAATTGTATCTTTCGTAGCATCATTTTGGCATCGAAATCGCGTATAAAAGACCGGGCGATCGCATCCAATTTTGTTGACTGGGCTTACAAAAAGTACTTTGGTATGACGTTGAGAGATCAAAATTAATGCCAGCCACCGCAAACGGTCCGCAAGCATTAGGCTGAAACTTTTCAGGCAGGCAGGTTTGTTATTACCGAATTACTGCTATTTAATGTTCACTTGAAGCACATTTGTCTGTAGGAAGCTGATTGTCACAAATTACAATATGATAGGACAATCTGATGAAAATACGAATAAATGGGGCATTTATGTATTCGATATGTGGAAAAGAATGTATTTATCCAGCACAATTTCATTCCACTGATCTAATTGTGTTTTACAGCAGTGTTGGGATCAAGTCACTACCTTCGAGTCACGAGTCATTTCGAGTCATTGCACATTTTGACTCGAGTTAAGTCAAGTATATCGATTTCTGGAGGTGACCCGAGTCAAGTCAAGTCACTCGATTTTTGGAGGTGACTCGAGTCAAGTCGAGTCAAGTCAAGTCAAGTCAAGTCAAGTCGAGTCAAGTCACAATTCAAGTCAAGTTGCCTTTTCGAGGCATGATTACGTCTTTGCATTTTACGAGCTCTCTGAAATACAGATTGATAGATCATTGATTCCGAGCCGATGAACGAATATAAAGTTTAATATGCACGCAAGAAGGCGCTGTATCGCTCACATATACGTAGAATTATTAAACTACGTAAGTAATTGCGTAGCCTCAGTTTATAGTTACCTGCCAAAATAGAAAATAGAGAACGGAGAAACAAATTGATAAGATGCGATACATTACTCATTTACAAATTGATATGATACAATTCGAGCCAGCGCCAATGGTTGAGGACTAGGCCTATATAAACTATATTCGAATTCAATTTCAATAAAACAAAGAGGTTTGGTTAAGGTAAGAAGAGAAAACAGATATAGACGTTTTGCTACTAAATTACTTTACTACTAGCTTATGGCAACGTAAGCTGTAAGCTTGGACCACTTTGTTTGCGCTCAATTTAGTTGTGACAGAACAATGGAGGCTCAGAAAACGCACGATCATTTAATGATTGGTCGCTCTGACGGGTTACACCAGCGTTTCGCAAACAATCCGCAAATATGTCAGATACAGTGATTTTTATCGACACCGATTACTTGATGACTTGAAATTGACTGGAGAATTTTGCTCCGAGTCGCGAGTCAATCCACATTTCTGAAACGGCGAGTCGAGTCAAGTCAAGTCATTTTAGCAAAGTGACTCAAGTCAAGTCAAGTCATACGAAAAAGGTGACTCGAGTCTGACTCGACTCAAGTCATTACTCGAGTCATCCCAACACTGTTTTACAGTTCTCACATTCTGCAGACTAAAACATTTAATATGGGCTGTACGATAAAATGGAACGCAGCAGTTCGAATGAAATAACTAAAAATTTCCAAATTCGGTGATATCTTGAAAACTGGAGCCAATCTGCAGAAACCATATGCCATCTCCGAGCTCAGCGCCCTCGATTTACCCTAAATCGATCTCAACTTCCATGATGAAATTTGTTTGTTGGCCTATGTGATCATCATAATTGTCTCAGCAGAAACCTGTCACTCATAGCTACAGACAATATTTGAAGTAAAATAAATCTTGTGGTTGATGAATCTTTCTGTAGCGAATTAGGTGACCGCAGGCGATAGCGAGAATTTACTTACATATGGTAATTACCATCTAATAACATAATCCGATCACAATAAACATCTTCACTACTCCGAAAGCAAATGTTGCGGAATGTTGATCTACCAACGCTTCAACTGACGGTGGCATCTTATTATTCTCGTCTATTATACTGATGTAAAATTAAGGTTCAGTACTCGAGTAGCAAATTAGATTTACTTGAGTAACGTCGGGAGTTATAAGTGGTTCTATTGAAGTTTCTATGAGGCGAGGTCCTGTTAAAACCAATATATTGATTATTTTGGAATAGAGACCAACTTCTTTCATCAAACACCATACGACCCATCATAGATACTCGAGCACTGAACCTTAATTTTACATCAGTAGGATAGACGCTATCGGATGGTACTCAACGTCGCGCAATTCTGCTCGAATACAAGTACAAGTAGATATTTCAAAGTAAATAATTGGTTAAGTTCGTAGACTAACCCCCCTTCTATGTAACGATTTTACAGTAAGTAGTTATGTTTCTAGGCTACTTTTACTTCTATTGATCGGGTTTTTATACAAATCTGCTTACTTTTATAACTGGAGTAGTTTAAGGTTATGTTTGTATAACCTCGACGAGTGCTATTGTCACACGCCAAAAAGAGATTACCATCTTTAAATCATGGCTATCTTAATGAAGTTGATTAAATTTACGGCTTCAGAACGCGCCAATTAGTCCCTGTCGTTATAACGCTGGGGTTCGCGTATATGCGGCGAAAGTGTTTGTATAATTATAGCCCTGAGAATCGCGCGCCTGCGGCTATAGTTCGTTCGATTATTTTCGCCTTGGGATTCGCGTGTATACTACTAGAATCGCTTACCTGCGTCTAATGAAAATAAGTCGTAAAATTTGGAGACTGCAGAAACCGTAACTTGTACACATAAAATCAAGTTAAAAAAGTGTGGACGGATGAGTTATCTCCGGCCAATAGAGTAATATAACCGCCTATAGTTTAGTGGGGTATTGCTATAATGTATATCCGATCAATCGTTGCAGAATCTGAATTTTACCAAGGTCCTTATTGCATAAAATCATGCATCAGAAGCGTAGGGATTAATATTATCAAGTTGCATTCGAGTATTTAATTAGTGATGATGCATTAATCCATGCGCTACCACAGTCTTTCGCGAACATACATAGTCCAAAATATACCAAAATTATTTCTCAAAAGTTAACGAACTAATATTATCAAGTCGCATAGTCCTAAATACACATAATAGAATATCTGAGAAAAGTATCGACTAACGTATAATGAATGTTGTTGATTTCTCGGTAGCAAGTTATTATCAATACATAGTCCTGATTTTAATATGTCGGCATAAAACCGCGCGTACTTCAACGTTGATGAGTGTTATCTGAGAGCTCGTATTATCCGTCAAAATACGTAGTTATAAATACACATAATAGAATATCTGGCGAACATAGTCTTGCATAGAAATCATAGTATTCGAAATTTATGTATAATCTGAATTTTTTTTTTTTCTCTCGAAAGCAAGTTATTATCAAGTCTCGGAATTTAATCACGTTTACAAAATGTACCCTTAGGGTATGAAAATGGGCGCGGCAATTAAAGCGACGTGGCCTTCTCTGATTGGCGGGGCACAATTTCAGGTACTCTCACTACTCCTAATGTAGGGAAATGGTAATATTTGATTCCATTTATTGCAAGGACACAAATTGCTATTTTGTCTCCCTTCATCTCAATTGAAAGCATTTATAGTTGAGGTTTCTTGTTCGCAATTGGAGTTGTAGAGAGATTGTTTTGAGATACTTATTTGTAAATTGTAGTTTTGATCATGATACACAATGCTTCGTGATACAACAGCTTCAGGAATTATGGAAAAACAAAGGAAGCAGAACCGATCCATCAACATATCGCGCTGTTCATGTTGGAAGCGTATTCTGTAAACTGGTAATTTAAATAATCATATCAAGAATAAAAAAATGGTACAACCAGCAAATTCTCGAATTCCAATGTGGTTTTAGAAATAGGAAGGGATCAATCGACTGTATATATGTCATAAGCAGTCTCAAATCATTGCTGAGAAAACTGATAAACAAACATATGCCTTGTTTGTCGATCTCTCCTCTGCTTTCGACCACTTCAACAGAACCTGGCTATTTCAGTCGCCACGAAATCGAATCGACAAGGAAAAGGGAACCAAAATCGCAAACTCACTTACCTCTTTATATCGATCCACAACAACCGAACTGAAAAGCCACCCTAACCAAACTATTTCCACGAAATCTGGAGTTCGACAGGGAGGTCCTGAATCCTCTATCCTCTTCAATCTTTACATGGACTATGCCGTGAGAGTTTTCCTACCAAGCTCGGAACTAACCGATATAGCTTTCAACCAGTATCATTTTCGCACACCGGATTTATGCACGGGGAAAAAGGGGGACAAAAACTACCAAGGAACCGCTATGAACATGGGCTCAGGCTATACGGACGATTTGGAATTCTTTTTTAAAGACCAAACTTTTCTCCAGGAAGGCCCAAAACTACTATCAAAAGTTCTTACTGAGTTTTGATTACAAATTAATGAGTCGAAAACAAGAACTATTTTATTTAACCACAATGACGAACTGGCTTACCCGACTTCAATCTGCTCTTTGCATATTCATCATATTGAAAACGTGAAAACTTTCAAATACCTTGGATGTATCATTCACTATGACGAAACGAATGTGGGGATATTCGAAATCAACAATAGGACCAGCGCGGCTCATGCAGCTTTTCAAACCAATAAATACCTGCTTCGAAACTTCAAAATCCGGATTGGTACAAGAATAAACTTTTTGAATGCCTTTCTGAGAAGTCGATTGACATATGGCTGCAGCTGCAGCGTATGGTCTCTCTCGGAAAAAACAAAGAAACGTCCTTGATGTCTGGTACAGACAATATTTGCGATAAATGGTACATGGAGGCTACACTCGAAAGGAAACCGACCACGCCTTCAAAATTAGTAATGAGAATCTTCATAAAATCTGTCGCACTGAAGACCGCTCATCATTCAATGATCACCAACAAGCTAAATATTTTACACACATAATACGAAAACCTAATGACAGTGTCGTGAAATCAATAACCATTGATGATGAAAGAAGAACCAAAAAAGGAAGACCCTATGCAACCCTGATGAACAATGTCTTTGATCGGAACGACACCGACATCAGGACATTCTAGAAAGCAGCACTTTCACGTGAAATTCAATTTATATCTGAAATCTTTGATGCTCTTCTTTTTTATGGATACTTTCATCACCTCGGTGATGGTGCTCTTAGTCTGAACGAAGACAGAGCTAGACCTATATATAAATATCCTTCTTGCTCTGTGTCTGTTCGAAGTTCAAAAGAATATTATAATAAGGCAATTACAGACCCTGGCGCACCAGTCCTTTATAGATGGTTCAGGTTTTCGAAAATGCCCTCGGATAACGCCTAAAGGTCCTTCTTTTTGGAAATTCCACCTCCTTTACAGCTTTTACAGCTAGGATAATGGACAGATTCGACTGAAAATGGGCATAGATGACGCTAAATAGCGAATACGGACGTTCGAACGGGTAATTCGAGACTCGACCGAAAGTGACGAAGTTCACTAATTCAAATAAAAATTGTGCAAATCTGGAGTCGAACGAAAGTGAGGACCATTTTTATTATTTTTTTAGTCAATTCCACAAATTTTCCAGCAAAAATAGCAAAATCTACTCGTTTCAGTCTCGATCAGCTAACTTTTCTGATGTGCTGAAAGTGCCTTTCTTTTAACGATTCCAAAATATGGCAACCCTACCATAATATGTTCATCTCATCCTCCGTGATATCTTTCTTTTTTGTTTTGATGTCTTGGTGGAACCTCTTCACATGCTTATCAACAAGATGATCAGGAAATGTATCAAGATGACTGAACAGGAAGTGAAATTTTGTACTCATGTTTGGTCTAAGTTTTCCATATGCAGATACGAATGTTCAGACGAACTGTTGTAGTTGGGTGCTTTGTGATTTGTGATCATTTAAAAAGTTATATTTACTACATCATAGGAGAAATTCCATGCGGTAAACTCCTTCCTAATATGAAATTGGAATCTTTCATCTGTATTCGAATCTGAAATCCATCAGAGATACCAGATTTAATCTTCTCGTTTGATAGGGCTACTACCCACTTTGTTGACTCAGCGGAAAATTGTCCATTTACAAGTAAAAAGAACTGAGACGCATATGACTATTGTAGTTAAGCTTTTCAAGGACTAATTTTATAGCTTTATACTCCTCTTTAATCTTGGTAGAATGACAAATTGATACAGGAAAATATAATAGATTTTCGTTGTGCAAAAGCACAATTTTAAGGCTTGACAAACTTCTTTATTGACAGAAAAATATTTGGCATCAAGTCATGCTATTATTGATTGAATGACTGAGAACCAGGGCTTTGGAGCAGCAGTAAATTTGCATTGCTCCAGCTCCGGCTCCGGAGCTTTCTTCTATCATACAATACCTTTGGCTCCAGCTCCGGAGCCGGATTATTACCACTGCTCCGGCTCCAGCTCCGGCTCTGGCTCTGAAAACTGTCGAAGGTGTCTATCTATATCAGGGGTGGGCAACCAGCGACCTCCGCGCCATATGTTGCCCGCGAGAAGGTTTTGAGTAGCCCGCGAGCAGATTTCCCATTATATTATCGAAATCCTGTTATATTATCGAAATTGAATTGCTCAGATTGTGAACTTGCAAGGCCAACCAAAAATATGATTAGTCTGGCAGCGACACTTGGGATGTTGATTACTAAAATATCAGTTCTGACGCATTGGCAGATCCATCGTCCAGTCACATTTTTAGTAAATCGTCGTATATTACAATAAACTAAAAAAGTAGTAAATTTTTTCTTCACGCTTCGCGCGTTTAATTGCCACACGATGTCTTGCTTTGTAGCCTACCCCCTCATGAAAATGGAAAAAACGTCTGAATTAGCCGATTGAGTCTAACTATATTCGCAATTACGAGAGAAAGTCTTTTCGCGTTTGCGCCCGCAGAAAGGTCGTCGACGAGGAAATTCAGGCAAAATGATTGTCGTATATTAGCGGAAATCTTCGATATCGATATGTCCAGATGCCGAATAGTCCTGTCCTTGCAAACTGAGTCGAGCGGGCGGTATACAGTCGACCCGCAGTATACCCAAGTAATAATAATGTAAACTTTGAAAATTTTACGTGCCTGGCGCGGCTAGTGGGCAACGCACTCGTTCTTCAATTTCATGTGGCTCTTTAGCCGTAAAGGTTGCCCCCTGGTCCGTATAGATTACTAATCTACCCGTAGGTTAGTTATCTATAGTTTGTCAGCCGTCAGTAACATCGAATGCAGCAACGAAGACATAGGTGCCGACTTGTGATGTTATAATGAATACTTGTCAATTATCGAAAACATCATAGTTGCACCAGAACTCACTTTGCTCCATGCCATTTCTGTGTACAGCATTGAAGTTCTGATGCGGCGTTTTAACACTGGCACTGTACTCGGTAACATTAAGACATACAGCTCAATTCAATCTTTAAATGTGCGATTATTATTCAACTGTAACTGTAGGAAGAGCAATATGGGCGGTTATCACGACCTGATCAATAGAAATTCGATTTGTACCAAATGGCCAATGGTTTGACGTTCAGTATTGGTGCACTCGTTACCAGTCCATCCGGTGTCGATCAAGTTTATCGGAATATGATATTTTCTCGTTTAAACTAATCGAATAATCGAATTAAACACTGTGCCATGCACATTGCGCCATGCCCATAACGAATTGAACTATGCAGTATGCACATTGCACATTGCACATTTACATGCAAAGTCACATTGCGCGATAATCCTGGAATAATAAAGTTCCAAGCAGACATCAAGAATGAATTTACGAAACAGATGATTACAAATTTGAAATCGTGTATCAAATAAGTAATTTGTTTTCAACATAAAATACCATAGGGTCCTGACATCGCATTGAGTAGCTCGCACCGCGACAATTGTTTGCTGAGTGTAACGGCGTTTTGGGCTACTCTTCTGTCATTCCCTATTTACGCTCGAAATTCCTCACTGGAGTGAATGACGATCATGCGCAGTAATGAATTCCAATTCGCATGCATAATTGCATGCATAATAACGATGTCCAATTTCGCAGCCCGATTAAAGAACTATCACGAAAGAACCAGTATTTGCTCATCCGATTCATAGCAACGATGAGATGAAAATTCACGGCTCGTGCTCGTCATATCGACATGTGCAACGAAATCACGTTTTTATCCTCTCTGCCATTTCGTGTAATACATAGTGATCATTATTTTCGAACCGTACAATTGGCCAACAAGGTTGTCCTGATGATAAAATTGAGGGTATGCCGAATATCCGCAATATTTACAGGCATATTTAGCATACCGAGGATCGGCACTCATGCATGAAAATTGAACATTGAACAATGAACATATGCCTGCTCTGCTGTTGAATCCCAAGGAACATGGTTAGTCGGAAAAGGTAGCGCCAAAGAGGAAAATATTCTCAATATCGCGAAGGCCTGCTGTTAAATTACGTGAACTCAACAGATATGGTTGTTGCATATATAATAGCATCTTATGAAATACGTCGGAGCCGGAGCTACCCCTCAAATAACTGGCTCCAGCTCCGGCTCCGGCTCAATTTTATGTGGAGCTCCGGCTTCGGTAAAAATGCACGGCTCCGGGGCTCCGGGCTCCGGCTCCGGCTCCAAAGCCCTGCTGAGAACGACATTAGGGTTCTTCATAGGCAATTATCTATTTATGCGCAGTATGAAATTAGAAAAAAATACGATTTTCTTCCTACCAAGTGAAATATTCAAGAATAAATACAGTCTTTTTGGATTTTTTACTGGTATAAATATCTTCTGAACAAGAGCCAATCTGGTAAAACTAATGTGATAATCGTAATCAGCAACCTTAAAAACGCCAGAAACGGCTCTCAGATGTTCTGCCAAATTTTGTTTTTTACTTTTTTTGACCAATGTAATATGTATGGCCTAATCCAGCGCCTGGCTCAAACCTTGACGTGCTGTGCTGGCTTATTACCAGAGGTGGTCAGTAACGAAGTACTTCTACTTTTTCGAAGTACTCGAGTAGTTTCGCTCTACGCCTGGTACTTAGTCGAGTAGATCTGATTTTCGCTACTTCTACTTCTACTTCATAATATTTTGTGATCCACTTACTTACTTTTCGCTATTTTCAGTTTGTCAGGTAGAAGTAGTTTAATCCTCCAATCAGGAAGATAACCTGTGAAATTTCGGGCTGTTTTCAAGGAGTATCAACATTTAATTTTCATAAAAGTTGAGTAATACCCAGAATTTTCGTCGCGCTTCGCGCGCAGTGAATACAGTGTCGCCTGTATTAATTTCACGAACGTATAGGTGACTATAATTTAGGTAGCGGGTTGGCGTGTTTCCGTTCACACCGCATTGTCGCCCTTCGCCCATATGAAATATTTCATCACAGTATTTATCGCTCGTCATAACGTTTGAAACTGATGTTTTGCAATATAGCATTTACTTATCATATCGTAATCTAGCAGTCCATGGCGCGTCCTAATCTGGAATAGTGGATTCTGACTTTTTATTTAGTTTTAGAGCTGTTTTAGCATACCACCTTTGAAGCTTTCTGGACTAAAGACATGAAATACATGTTCCGGTTTTAAAAGTAGTATTTATATTTTACTTTCAATTCCCAGTATTATATACTTTAAGTTCTAATTAATATCAGTTCTTTTGTCTGGATAACATACATGTTGAAGTATAAAAGCAATTGTAGCAATACCTATAATTTCCGGAAAAAAAGCTACACAATATCGCATTTTTACGATCCACCATATGTTTTATTAACTTTGACTAATCGACGAAGTGTTTACACCGTATTGCTCTTCGACTAAACTATGGGCCTTATAATATGGGGGGGGGGGAGGGCATACCATGATATTTTCTAAAACGTGCTGTTCGAGTAAACAGAGGATTAGTATCGCATTTCCATATCAATATTACCATTTTCATCCCATGATGTGGACGAATGCTTATGATGTCGAAAATTGGATATCCCCTGGTATTGTATGCACCTTTCGCATAGCTCAATTTGCACCTTTTGACAATCCGTGTGAACGAATTACTATCGTTTTCACAGCTACTTACTTACTTGAGTAGATTTAAAGTCAGTCAATTCTACTTTTACTTCAAGTAGTTTTAGTTGCTTATGGAAGAAGTACTTCTACTCCTACTTGAGTAGATTTTTTCGTTGCTTCTTCTACTTCTACTTGAGTGGCTTTTTTGACTACTTTGACCACCTCTGCTTATTACTTATGTCAGCCGATAGCCTTCCAGATTAGAGTGGTCTATTCAGCCTGCAGCAGTTGTATCACTATTCTATTATTTCACGCTACATGCCATACATCTTCAACATACAGACATGAGCTATAGTTAGCTGGGTCACTTCTTTTATAATTTGACAAAGTATGATAAAGGAAGGCTCAGGATCTATAGCGATTCCGCATCTAAGCCAGCTTCAAAGCCGTGTTTTATTGTCATTCAAATAATACGTAATTCGGTTTTCCATATGGCTCACCAATATTACGTTGGGAGTAACAGATTCGTAAAGGGGGTCTGGGGGGCGGAGCCCCCCATAAGCTGCGATGATATACTTATAGGGGCCCCCGAAAAGTCTCGCCCAGGGCCTACCCAATCGTAGGGCCACCACTGACCACAATGAAACAATTTTTCATGACATCGTTAATAATATGATTGCATATGTTGAATGGTTAAGTGAAAGTCATTTGACCGTCACCTTGGCATATAATTTTCGAATTAAATTTGTAGTAGGCCTACTATCGGAGTCGGAATTGGAGTTGGAGTTCTGTGAGGAAAATAGTCGGAGTCGGAGGCGGCACGTTTAAAGACTCCGGAGTAGGAGTCGGTCTATTGAAAATGTCTGGAGTCAGTGGTAAAATTTACCGACTCCACAGCCCTGGTTATCTATAATGCTAATTGCTGAGAAATCCTGAACTGTCGGATTAAAACATGGCTCACTTTTGTTCCATGTATACTTTTGTAATACTTCGTTGACATGGATCGGAAGGCGAGATGAATCTCCAACACTTCGATAGGAATTCTGGAGTCGACCTCGGTCGGACTCGAATCCACTACCCATTGGTGTCGCAGATGTGAAACGTACCACATACGCTTTCTCGCTGTTTATTCAGGGGTGTAGGTCTTGGTAGCCATAAATCGAGGTCCGGTAAATACCGAGAAAACCACCACCGAGAATTGACATTACCGAGAATGGACACCACGGAGAATGGACACAACGGAGAACTGGTATTAGCGAGAATGGACTCCAGCGAAAATGGATATTACCGAGAATGGACACCACCGAGAGTTGACATTACCGAGAATGGACCTTACCGAGAATGGATACCATCGATAATGGAGACTACCGAGAATGGACAGCATCGAGAATGGACATTACCGAGAATGGACACCACGGAAAATGGGCATTACCGAGAATGGACTCCAGCGAGAATGGACTCCACCGAGAATGGACATTACCGAGAATGGACACCATCGCGAATGGACATTACCAAGAATAGACACCAACAAGAATGGGCATTTCCGAGAATGGACTTTACCGAGAATGAACATCAACGATAAAGGAGACTACCGAGAATGGACACCATCGAGAATGGACATTACCAAGAATTGACACCACGGAAAATGGGCATTACCGAGAATGGACTCCACCGAGAATGGAGATTATCGAGAATGGACACCACCGAGAATGGACATTAACGAGAATGGAAACCATCGCGAATGGACATCACCAAGAATGGACACCAACAAGAATGGGCATTACCGAGAATTGACGCCACCGAGAATGGACTTTACCGAGAACGGACATCATCGATAATGGAGACTGCCGAGAACGGACACCATCGAGAATGGACATTATCAAGAATTGACACCACGGAAAATGGGCATTACTGAGAATGGACTCCACCAAGAATGGAGATTACCGACAATGGACACCACAGAGAATGGACATTAACGAGAATGGAAACCATCGCGAATGGACATCACCAAGAATGGACACCAACAAGAATGGGCATTACCGAGAATTGACGCCACCGAGAATGGACTTTACCGAGAACGGACATCATCGATAATGGAGACTGCCGAGAACGGACACCATCGAGAATGGACATTATCAAGAATTGACACCACGGAAAATGGGCATTACTGAGAATGGACTCCACCAAGAATGGAGATTACCGACAATGGACACCACAGAGAATGGACATTAACGAGAATGGAGACCATCGCGAATGGACATCACCAAGAATGGACACCAACAAGAATGGGCATTACCGAGAATTGACGCCACCGACAATGGACATTACCGAGAACGGACAATACCAAGTATGGAAAATGCTGAGAACCTAACGTCCTAAACGGACGATGTTGTGAAATCTAAACTTGAGAATACCTAACACTGCGACGTCGTGATACACATATACACGCGATCGTGCATGATATGCATGGTACATATGCGATATGCCATTGGACATGTCTTGTTGTTCTATTTTCTGCAGGGGCGCACCAGACCGATAAGGTGATAAACGTCACAGTACCAATATGCGTATTATTTCGTGTTGTTTCTTTCGGCCTTATGGTTTACGCAAGACTTGTAAAATTTAGGGGAAGGTGGCACTGGGTCAGAAATTTGCGATTGAATTCTCAAATTCAGTTCACACACATACGTTTTACCCGCAACAATGGATGCCTGGGGAATGGTCAATGATCATCAGTCAATGATATTGAGAAATGATTGTGTTCAACTATAGATAAATACCCTACGGCAGGGATGGGCAATTATTTTCCTGCGCGGGCCAAATGAGAAGTAGAAAATACGTTGGCGGGCCAAGTGAAAAATTGTAGCTGTATTCTCCAGCGCATTTTAATTTTATTTCCAAATTATATTGTTAATAAATGCTGCTTAGTGAATGTGTTGAAGTTAGGTAATGAGAAAGGGGCGGTTAATTAAAAAATATCTATTTGCCGTCATGATTCGAAACAATGTTAAACATGACACATTTTTAACTCTTTTTAGAACCCTGTCCACGTTCTTCTATTAAGACACTAAAACTGTGGTTCTCAAACCTTTTTTTAGACATGCCCCCCTTTATGATGGTGAAAAATTTCGCGCCCTCCCCCCTATCATGATATCATAAAATTTTAAAAATAGCAATAAACTATAAGCTATGGTTAAATCTCGCGGAGCGCGAAATTTTTTTTCATCTATCTTCAGCTTCGCGCCTCCCTTCAGATGCCTTCACGCCCCTCAGTTCGAGAACCATTGCACTGATATGTATATGGGAAAGTACAAGGCTTGTCTTGGTTGCTGCATTCCTATCAGTGTGCAGATCAAATAGCCTTGATGTTGAGAGAAGTTTGCAGTTTTTCTTTAATTCGTCCTCCCTTGACCGAGTGTTTCGTGCTCGGCAAAAACTAAAAGGACGGGTATACAAATATTTAGTAATCTAAACCTTCTTTGAATTTCAGCTTTCGGCTTTCTCTTTTTGACATGTCCGTTCATTCTTTATGCGTGATAGATATGATGAATCATATAGTAATCGCGAGCACTGATTGACTTGTTTTTCGAATTAGGGATTTGGAAACGCCTCACATAACAATTTGAAACACGTACCATATAATGCGTCATGTGACAATGCCAACAAAGAAGGTTTGACCTAAACTATATAGAAATAGTGATTTATTGTGCAAATAATTGTTACTCATAATTTGCCACATTGCCTTTATGTGAATCTGGATTACGCATGCGAGGTACGTAGGCAGCGTAATCGTGGCATATGAATGAACATTGAACAGGCTTCATAGTATAGGAATTACCTGTTTAGTTGATACAGCCTGTGGTTTTAGTCCATGCATCAACATTCAAAAAGCAGGTTTAATGTTATGAATTCCAAGCAACCTTTCGTGTGCCGCACAGAATGACTTCGCGCGCCGCATTTGGCCCGCGGGCCGCACTTTGCCCAGGCCTGCCCTACGGTCAGGTTAGTTATCTATAGCTCAACAATGAACTTGATATTTAATTACGCCAGCGCATGTCGCAATCATTTCCGGGCTAGCAAAGTAGCAATGGCGAATATCACTCCTCCATTTGCATTGCAAAGGCTAGCAATAACTGCAGAGTTTGACCTACTAAATGTCGTCGAGATCCCCGAGCTGAAATCGTCCTTAAATTTTCATCAGCACCTGATGGTATACTGCTCCGCACCGCTTTGACGTCATATCAGCCTGATTTCAAATACCTTGCAGCCCAGGTTGAGACACACCATATCATCACACATTCGACTTCATTTCATTATGACGTCATATATTCGTATTTTTTGTGTTGTGGCTCTTTTAAAGCTAAGATTTGTAATATGCGGCTCGTGCATGAAGCAGGTCTGCCCAGCTTTGCTATAGAGCAGCTTTTAGCAACCTTTCTCCAATTATTTCATGCAACTTTTTGCAACTTTTGTCGATTTTTCATGCAATTTTTTGCAAGTTTGTTCGATTTTCCATGCATCTAACTTTTTGCTGGAAATATTTGGCACTAATGTAAATAGATCGCTTGATTATTTCACCATCGTTTAAATTTGCGGTCCTCTCTGATTTGACGTACATTCAGGCTTGACCGCCGAAAATTATATTTTCACTGGGTCAACTTTTTCAGGCAATTGATTTTGTTGAAGTCGCCAACACTGAGTTTTGCTACAGCGCATTGGATACGGATCGATTCGAGTATCTCATTCGCTCATACTTTCAAGGAGCTTGTCCATAAATGCAACTTAGTGCAACTTTTGTGAAAAATGAATGCAACTTTTTACTGCAACTTTTGTGAAAAATAAGTGCAAATTTCCGCTGATTTGACTGCAACAATAACTTGCACTACCTATAAGGCAGTGCTTTTCAACCTATTTGAGCTTCAATCGCACTTTTTTGTAAAATATATTTCATTCGCACGAACTAACCGAAAATTGTTGTACAAAAAGAAAATGTGAATACAGCATTTATTTGCTCAGGTGTGCTACAAATTTGCTACTATGTATGTTAAGCTAGCAAGTGTCTCGTTAAAAAGGCTACTATTTTCGCTCGTTTTGATTTCAACTATTTCACTGAAACCTGTCTCGGTCAAACTCTTATCCAAAATACAACGTATTTTTCACGACTGAAAAATGCTTGCTGGAAGAAATCGATTTCGAGAGCTGACAAAAAGGTCTAGGAGGCTGCAGTATGTTTGTGTTGAGGCTTTTGCCTTATGACTTGGAAAATAAGGTCCAAACGATCAAGGAGAGTAGGTTCATTAGAGCTCGCTACCTTGTGATACGTTGCTCCAACTTTCTTTTCGATTTCCCATTTTCTGTGTCGCGATTATGTGGGAAGAGCAAATAAACTCACGATACTGTGTGTTCTACTCTTTAGCTCAATCTAATTCGAGAATTCATAACAGTTTAATAACGTTAAAGCAGCTTTTTAGACTACGACCAAAATCTGAGTTTTGTAGCATCTCACGACCCGAGTCTCACCCATGAAAATGAATTCAGTTTTATTATTACAGTTGTATGCTACGATTTTACGGACATGCATGGCATACAGAACTCGCCCACCACAATTCTATCCAACACAGCTCCACAAAATATGTCTGACGCACGCAATTTCAAATTAGGGTGAATTGAGTTCCTCTACGTGTCGCAGTTGCACTACCGTCTACTCAGTTTGCAAGAACGGGACTTTTCCGTGCCGACAACATAGCATATCCATATCGAATGGTTCGGCCATCCAGCATCGGTCACTTTTTTGATCAAGGTTTTGTCAAAGCTTATGTTTTGACACCGCATTTTATCAGCCGTTTGTAGACCAAAACTTTACGTCTTCATGTGACCCGACGCAGAAGGGGTTGGCCTCGAAATGAGTGAGTCTCAAAGACCTGAACTCGCTCGTTGCACATCCCTAGTCCCTACAGTAGTTCATCCCAACGGTCTTCGACCATGTTTTCCAGAAAAAAACAGTCGGACAAATCTTATCATGAATTCTCATGATAAAGCCATATTTTCTGCGTGTCTCGCTTATTGGCTACAGTACCCAAAACCGTGACCTTGGATTTGTAAATACCTACCGCAGGATTTTTGCAATAAATTCAACAAATATTACATACCTGGAGCCGTGTTGACCCAAAATTATATCCTTTGCAGTCCATACTTTAATAACCCTTGAAGGGGTAAAATTTGCGTTACGTAGGGTTACCATACGTCCTCTTTTAATAGGATTTGTCCTCTTTTCTGACTTTTTTGGAAGCGTACTCGGAGGACGCCCTTTCGTCCAGTTTTTTTGGGATTTTGTCCTCTTTTTTGATAATTTCGGTCAAATATGCGGCCAAAATCAACTGAGATACCGTTAATCAGCACTGTAGCAACGCTCAGTCGAGCTGAGCCGGAGATGACCTTTTTTGGTCAACCACCTGATAATGTGAAGGAAAAAACTGGAGGCGAGAAAGTTGACAGTTGACGTTTGATTTTCAGTCACCGACCACCACGAAGTGGGCAAAATTACCATATTTTCAAGAATTTCCTCCAGATTGGCAACTTTTAAAATTTTGAAAAACTGTCCTCTTTCCAGATTTCCAAAATATGGTAACCCTACGTTACGGTAACTTACAAATGGGAGTCTGTAATGATGGTATTTACTACTATCCTCGTGCCTCACACTAGTCGAACAGGTATTACGAAAGTATGATGATTATTTAGCGAAATTAAGCAGAAAGTCAATTTGGCGTCATTTCTTCAGCCTGTCGCAGACTCAGACGGGCTGATATTCTGTATGTCTGCCACTACACAAGCTTCCAAACCAGGCTTTTGGTTGCGTTATAATTATAGTGCGAAAAAATTAATTCACTATGGCTTGTGAGAGCTACGATCAGTGGTGGGTCGTAAGTTAAACAAGTTTTTACAATTGCGTCGCAACAACAATAGTTACACTGTCCTTGAATTTCCTATCAGGTTTATTTGAATTATTCCAGGTCAGAAAAATCCACAATTATTATTCACGATTTTCATTCGCACTCATCCGAGATTTTCATTTGCACCGTTCGCACCACCTTCGTCATTCACACTCATCCGGGATTTTCATTCGCACCATGTTCGTCATTCGCACTGCAATTTTTTTCATTCGCACAAGTGCGAACCGTCACACAGGTTGAAAAGCACTGTAAGGCATTCTAAGTCGAGCACGTATCCATTAATGACACGACGTTACCGGTGATGTATACTAACCAAAACAGTCTACTGGAAGTAAGTAAGCAGCATCAACTGAAAATGTAGGCCATGATTCGTCTGGATATTTGTTTATCCCTTATCGAGCTTTTAGAGAATTGATGCCTTCTCCCTTCCAACAATGACTATACTCTTATTTTGAGACACAATCACAGCAGCTCGATGGGATACAGATATCCGTTTCTGTGAAGTGAGGAAGTTCCTTATTATGCCATATAGTTTGCCTTTTCGCTTTCCAGCTGATACGAATGGAGATGCGAATCACAGCAGGTTGATTAGCTTAGCGATATCCTTTCCAGTGAAGCGACGGAATTCATTATCGTGCCATAGTTTGTTGTCTGGCACTCACCATGGTATACTCTTTCGAGACTCTAATCACAGCAGGCTATTACAGATTTCCGCGCAAGTGAAGCGAAATTACTCATCGTTATGCGAACATGCAGTGTTCGAGACAATCAGCCGATATTGTTAAGCTGCTTTAAAACCAACCCTGCCGATCAATACATGTTTTAGGACTAAAAGACGCAGCTAAGAGACGTGAACGGCAAAATGGCGGAGCAATCAAGCACTAATTTATTAGCAAATTACGTTCCTTCCGAGCGCGGAAATATGGTAATCGCCGTTCGCGGATTCGTATTTAGGAAGTGGCACATGTAGGCTACAATGTATGTGTTATGTTCTTGATCTTGTTTGAACAATAACTCAATACGACGAGGTTGCAATACGAAATCAGTATATTTTACAGCAGTATGACTTTAAGGCAGCGACACGATCCAGAGAACAGATAAACGAAAAGACCACGAGAGAACAGAACACAGGGTATAAATACAACGCAAGGCACACGAGGAAATAATGATTGGCGCTAATTACTAGTCCTATACAAAATAGAGTGAAACGATACCAACGTAAATACACGAACATAACAGTATGCATATTGCATACACTCATGCATGTATGTTATACATGATATATATATACAGATCGTGTGTATGTGCAATTATACAGTGACCGCTTTTATTTTTAAATTGATGACCTACAATCCTACATGCAAACGTAATTGGTTCCTGCTCGCGGTCCGTATGTTAGAAATCAGTCAGTGTACCTTTTTTACAATGACGAAAATAACATAGCCGGGATACATGATTAAGTTTTGGTCAACATGCAGCTAGGCAAACTGCGGTGACAAGAAGATCTGTAGGCGGGAAATCCATGCCGAAAATGACAGTCGCTGTCCGGACTTCGAAATGCCAGCATCGAATAATCTCGTCCTTTCAATATGAACCCAGCAGTACAAATGTGACCTGCAGCGGCAAATGATGCACCCCGTTTTGAAATCACGTGCGTCACGCAGGTTTCATAGAACTGCATCGCGCACAACTGCTAGTTTTCTGCACTCTTCATTTCAATGGTCGTAAATATTTAGCATACTGACACTAAAAATGCATTTATGTCGATGAGTGGGTCACGAGATACCAATAAAATTCGGATCACCGGAGTCTAAACATACCCCTGATATCATGTCCGAGTGGAAACGCAGTCCGAAAATACCGCAGACACGATGTCCGAGTGGAAACGCATTCCGAACATACCACACTACCACACCACAGACATTTTACCCGAGTGGTAACGTAGTCCGTGCATTCCCCAGACATACCACAGACATGATGTCCGCGGGGTAACACAGTCCTAGAAGTCCGGAACTTCCCGTCCGCCAGATCAGCAGATGCGTTGGCGAAATAACCCACGTCATTTGTGTAAGTTTGCGTTAATGACAGGGAATTAATCGAATCACAACTGGAGCTGCATCTATGAGGCGGATTCTTTCGGAATTATAGTGCAACGCTAAAGCCAGCTGCGTACAAATTCATACAACAGATCGAAGAAATGAAACAGAGAATCATTTTACTCGTGCACCAGAACAGTGGTTTTCAACCGTGGCCCTCGCACTTCATGAAAGGCAATCGTCTTTCATCAATTATTTTTTATCGCATCCCGTAACGGACTCATCGAGCAAAGCGATCGCATGTATACCTAAGAGACTTTCCACCTCAAATTCCCTTTCAGGGGCAGTTGATGCCAATCTTATAGTGCGTGGTTATGACTGCAAACCTGATTGCGCAGAGCGATATGTTTTGTTAAAATGCCATGCACGTCTTGCACGTTATGAACTAGAAGTACGAAAAGTGGCATTCGACACAGATGAGTAAATTGTAGCTGACAAAAATGTTAGGATATTCTGGTTCATTTCAACAACGTTAGGAAAGAATAAGGCAGATTTGGCGATTTTGTCTTTTAGATTTAGCGGCATCTAGCGATTTACAACACCAGTTTTAACCATTTTGGTCCATCCGGAGTTGGTAACACTGGTGTGACTTTAAGCTTCTCTTCGCTTTGCTTAGCTTTGGCATCGTTGAGTGGAAGCTAAGCAAAGCGAGATGAAGCTGAAGTTCACACCAGTTTTGGCATTGCCTCGGATATCTGTCGCATTGTGCGCGCGAATCGTAGAGAGGAGCTACCGCAAGCGAACCTGAAGTTCACAACAGTTTTGCCAGGCGCGACGACAATGGCCTCAGATAGATTTATTGATCGTATTGTGCGCGCGAATCGTTAAGTGAAAGCTGACGAAAGCGAAGCGAAGCTGGAGTTCACACCAGTTTTGCCAAGCGCTACGACAATTGCCACCGATAGATGTGTTGGTCGCATTGTGCGCGCGCATCGTTGAGTGGAAGCTAACTAAAGCGAACCTGAAGTTCACAGCAGTTTTACCAGGCGCAACGACAATGGCCTCAGAAAGATTTATTGATCGTATTGTGCACGAGAATCGTTAAGTGAAAGCTGACGAAAGCGAAGCGAAGCTGGAGTTCACACCAGTTTTGCCAAGCGCTACGACAATTGCCACCGATAGATGTGTTGGTCGCATTGTGCGCGCGCATCGTTGAGTGGAAGCTAACTAAAGCGAACCTGAAGTTCACAGCAGTTTTACCAGGCGCAACGACAATGGCCTCAGATAGATTTATTGATCGTATTGTGCACGCGAATCGTTAAGTCAGTGGTTCCCAACCTTTTTGGCTTCGCGGACCCCATTTGACCGTCACGGACGCTCGCGGACCCCCTTAAGTTTTAGTTCAATTTTAGCTTTATTATGGTGCAACCTTCATCTGTCTTGTGCAAATATGAACTGTATTATGCTTGTGATAAACAGCAAAATAATGATTTTTTTTTGGAAATAACATCATACTATTTTTGTAGAAATTGGTAGAATTTTATTATTCCAAAGCTAATTTTGCTGCTGTATTTCTTGAAGTACGTGGTCGTGTCTTGAAAATCCGCGTCTTCGTTTTGATGTGAACGAGGAGTGCCGAAAACCATTTCCGCAAAGATAGATGGAGACTAATGCAATGCTAATGCATAACGCTTCCGACGATACTTTTGGTGTGATCGCAACATTTATATCACCAAAATGAAGAAACATATCGTTTATGAACATATGACGTCCAGCATCTAGCGCAGGGATGGGTAACATACGGACCGCGTGCCGAATTCGTGACGACATTTTGATCGGCCCGCACAGAGTTTCTACCATCGTTTCTACCGTCGTACCAAAGTGAAATCCTAATCTAAATGTATAGACAAATTTTATGCGCCAAAGAATGGAACTAAGTTTTCCAACCTGAGAAAGACTGTCATGAAACGACTTGTTCTGTTCGGGTTCACATATATATTTACGAGCAAACATATTCGACCATGAACAATTGAACATTAATAAGACAAGGCCGCATACCAATACAACTGATGATATGAATTTCAGGGTTGGAGCGTAATGCTTTGATAGCAGCGAAACACTCCTTGTTCATCAAAAAATCAGCCTTGTCGATAGGGCATCCGCAATAAGAATGCGCCAAATCTGATAGCCGAGCTTTAAGAGCAGGTATATCATTGTCTGATTTATGACGAGTGTCAGCCGAAAATATTCGGGTTCATTTCAATATGAATATACTATTCAATTGTATATTGAAGTTCTGTACCTCAAAGAAACTGTTCAGATCGTGATTATGCATATCCCAGGATAGAATGGGTTTCATGGCGAGGTTTAAATCCCTGCATTTGGACAAATTAGGGAAATACTTCGGAAATTTTTATTTCGAACGACTGTTCACTTAATTTGACGAGACTGACAACTTTAAATTGAGAAGGTTTCGCAGACATTTCGAAGTCACCCTGATTGACGTTACTATCTCAATATTTTTATTTTTCCACAAACCTCAACAAAACGTCTCTAAACAGCAATATGTTTGTATCAGCGGGTTATTGGAAAATTGGCAATGAAAATGAATTTCCACACTACGATAGTTCATGTCAGACGATTATGATGATGATATGAGTCATGAGGTTTTAGCAGTTGTGGTGCGAAACTGCCTCATGCTTTCTCAAATTAGAAAAAAAATGAAAATTACGTTATCAACCATTTTAAAAATTTAGAGGTCTCGCGGACCCCCTGAAATTGCTTCGCGGACCCCCGGTTGAGAACCGCTGCGTTAAGTGAAAGCTGACGAAAGCGAAGAGAAGCTGGAGTTCACACCAGTTTTGTCAGGCGCGACGACAATGGCCTCGGATAGATTTATTGATCTCATTGTGCGCGCGCATCGTTGAGTGGAAGCTAATGAAAGCGAACCTGAAGTTCACAGCAGTCTTGTCAAGCACGACGATCTTAGACAGATGTACTAGTCTCATTGTGCGCGCGCATCGTTGAGTGGAAGCTAACCAAAGCGAAGCTTAGCTGGAGTTCACTTCAGTTTTGTCAAACTCGACGATAATGGCCTCAGATAGATGTACTGGTCGCATTGTTCGTGTGCATCGTTGAGCGATAGCTAACGAAGTTGGTATACCAAATGATACCAGTTTGCCCGAATAACCACGTTCGTTTGTGAGGTCCAGTTGATTGTATAAATAGATTGATACTAGGTGCATAGATATGTTCGCATATTGCTGATGTGATGTCATTGATTATAATTAATATAGTGTTCAAATGGAACTGTGATCGTCAGGTCACGACGAAATCTATACCAGACCACTGATATAACCACGCCGTGATATTTTTGGCATTTTATCCAGGATAAGTACAGTGTGCATCACAAAGGTGAACTTAAATACGAGTTATCATATAATCACTATAGGTATGGTATGCTCACACTATGATGTTTCATATTTTTGTGTTATGTTTGCTATCCCGGTGATTGTTGAATGCTCTTTACAATTCGATATTTTTATGCATTAAACTGTACAAATATTCAATGTAGATAATTTGATCAAAACAGCCATAATGTCTCACGTGACAAATATTAACCCTGCAGCCGCTGATAAAGCTGATACGTCTCGTGGATTCTCAACTTCGAAGAAACCGAAGAGTTTTGGGGACAAAGTACTTGCTGACGTCAAACAAAGTTATGAAGACTTTCCGCACTTTGCTGCTTTCGCAGCAGGCTGCGCTGCTGGAACACTCACAAAAAAGGTATGTTGGCAATATCGATGATTTTTACATGTGCACATCTGCCAGTATTTGCAGTTGCTTTTTGGATTGACTAATTATTGCTGTAATAACCTTGATCTAATTTTTGCTCAAGGACCTCTTAATAATGAGTAGCTTACTCATCTCTAGGGTAATTGTATCTTGATAGTGATTCCAATAGTACGAGGGTGGCCAACTTTTTGCTATTTACGGCCGCATTTCGATTTCTTATATCGCCTACGGCCGCATTCCAGCGCACAGTCGTTATGAACTATCTAGACAGGAAATATCCAAGTTCAGGGAACTCCGAACTCCTGTATTTATTCATATCTGCTTATCTTATTGTTATGGATAGTCACCGGGAATAGTTATGTAGTCTCGCCAAACGCGAGATTCTTTTTAAATTCATGTATGAATTTCGTCATAACTATTATCAGTTGTAGATATTACTATCAAATATTTGTCCTTTCTCAGCTCATGTGATGAGATTCACCAGCGCAGTTGGGATAGTCTTCGAAAATTTAGGGCCAATTGTTATAGGCATCTTTTTTGCATGCTGTTATTTCTTGACCTTCCATCAGGATTGTCGGTATGTTGGATAAGGTATTGGACTCACAGAAACAATTGCTTTCGTGGAACACACACGATTCAAACTTGGTATTTCATTATGGGGCGCATCATGTTCATCTGTGGCTCGCCGTAATACTGTGGAGCTCAGATTTCAAAGGGCACTGCTATATTAAAATCGTGAAATCATTGCGCGTCGAATCGCGTCTAGGGCGAGGAAAATTTCAAGATGATTTAGAATCTTTTCAAACTTGGGTAATTCGTATCTTGACGGCCGCCAACAAATACAATATAATTACGTGTTGACGGCTGCATAATTTTCCTTTTACGACCGCAGATTGCCAACTCCTGTAATGGTAGATAGTTGTTGGTTATAGATATGTATTATTGGCAACCAATGTATTATTTTGTATGGCTTTCATGTTAGTCCTGTAGAGTAGCGAGTCATGCCGTGACTAAATCGAGTGTCATACTGATGCTGATAATGATACTACGAAGTCTTGAGCCTTTATAATGCTATCTATAGCAATGGATTGATTCATACTCACGGTGGTAAGAAACTTACAGGTTTCGACGCTTTCAAAAACCGGACAGCTAGAATATAGACCGAGTGGCCACAGTGAAGTCTGGTATACAATTAAATATATTGCATGGTCCAATCTTGTCCTTTGCCTACTTTCCAATTATGCGAAATGATTCAATATTTTACTCAGGATGCCTTTCCTAATTATGATTACATGCCTTTTTTCAGGTGCGAGATACGTTTGGTTGTGGGATTGCTGGTATATTATTCATAATGGGAATGGGAATGGGATATAGGTGAGCATGAAAAGTTTGTGTAAACCAGTAATGCGGACTTCTGTAGCATCGCAATTGAAAACTATTCCTTGATACTCATACTCGATTGAGATTTCAAAGATTTGAAAATTTCATAAACTGACAAACCAGAGGTTGTGACTGCGAGGACGCTAAGCACACATTTACTATCGCTGTACTCAGGACCGAAACAGTACTTCTTTAGCCACCCTTAAAACATTGATCTTGCCCCCCACAGGTTCATGAACCAAACTTCTGGGTGGCGAATCCCATATGATCATAAGACCAACCCCCCTTCACGACGAGACTATTTATGACTGCAGGGAAAGCACCTCTGTCTGCTGTAGAGGATTCCTGTGCGTGTGTAGGCAGGTATTCGCGCGAAGCGCAAAAAAATTCATATTCAGGATTGAATTTGTTACTATATTATTGATAACTGCCCATATTGCTATTAATTTTTCATCCTCTCTCTGTCCACGTGATCAGATTTCCAGGTAGAGGAAGAAGGCGACTTCATAGATAGCTATCCCGCGCCTACGGAAAATGAACAATATATAGATTAATGGTTTCCGCCAACATGTGGCGGTCATTTTTGGCTAAAGATTAATTCGATAACACACTTCGCGAAGTCACATTTAGGCCAAAACTTGAGAAGTCTTAGTGTGTCGTGGAGCGGCAATGGTCACCGCTGAAATACCAATTTTTTTTTATTACTGATGCCTATTGTTTCTTTGGGATCTGAGGCTACCCATATTCAAAATCAGACATTGATTACAGTAAATCGCGCGAAGAGAGTTTGAAGCTGTAAGAAATCTACAAAATACTCAAAAATTTAGGGCTATTTGCGAAATGATATCGGGCCCCCTTCGAGCTCGCCCCCTAATTGGCGGGTTTTAGGTGCGTCCGTTACGGCCCTGGCTGTACTGTTGATGACGAATTGTAATATATTACATTATTGCTTCAATACCAGTGATTTTGGCTAGCAATACTCCAGCTGTGACACCACTTCCATAGTCCCCAAGTTCAAATTAGAATAGTATTGACCATTATTCGGTGAAATTTGAACAGAATTCCCTGTCTAGTGGGCATGTACTCAGGATGAGGGTCTTGCTTCTATTATGGATTCGCGATTGAATATTTTAGTAATGTAATATTGATTTCATATTACTGGGTATAATTGATGTCACACAAGTCACGTGTTCGATGATAAACAGGGTAATATTAAACCCACTTTGTATAGGTCAGACCTGGACAAACTGAGGCCCGCGACAGGTTGCCTGGAATTTAGAGCATGAGGCATACTTTTAAATGTAAAAGGTGAACTAAAGCGATAAACTCTATAAACTGAAACGGAAATATATTTCTATGAAGCATGTTTGTTTATGTACTGTGTGTAAATGGTCACCGTTGAGATCATCTCTGACTGATAACACTAGTCAACACATATTTTTAGGCAGACAAAGTAAGAGTGGTTTCTGGGGTTCTGAAGGGCACTGATTCCGAATATGACCTTAGTTATTTTTTTCAAATTGGCTTTTGTTTTGGAGATAACCCATGGGGCTATTTTGACTAAAATCTCATATTTTAGCTGTATGGGCTAGATAAAAATAAAATCGGCTCAGTCGTACTATAAAGTTCAGAGAGTCATTCTATTTGGTATTTTTACACGCTGAAGACGGTTTCAAAACAAAATACATCAACAGAATTATATTTCTGGGTATTAGATTTATCACGGATATCATGTAGGCTACATAAATAAATTCCAATCATGTATATAAGTAATTACCAAGATACTGAAATAACGTTGTAACAATTGAATCATTTTTATGTCAATCACCTATTTTACATTCAAAATAATCAGTTGGAATATGATATTAATAACTTATCCGAACGCCAAATTGGTTCTTGTACTATTTTCGCTTGTAAGCAATTTAGTGTTTAGCAGTTTTTCGTAAGGTTCCAGCAGTAGTCTGCCATAATATGTTCATCGCATCTGCACTGATATCTTTCTTTTGTTGTTTTTGTTTATTGGTGGAACCTTTCCCTTTTCTTTTCCCTCTAATCAACAATGTTATCAGAAAATAATCAAGATGACTAAACAGGAAGTGAGATTCAATGCTTGTGTTTGCTTCAAGGTTTCCATATGCAGACGCCAATTCTCGGACCAACTGTTTGTAGTTGGGTGCTTTGTGATATTCGAAAAAGTTTTATTTACTACATCTTAGAAGGGATTCCATGCAGTGAGCACATTTCCTAAATATGAAATTGGTATCTTTCATCCGTATTCAAATCTGAGGTCAATCTCAAAGATTCCAGATTTAAGCTTCTCGTTTGATATGGATGCTAGGTATACCCATTTTTTTGGCTCAGCAGAAAATTATCCATTTATACAACTCAAGAGAGATGAGACGCATATGATTATTTTAGTTCTTTCAAGCGCCAAATTTGATAGCTTTATACTCCTCTTTCATTTTGGTAGAATGACAAATTCGTACAGGAGAAAATATATTGCCATTGTGAAAAAGTACAATTTTTAGGCATGACAAGCTGCTTTTTAACAAACAAACTTTTCGCATCAGGTTATGTTAATGTTATGTTGATGGAATAACTGAGAACGGCATGAGTGCTCAGACTGCTCACCATAGTGAATTATCTATTTATGCGCAATGTAAAAGTAGAAAAATCTAATATTTACTTCCTACCAAGTGAACCTGTTCTTTCGTCTTTAATAGAATAAAAGACGGGCTGACCGATCAATCTCCACAAACAAGTACCAAGAGCCAAGCGAAAGTAGATGCGGATCGTAATTGGGCTGGCACTACTGGATTCCACCTGGGTTTTATGTATGGATATTTGTGAAATTTGTCGACTCGTAAAGGCATTCACGTTTCTGAGCTGCGTGAGTGAAGAATTGCATCTGCAACACGACGCTACATTCTGAAGATGTGTCGGGCTGTAGCAATAGAATGTATGTGTCATTGCGTCAGCAAAGAGAAATAAAAACTCTGCCGTTGTATGGAATGTACGCAAATGTATGTGTATGTACAATGTACATGTACATATACATTGTACAGTGTCCATGTGTGTGGTTCTTAGGAGCAGGGGTTCTCAAATTAATAGCGCTCGACACGGGTTGTAATGACTCGAGTCCTTTTCTAAAATACGAGAATGACTCGACTCGAGCCGAGAGACCGTGTAAAGTGAGGAAAGTAGTAGTAGTATATTATAAATACGAGGCATAATCAATATCACCCGATCCGAGTTGTAAAAAGTAAGTTAAACCAGGGGACTCTATATTGGACAGTCAACACAATGAGTTGAACTGGGACTCGAGTCACGACACTGACTCGAACTAGAACCTTTAAATCCTAACTTATACTCGGACTTGACACTGTGGTAAAATCACAATGACTCGAGCCAAAACTATAAAAGTAGAATTCACTGATGATCTTGTGACTTCGTTAAAACCCTGCTCTCGACCAGAGTTGGTCAAAGTAGACATTGTCGGTACTCAAGTAAAGTCTCGACAAATCAATGTAGCGATTTCAAAGTCAGTAAATAAGTAAGTATTCCAGGCCTAGTTATGACTGGAAAACTGTTGATAGAAGCAGTTTAAAATCATAACTATTTAGGCAGGCAAAATACGCCGAATATAAACGTATGATGATTACACCTACTGGTAGTGTCATCACATCACATCTTTTATGGTCGCTACCAATATTTTTTCGTGCTTTAGTAATCATGGAGATATGTTTTTATGATTTGTAAATTTCAAGACCTATGCTGCGATGAACCAGTTACCAGACATTTCCAGGAATATAATAATATTTAATAACACACAATCATCATTTTCAACTGTAAAAGACCTATATTGCCAGCAAGGTAAATACACTGATCAACAGCCAATTTTAAACGAGTAAGCTATTCCCATGATTCCGAATATGGTCTTCTTTTTTTGCTAGCATATCGGGGTTTTGGGATTCGCATTTTAAATTTTTACAGTCATGCTATCATCTTCATAACAGGAACATTGCGAATTGCATTGTAATCCAATTTTGACATAATTTTAATATCCATGGGCGCAGCCTTTTTTTCAGGAAGTCACCGTAACGGAATTGCAGCTAAAATATTTAATCTATCCCCATCTCAGGCCAGCTGCATTAGTCGATAGTGCCGCTGCGTTGCGTCATTGCTGCTTAACCCAATGCGAAATTTCTGGCACGATATCTAAACTGTTGCACTTGCGCGACGCGACTTCCATCTAGTAGTTCCGTTTTTTTAATGTAGTACGTGGCAAACATGGTGCGTCACTCAATTTGCTTCCATATGATTTGCTGTTAATAAACATGTTTTAGTAGAAAGGAGCGTATACTTTAAGTACTATAATATATCTCTAATCATTGTATTCAGCCACCAGCAATGTGCGATTAATGCCCATAGGCCTAATATATTTTTGGCCTCCGAAATTATAATTATAATTAGCAGCTCAAAGTATTTCGTGTTCTAAACATGAGATAGAAAAATCTCGAAATTGCCAGGTTTATGTATCAACGCCATTGACCTCACTGTCCTGCTAATTTCGACGGCTCGTGTACTTTGGAATCTAAGGCGCAGCAGTAGGCACACATTACAGGTCCGTCCTCGACCTCGTCATCCCATTACCATATCTTCAGCATAAATTACATGAGAACGCAATGATTTATCAAGTAGGGGAAATGTGGTACCGATGAGACTCTGGCACCGAAATTACTTGATAAATTATCTATGATAATCCCATGATTACACTCAGTGAATTCGTTTACTACAGCATTCAGGCAAAATCTTTCCAAACATGCAAATAATTTTGACCTATGTGGGTTATGGCGTCTGTGACAGATGTTCTCTGTTTTGGGAGGTATAAAATGAATTTCGATCGACGTATACATTTTTCTTTGTAACCTTCAACACGAACAAACCAGCAATCATTTTAATCTGAAGTGTCGGGCTTGTATCAGACAATATACGAAACAAATTTTTTATTCAATATCACTCTTGAGTGGACTATTTCAATTTAATTACAAAATGTATAGCGTGGGGGCCGGTGATAACATCGTCAAATCAAAACATAACAGTTGCACTAATTGATCATGCTAGAACAGAAATTCGCCAACATACAGAGAGGCTGCATGTAATAATGACCTGTGGTATTTCATCACTTTGAAGTCCAAATGTTGATTTACGAGCAATATGTATGTCCCCTTCAATGTCTAAGTTGGAGCCTAAATCGAAACGTCATTTTCTGCCAACATATGAGTTGTTATTTATTCAAATTTTCTGAGTGCCCACCAAACATACTTCTTTGAATTGCTGTAGGTTAGATTATAGTACACAGCAAGAAAAGTTGTTACATCTATGAGTTTTTGAGCGTCTGTCTCAAAGGTCCCCAGCTCATGTGCCTTTGGACCCACACTGTGGGGACCAATGATACGTTCGAGCAGCTAATTTTAAACGTTCAAAAATATATTTAGAGAAATCGGATGTTCATGAATATATCCGCGTTAGGTAGAGCTTGGATCAAAGTGTGGAGCCAGCAATAAATCTGCTATTATCGGCCTAACTTTTGGGCGACAGAGATCATTTTGTAATTTTTGATCCTTCGATTCACGACACTTCGATTTTATCGCCCATCCATTTTATGTCATCTTGTGTTGTTGTTCATTCTGTGCACATGCCTCTTATCGACATATTCTTGGCCATGCATATGGATTCTTAACCATGTGTCCGTGGACCCCTTGGGAGTACGAAGCACAAAATCAGGGGGTACGAGATGCGTTGTAATATTAGGTCTATTCCAAGGATGGGCAAACTACGGCTCGCGAGCCGTAGTCGGCTCTTTGAGGCATTGATTGCGGGTCTTTAATAATTGCCAATTTTCTAGACAGATTTAACCTGATTATGAATTGCTGCATTCCATCACATATTAACAATATGCGTATCATTTTCGATTCGTTTCTTTCCTTGTGGTTTTCGTGATTATATGAATAAAACCAAATATGGTCCCGACATCATTTCGGCACTGGTCCGCTAAATATTGAGAATGAAGTACTGCGAGCCATTTGCATAGTCTTTTCTTACCTCTATACAACATTTACGGTGATAATATGAATGAAACCAAATATGGTGCCGACATCATTTCGGCACTGATCCGCTACATATTGAAAATGAAGTACTGCGAGCCATTTTCGTAGTCTTTAGTGACCGTTATGTAACAGTTACGTTGATATTATGAATGAAACTCGAAACGTCATTATGAAACCAAACACCAAAACTTTGCCATGAGTTACCCAACAAGATAGGTATACGGAATAATAAAATTACCGAGGTGAAATCTCCCTAAAATGCTCAGCTGCACTTGAAGCAACTTCTTCACACTGATTTGACGTCATATCTGCCTGATTTCCAACACCCAGGTGGAGATGCACAGTATCACCATGCAAAACTGAACGGTTACTGCGTGGCCTGTCAATCAGATACGTTTGAATGATGAGTCATCACAGCCAGAATGTGTCGGATGTTTGCCGTGATGCTCCGGCTAACGTAAACAGGGCCATTCCAAGCACAGACAACCGATGTTCACATCACTACCTCTTCAAATATCCTGAAACGATGTCCTAATGGCAACACATTACGAACACAATCTAGGCACGACATCCTAGTTACCAAACCGTCCAAACGCACCCAAGACATGATGTCCCGAACTCCCCCCAGACACGATGTCCGAGGGGCAAACCAGTCCGAACTCATCCCAAACAGGATGTCCGAATGGCGACTCGGTCCGAACACACCCCAGACATGATGTTCACACACACCCCAGACTCGATGTTCGAACACGCCCTACTATAGTACTCAGAGGTGGTCAAAGTAGTCAAGAAAACTACTCAAGTAAAAGTAGAAGTGGCGACGAAAAAATTCTACTCAAGTACGAGTAGAAGTACTTCTTCCATAAGCAACCTAAAACTACTTGAAGTAGAAGTAGAATTGACTGACTTTAAATCTACTCAAGTAAGTAAGTAGTTGTGAAAACGATCCTAATTCGTTCACATTGGTCGTCAAAAGGTGTAAATTGAGCCGTGCGAAAGTTGCCGAGCTTGATCCATATTGATGCATACCAGGAGGTATCCAATTTTCGACAGCATAAGCATTCGTCCGCATCACGGGATGAAAATTATAGTATTGATATGGAAATGCTATACTAATCCTCTATTTTCTCGAACAGCACGCTTTAGAAAATATCATGGTATGGCTCCGTCCCCCATATTTTAAGGTCCGTATAGTTTAGTCCAGTGATTCCCAACCTTTTTCGACTCATCGCCCCCTTTTGAAGCTCCAGACCGATCATCGCCCCCCAAATATTGGGAACCGAAAAACAGCACTTCGCCAGCCCCCCTCCCCGAAAAAAACGTTGGTCTTTGGGCCTATAGGGTGATAAACCAAACCCCAGACCCCTCTCAGCCAGTGGGCTTATTGTCGCTACATATCAGCTATACCCTATTTCATGTACTGTTTGGTGAGCCACCATATTTCGCCTAAATGCGCGAAGCGCGAAAAATTTATATAATTCATGTTTGAATCGGTCAATATGGTCGATGTGATATGTTGGAAAGGCAGGACCCCTAAATAATAATTAAACATCTTCGGGCAGAATCGTTGTTATATTGACTTCTTTACATGATGCTATTTCGTGACCTCCTATATCTGCTATGTCAGAAAATATGGAAATCGTCAAAAAATCGCTAGGACAGGAACATTCAACGCCAGCCATTGAGGCGCCTATGGACACTTAAACATATATTTATATGTATCGAAGTTTTCGGTCAGCACTAGGGCATTCCTTTTCGGCCAAGGTATTCTCGCTGCTGATCGTTCCGGCACACTTCTCGGAGTCGCATGTTACATGGCCTCTAACTACATATGTTTTGGTGCGTCGTGGTGCAGTAATGGCCGACGCCGAAGTCTCCCATTTCCATAAATCATGCGTATTTTTGTTGGGTGACAGGAACCCCAACAGCAAGATACATGAATATATGAAATCGCGCGCAACGCGAACATTTTTTGAAAAAGTCGCATGAATTTCTAAAAATTACTCTATCATTCATGTTAATTCACAAAATAATTTTGGACTTCCTTCGGTTTCGGGCCCCCCACCCCCAATTGGGGGTTTGGGGTCCGTTAGTTACGGTCCCGACTCCAATAAAGTCGTTTTAACACGCCATCGCCTCCCTATCGCCCCCCTCGTTGTTTTCGCCCCCTATCGCCCCTTCGTTCGTTTTCGCCCCCCTATCGCCCCCTTCGTTCGTTTTCGCCCCCCTATCGCCCCCTTCGTTATTTTCGCCCCCCTAGACCGCCAAATCGCCCCCTGGGGGGCGATATCGCCCACGTTGGGAACCACTGGTTTAGTCGAAGAGCAATACGGAGAAGTTGTATAGGATACGGTGTAAACACTTTGCGCGATTAATAAACGATAATAAAAAATATGTTGATGTAGCTTTATTTCCGGAAATTAAAGGCATTACTGCACTTGCTTTTATATACTTCAACATGTATGCTATCTAGACAAAAGAACTGATATTAATTAGAGCTCAAAGTATATGATACTGGGAATTGTAAGTGAATTATAAATACTACTTTTAAAAGCGGAACATGTATTTCGTGTCTTTAGTCCAGAAAGTTTCAAAGGTGGTATGCTAAAACACCTCTAAAACTAAAAAACAGTCAGAGTCCACTTTTCCAGATTAGGACACGCCATGGACGTGCTAGATTACGATATGATTACTAAATGCTAGATTGCGAAACATCAGCTTCAAACGTTATGATGGGCCATATATACTGTGATTAAATATTTCATATGGGCGAAGGGCGTCAATGTGGTGTGAACGGAACCACGCCAACCTGCTACCTAAATTATATTCACCGATACTTACGTGAAATCATACTGGTTACACCGCATCCACTGCGCGCGAAGCGTGACGAAAATTCTGGGCTTTACTCAACTTTTATGAAAATTAAATGTTGATACTCCGCGAAAACAGCCCCGAAATTCCTCAGGCTATCTACCTGATACGAAGATTGAACTTCTTCTACTTGACAAACTGCAAATAGCGAAAAGTAAGTAATTAGATCACAAAATATTACGAAGTAGAAGTGGAAGTAGCTAAAATCAGATCTACTTGAGTAAGTACCAGAAGTAGAGGAAAACTACTTGAGTACTTCGAAAAAGTAGAAGTACTTCGTTACTGACCACCTCTGCTAGTACTGCATTTCCGTCTACAAATGAAGTATGCACTTGAAACCGCAATTTCCTCACTTTACAGTCTCAAAACCAAAATCAAACAGCTATGAACGAATTCTCCTTGAAGCAAACTTTCATATAAGATCGTTTTTTCCAAAATATTATAATATGTTTTTGAGCAATCCGCAGTCTAAATCGTGTAACGCCTGACTGATTTCAGATTTCCCCCCAAATTTAATCTTTGAACCTAATCTACAGGGTATTAAATTTCACTTGGAAATATAGACGATCAGACAAGCTTCAGATAAATCCAAGTGCCGTATCTCAACTGTCGTCCAACATCTACCTACACCTTCTTGAATATTTCATTGATAAAACCTGAGATGTGCAGACCCGAAATGAGCGGAAAATTTTCCATTTTCAAAGTGAATTAACTTTTGACCCCAGAGTCCCATTTTCAAAAAATAAAGTTCATCCTGTTTGGAATTAGCTCATCTGTGCGTGTACCAAATTTCAAGCGATTTGAAGAGGTAGTGAATGAGTGATGTGAACATCGGTTGTCTGTGTATGGAATGGCCCAACACAAATAGCGGGTTGATCAAGTGTTATTATTATCGTAGCTTGTCTAGATTACTTTTCATGTAGTAGACAGATGTGATTAAGTTGAACATCGACTGCAGTGTCTGCAGTGCTGTATTATTATTATTTTAATTTCATCAGGTACACGGCGATAGGCTATATATCTATTGAAATTATGGCCTCGCAAGTTGGTGACGTTGTTGAGGAATGGTACGATATATTCCCCCGCAAATTGTCCAAGAACTTCTCTTCAACGACTTTGATGAAAACATGGACACCATATCTGTTCCAAATATTATTCAGCAACCAGTGGATCTTGAACCATTGCTGCGCTCATTGGAGTTCAAAGACCCACCAGAACTCTCTGAAAAAGGTATTGAACTAGCTTCAGGATGGATTATATGTATGATTTCCAGTAGAAATCTAGATGATATTGTGATGAGTTACAGTAAGTTTTGCGGTGATCCCATATTATTTACAAAATCAAACGACAGGCTTTTCTCTGCCAAATTTTTACTTGAGCTCATGGAAAGAATTATTGATAATCGAATGAAGCCACCTCAGCCGGAGTCATTGGTCTCTGCCAGTATTTCTGAAAGGGAGTGCGATATTTTAGAATACATGGCTGGTTTTACTTTGAGAAAGGCAATTCGAAAATTCAGTGACCAGTTAGACCGATCTTTGCTTGAATATCTTATATATACCACTGACAAGCCTTTTGGCAAGTTAATCCCCCTGGAGGAGCGCAAGGCTCGGGCACTTCTATATCCAAGTTCAGAGCTGCTCTTTCTTCTTAGGAGAGTCAACAGAGAGTTTACGAGGGAATGCAGCAAATCCCCAAAGTCAATGAACTTTTCAATTTTGTAGGACAGAGTTCTCAAAAGTTCATACGTATTTAACTTCAGAAGTAGCATCAACAGAGCAACGTGTTCTGATGTCGATTCCAAACTAGTTGTAGACTATATCATTGGCTTATATCTTAGAGCAGTGGTCTCAACCTTTTTTTAGACACGCCCCCCTTTACGATAGTGAAAAATTTCGCGCCCCCCCCCCCCTTATCGTCATATCACAAAATCCAACAGGGATGATAGCAACCCCAACAGATTGTTTGATGGCATGAAAGGTTATGACTGTTGAGAAAATAAAAAAATATGAAATTCGGTCTCTATATAGAGCAGTGATTGCCAAACGGTGGGTAATTCCCCACTGGTGGGGAATTCAAAGATTTCTTGTGGGGAATAGACGATATTGTTCAAAATTATATACAGCACAGTCGACGTATTCACGGAGACACATGCGCAATTACCGTTACCAGTTAACTGCTCTGGAATGTATGTATCGAAAATTATATTGCATGTTGTTCACAAAACCTCATTTTTAACTCTGGATGGCCAATGATGGCGTCACAAACGCATCCAGCACGACTAGTTTTACGCGAAATAACGCTTTCGCGGAATTTTGAGCGTTAGGCTACTGACAGGGCCGTAACAGCACTTCGTCAGCCCCCCCCCATAACTTTGATCTTGGGTCCCCATAGGGGTATAGACCGAACTTCTGGGGGGCTTCGCCCCCCAGACCCCTTCCGGCCATACACTGTTTATTGCTATGTATCATAAACATTGGGACTTTGTTTAGTGAATCAGCTTTTGTCACCGAAGCGCGGAAATTTTCTAGAATTCATGACTTAATCGGTCAGTATGATCGGGAATTGCATATATATTGTTATCAATTTTTATCTTCTCTCTGCTCACGTCATCAGGTTTGCCGGTAGAGCTGAGTGAGGCGTGTTTGAAAAGGTAGGACCACTCAATAATAATTGAACATCTTCGGGCGTATACCCGTTGGCAGCAACGAAACAGCACCTCGTCAGGCCCCAAAACGTGGGTCTTGGGCTCCCATAGGGTGATAAAAGGACCCCCCCCCCATCACGTTGTTCGCGTTTGTCACGAAATCATCTGTACTGTATAGTGAGCCAGCGCCAAGCGCGAAAATTTTCGATAATTTATGATAAAATCGGTCAATCAGATCGGCGATTGCATATATATTATGCTATCAATTTATTGTACTCTCTACTCACGTAATTAAATTTACCGGTAGAGCTGAGTGAAGTGTCTTGAAAACGGGAGAGCCCGTAAATAATAATTAAACATTTCCGGCCGGGGGACTTCGTTACATGATGTTATTTCGTGACTTCCCGTCTGCTATATCAAAAAATATAGAATCGCCCAAACGTAGGCTTCTGTGACGCACACGATTTCAAATTGGTATTTCTTCACTGGCATAAACTTTTTCCCAGCGGGATGGTACTTGTCTTGTGAGGTTTAGATTGCAAAGACAGGAACATTCGGCGCCAGTCATTTATGATCAATGGACACAATTAAACCTATATGTATTCTGTATATATAACGAAGTCTTCGGTCAGCATAAGGGCATAGACCTTTTCGGCCAAGGTTTTCTCGCTGCCAATCGTTCTGGCACACTTCTTGGAGTCGCATGTTATATGGCCTAAAACTTGATTGTATGTCTTGGTGGGTCGTGGCGCGGCAATGGCCCAATACCCAATAATAAAGATAAATGACTACTTGAATTCGCGCGAAGTGCGAAAAAAATTTGAAAAAATTGCATAAATTATCAAAAAATATTCCATGATTTATGCTAATTCACGAAATAATTTTGGGCCCCCTTCGAGCTCGGGCCCCCCCCCCCAAATGGGGGGTTTGGGGTGCGGCAGTTACGGTGCTGGCTACAGGTATCGGTTCACAATACGTTTTATGTTGCAGTTAGGCGATTGTCTTGCGTACTGTTGTGGTTGTGTGTCTTGTGTAGTTAAACCAGCAGATAGCTGCTCTGTGATGACAAAAGTGCTGGGTAGTGGGGAGCAGGACCGTAACTTCCGCACCACAAACCCCCACCCCCCAATTTAGGCCAAAAATTATTTCGTGAATTTACCTAACTTGTAGTATTTTATTTGGAAATTTATTCCACTTTGTCTAAAAATTTTCGCGCTACGTGCGCGATTTATTATTGCCGGATATCTGATAATTCGGTATCCTTCCCCCACGAAAATACGTAGAATTTATAGAAATGGAGACTTCGGCGTTGGCCATGACTGCGCCACGACGCACCAACGCCATGTAACATGCAACTCCAAGAAGTGTACTAGAACGATCAGCTGCGGGAAGACCTTGGCCGAGAAGGAATCTCTTTGTGGTGACTGGAAACTTCGATATATATAGTATATATTAGTAGTATATATTATATACTATATACATATATGTTCAATCGTCCATAGACGCTAGATGGCTGGCGCCGAATGTTCCTGTACTGGCGATCTGAACCCCACAGGGCAAATGCCATCCCGCAGGGAAAAATTATTTGCCAGTAAAGCAATACCAATTTGACATCCGTGTGCCTTTTAGTTTGGGCAATTTTCATATCTTTTGACATAGCAGATATATGAGGTCACGAAATAGCATAATGTAATGAAGTCAATATACCAACGGGTCCGCCTGAAAATGTTTGATTCTTATTTAGGGTTCCTACCTTTTCCCACACACCTCACTCAGCTCTACCGGTAAATCTGATTACGTGAGCAGAGAGGGGACACTCCTTTACGAAGAAGCTAATTAACAAGCTTCGGAAAGGAAGAGAGTCGAATAAAGGAAGCCAGAGTACACGTGGTGATTTGAAGGGAAAACCTTGATTCGAAAGTGTTTCACAATGTTTGCAATTTCAAAATTGATGGCATATATAACTTACAATGTAGATTTTAGTGAATCTGGACGAGACACCGGCCTTGCAGTATTGTAATTTAGTCGAACACACCACCAGTGTCCTTTTTAGTATCCTCAATCGCGAATCTCACCCTGATTTTTCACAGACTGGCTGATGTCTAGCCATTTAAGTTTGATAATAGTGAATGACATATCCAGTTTTGCTGATCGAATACAGAACCGCAGTGAAAAGGTATTTCTCTGATTTAAAAAGACTCAAGACATACAGTCGAAATAGGACCGATTCAGGGCACCTTTCCTCTTTTCCTCTCATCTCAATTGAGGCGAAGGGACTTTTGAAACTGAAGGAGAATAAGGAGGACTTTTACAACAAAGTAACAGAGGTTTTCGTGGCAAAGGATAGGCGCACGGACTAGATCTACAAATAAAGTCTACAAACAGTGTTCGTTCCAATCCATATGAAAAAAAGGGTTGAACAAGCAAAAGAACGATGCAACTCCGAAATTAGATTCTTGAATAATTTTTTTTGTGTGTTTATTTTCATACTTTTCGTTGAGTAATCTGTAATAAATAGATTAAAACTGAATATTTCACGTGCGTGCGTGTTTGTGTGTGTGTGTGTGTGTGTGTGTGTGTGTGTGTGTGTGTGTGTGGGAGGGGAGTCCGTACCTCACCAGCCATGAACCTCACCGCAAGTCACTGCCATAACTGCAGTATAAACTTCATCACCTATGCTAATCATCTTATCATCTTCTGAAACCACTCCATGAACAACTTCATCTTCGTTTAACCAGCTGTCTCGTGCTCTTTGATAGGCTATTCCAAACACTTCATACAATTCGAGAATGGACTACCACCTGAAACTGCCCTCAAGGCAATAATCAAAATATAAAGCACATCTTAAATTGGATGCTATTTTACCAATGTCATTGCAACTGGGGCCCCTGAAAATGTCTCGTACTGACATAATGCCTTCATTCCAACTCAGTACAGCATGACGGTTCACACTGCTGTCACAACTTGAATGAATACCATCACATAGTCTCAGGCTTTAGGAGCAAATCCAAAACTGACCTGATTTTAGGTTGAATATGATCATCTTCCTCCAAATCAAGATAGAGCTTTCTCCTCCTCTCATATGCTACCCAGCCACCGATTGAACAGTAAGTAAGTCACAAATTAGCATCCAACTTGATTCTAAATTTCACCTACCTTGAATAAGAGATGCATCCTTTTTCAATCGAGCAACATTTTGATAATATAATTTTTTAGCACAAGCTTATCTGGGAGCTGGCTCTTTCCTTGGCGGGGAAGAGAATGATGCGGACTTTTTTTTAGCCAAATTGAGGCAGGGTAATGGCTCCCAGAAGCACCTGCCGCTATGATATCTTCTGGCCGGAAATGTCAATCACATATTGTGGCTCTTGAAAACACAATAAATGGTCCATGAAAGAATAATTGTATGATGCCGGTAACAACGTATCAGTCACAGGTTTGCGCCTAATAGGCCTACACATAAATATCCAGCTTTGATATCATACCGGCATGCACTAGCGTGGCGGAACACCTCCCATACCCCTTACAGATCATAATCTGTCACAACAGAATGGAAATTCCGTAACTCACGTTTCTCTATCAAGCTGACTGATTATATTATCTTTTTTATCCGTAGAATCACGCATCGACAATATAAAACGACGTAGTTGCGATCGGTGCTGCCTTTCCTGTTCGTTCTTTGCGAGATCCACCCTGTAAATGACAAAGAGTGCTGAATTACTATTTTTTCGACTAGTATTACAACCAGGGACGGCACAATTTTTCGCAGGCATTTCCAATATCCGATAGCTGTAAATACCAATATAGTTCTGCAAAACATATATATTCATGTATATATAGTGGGTCAAATGCTACATCCGATCACAGCTAACAAACGAAACTTCCTGGATGCCAAGGTCTCGGCGGTATCACGGCTCTCGCCATAGTGAGCCAAACACGGCTTCGCGACTGCGCTAATTTGCTCGATGACTTATAATTCAACCGTATCTGATTGACAGGCCACGCAGTTACCGTTCTATCCCATTCAGTTGTCCATGGTATCACCACACAATCATAAACTTCATTCGATAGCTGACATTTCATTGTGACGTAATAAATACGTATTTTTGTGCTGTGGCTCTTTTAAAATTGAGATTTTTGATATGCACCTCGCGCATGAAGCAGGTCTTCCCACACCTTGTCTATACGCTATCTAGAGCAGTGGTTCTCAACCTTTTTCATCTCGCGGACCGGTAAAACTTCAAAAAATATTTGGCGGACCGGTGGACCTTCAAAATTGAAATCAACCCTGAATGTAAAGTATGCGCCGATTTTTTTGCAACTATGGTAGTAGAGAGTGACATTTTGAGGGTTTTATTGGTAATTAAATACGTTCATGGTGGTGTTTACGTGATTTCACGGTAGTGGGTCTGCTGAGTCGAGATAAAATCATATTGCCCAGATAACGTGCTTGCACGGAGGGTCGATTTATAGATAACTCACATATGGACATATCCGCAATACGTGATTAACGTTCGAGTGCCCAGATGCCGCTAGCGATTGCTGGTCGCTTCTTAAACAGATATTGTCCGTCACTCAGACATCATATCTGGTGTGTGATTGCAGTGTGTTCCGCCACTAGGACATCATATCAGGGGTAGATTGATACTGTGTTGCCACTCGGATATAATTTCTTAGGTGTGTTCGTAATATGTTGCGCCACTAGGACATCATGTCCTAAATGTGTCCGGACTACGTCTCCACAGGGACAGTATATCTAGGGTAGATTTAGACTGTGTTCCGCCACACGAGGAATATTTGGTCTGGGGGATATTTGGAGTTTGTTACATTTCGGATATCATGTCTGGGATGTCTTCGCACTTTGTTTTCCGCCACCACCACTGAGACATTATATCTGGTGTAGATTCGGACTGTGATCCGCCATAAGGACATCATCACTGGGGTATATTCTGCCTGTAATGGCAACATGGACATCATGAAAGGTCATGTTTGGACTGTCTTGGCACTGGGACACTATGTCTGGGGTATTTCGCACTATGTTCCGCCACTCGGGCATCACGCCTGACGTATGTTTGGATTATGTTGTCACTATGAGATCATATCTTTGGTATGTTCGCACAATGTTGCGTCATCAGGACATCACATGTTTGGTATGTTCGGAGTGTGCTGCGCCATCCGGACATCATGTCTGAGATATATTCGGACTGTAATTGCCATTCGGACATCATGCCAGTCCGAATCTATCCCAGATATGATGTCCGAATAGCGGAACACAATGCGAACATACCCCAGACACGATATTCCAGTGCCAAGATAGCCGAAACATAACCTCTCATGATGTCCGGGTTGCCACACAGGCAGAATATACCCCAGATATGATGTCCGAATCTTCGCAAGATATAATGTCCGAGTGCCATCACAGTCCGAACATACCCCATACATGATGTCCGTGTGGCGGGAGACAGTGCCAAGACATCACATATATCAGGGCTCTTCAACTTGGTGCATCGTACACCCCGGAGTGTACCAAAATTATAAAGGGGTGTACTACCCGAATAGGGTGTACCAGGGTGTACCACATCCGCAATAAAATGGACCGAGGACTAGCTATCACTATAAATAGGCGAGTTTATGCGCGAGTTTATGTGATTTTGATGCATGTATAGTACGCCTGCACCGGATGTTCTGTTGCTACAGTTAAAAACGTTTATACGCAAGGTATATATCAAGAAATCAGTGATGGAACAGAACAAAAGGGCTTTCCGTGTTGCCGAGTTCCCAGAAGCCAATTTTAACATGAGTATATGACGTTCAGATGGGCCATCACGACTCTCCGCCGGAATGCGGCCGCATATGCAATATATGTAATCGAAATACGGCCGTGATTAGCAAAAAGGATGAACATCCGCGGATTTGGCTTGCTATACGGAATCAGTGTGTTATATGGTCATTGATCAGGGGTGTACGAGTTTCGAGTAAACATTGAAAGGGTGAACCACGACGAGAAAGGTTGAAGAGCACTGCCATGTATGATATCAGAGAACAAAAATCCAAACATGCCCCAGTCTGTGTGGCGGCACACAGTCTGAATCTACCTGGGTATAGCCTACTGTCATAGCGAAGGCGTAGTCCGAACATACCCCAGACATGATGTCCGAGTGGTGCAACACGTTACGATCATATCAAAGACATGATATCCGAGTAGCAACACAAGTCCGAATCTACCCCAGATATGATGTCCGAGTGATGGAACACAGTGCGTACATAGGCCTACCTCAGATTTGATGCCCGAGTGGCAACGAAGCCCGAACGTGACCCAGACGTGGTGTCCGAGTGGCAATACAGTCCGAATCTACCCCAGACATAATGCTGTCTGGCCGCTGGCATACAATATCTGTTTACGTGGCGACCAGCAATCGTTAGCGACAACTGGGTACTCAACCGTTAGTAACGTGTTGAGCATCTACCCGTAGGTTAGTTATCTATAGTGCGAATAATTATCGAGACGACCGATTTCGAATCGTTGGGCGAGGCCGTTCACAATTCCATTTGTGTGCCTTGGAGTCGACTTTTATCAAAATACACCAACCAAAACTCTGTCAACAAAAGGAGTTCGTGTACCACCTAAAAATAGTACATTGAACGCTCTCTCATTCACGAAATTTCGTGCTGGTGACGTCATATTTTGTGATACGATTGTTGATATACAATGTTCTTTCCAATTCTCTACTAGTTGCTGACGATTACCCCTGACGAGTGTCAGCCGATAATATTCGGGTTCATTTCATTATGAATATACTATTCAATTATCTATAGTAGATTACAGAGTTCCGAGCCGAAGTCCGTGAATTAACCGACCACGTCAACTCGAATGATATTCTTCTCTTCGACAATATCTAGAGAAGAAACGTTTCGGAGTCGGACTTAGCACCTTGCTCATTTCACACTATCACCATACATGCAATACGCCGCACGAAAACACCTCGTAACAGCGATACGGGGTCATCCAGAAAAGGAATGAATCAAAAACGAATGATCATGCAAACTCCGCGATTTAGCATGTCATCTCGTAGCCTACTTGTCGTTCGCATGTCGTCACTGGAGACGGCTTGAACTTCAATAAGTTAAATCGAACATGTTTCTAGGCCTCATACTACCTCATGAAGTTCCTAGTATGTTTAGAATTTGATGTTTTATTTATTTCATCAATTGACAAGCCTTCAACATTTCACCTCTTGAACTTAGGGTATTAAATTTTAAAATACCTGGCGGACAGGCAAAAAGTCGTTGCGGACTGGCGGTTGAGAACCACTGATCTAGAGCCTAAAATTATTCTGCAAACCAACAAAAAGTAGAATTTGTTCTTGGCCAAATTATTCAAGTGGAAACTCTTCTTTGAGCTAGGCGCGATTTCATGTCAACGGCATTTTTGATTTTGACATAGGTACCATCAGAAGTTGTGTTGAAAATGGACAGGGGTGCAAGAAATTTCATCAAAAACTCAAGGGGTACGATCGCTAAAAAGGTTAAGAAATACTGTTCTAGGGCGAGATGGCTGTTTGATTGATATAATACTCCCAGTCGTTTCGACTTCTCTCCTATCATTCATTTTATCTCAATATTGTTGTGTCTGGAACTGATGAAATGATTACTGAGCTGATCTATCTAACGGTATTAAGCTGTTATGTCTGATTCTCAAATTTGTGACAATAATAAAACGATCCTGGTTCATGTCTCACGAAAGTGGGATCATTAGCGCTTGGCGGATTGCATTCAATTATTCCCCCACGCACGTAATTATCCCATTACGCACCCTGTCTGGGCTCAGTATTCCTCGATTTCTCGGCATTAATCGTTGGCGGTTTCCTTGGAGTTAGCACGTTTTATCGAAGAGTCGTTATGATGTTTCGTTATTGCTAGCTTTTCCTGTCTAGTAGTACCAAAACTCAACGCTAAATGCTCTGTAATGATGGCTATTATGTTCGTACTTGTAATGTTTATATACGCATGCATGCTGCATACCTAAGACTTGTATCGTACGGCGAAGAAATCTTGTGTAGCAGCTATCCTAATTTTGAGACGCTGAGGTCAGACGGGATTGACTTCGAACGGGCGGTAGAATTGTTGCAGAGAAAGCTACACCTGTAGATGACCCAAACAGTAGATATACATGAGGTCAAATTAGTGCGCACTTTATCGCTTATAATCCGTAGGTGGGGGTCGAATACCACTCATCAGGCGTACGATTTTGTAGTTCGATTTGAAGTAGTATTTCAATCAAACACACACCTTAGATTAGAAAAGTCCTTTCATTTAATCGCCAACTTGTGATGTTTCGAGATCACAAAATTGATTGATAAATGAATACAGCTGATAAAATACACCGAACTGAAGTTATAGTCTTTGAGGAATGTGAACCAAAATACAAATAGTTGGCGCTGCGGGAAAGACTAAAGGTTTTAGAATCACTGCTCTAACGCGTATTGCGGATTTGTTCCGGAGAACAGCAGTTTTACATAATTGAAGTCAATGTTTTGGGATCAGGAAAGGAGGACACTTTTACAAATCACAAAGGATAGATTACCGGAGCAGAAAACTGCTGATTCCTTACTTTTTACGGGAAATTCTCTTGTGTTGACAGAGGAAAAGGTCATTTTCCAACTGAAGTCGCGAATACCACGCTTCATGATAATATTGCTGTGGTGTTGACTAAAAATAGAGGTCATTTTTCAAGTCTTACTACCGAAAGACACGCTCGGACATCCACATTAGAGATATTGCGTCATCTATGGCGTTTTTAGTTGTCTCTGTCCAGTGGGCTGGCCGTCAAGGCTATCAAAGAGGACGAATTTCCAAAAAGGGAGACATTGAAGCATCCTCGGATGACATTTTCGATTTCCTGAAAAAGGAGGACAAATCCTCATTAAGGCGGGCATATGGTAATCCTATATTATGCATAGTTATGCTGTTTTCGATTTCTTTTTTTATGCACGTTGCAACATGAAATGTTCCAATATCCCATTTTCTTTAGGCTCGAAGAAAAGATGATTTTCAACAACTTCATACGTTCGGCTATTCTGCCTCGAGATTGACAAAATATTCAATGTCAATTTTTTTTTTCAGAATTGGTTTAGGTTTATCACTCGAATGGGTGATAGTTTTGTTAGAAGTTGACATTTTCACAGTATGGTAACTTGGGAATTACTGATGAGTGGTGACAACGTAACACTTGCTTCAATCCTCAGTACTTGCGACAAACATCCGTTCGTTGTTGGGGTCGTTGTCGGATACGTGACGGGAAAACTCTTCCGACAGGTATGATGAGTTTGAATTTGTCGGTATTCGCTAGTGCTAGATCCTATTCAATTATGAATATTTGTTGCTAAATTACCAACTGCGTCCGGGAGGAAATTCGCAACTGTGTCTAATTGTACGGAATTTGAAGTAGGCTTCAATTTTTGTCGAAAATCAACACAAACAATCTCATTTTGGCGCAGATTTATCTCACTGGAAAGTTTTCTTCGCGCTGCGCGCGATTTATATATGACATTGACATTCATATTTATATATTGCCATATATTGATTTTAATATTGGGACCATCGCCCTCGCAAAAATGCAATCAACAAGTAAATAAGAATAACCATAATTTTCTGAAAGAAGTCTAATAGTAATCGCAATTATAAGAGAAAGTTATATTCCTAGAGTCGGTTAATGCTATTTGGTTGGTTTAGTGTAAGGTTGCCACAGGTCCGAAATTTCCCAAACATGTTCGGAGTTTCACTGTTTAAACTGCGTCCAGGAGGAAATGCTGAAATATGCTTTAATGTCCGGAATTTTGAAGGCTTGAAGGGAGCTCAAAATTTTTCGTAGATTAACCTAAATAATATCTTATTTTTGACAAGAATCATTGAACTTTAAATTTTTCATCGCGCTGCGGGTGGTTTCTATCGTTTATTGTAATACGACTGAGTGTAATCGCAATTACAAGAAAACCGTATATTCCTAGTGTCGGTAAGGCCGCTTGGATGCTTTATTTAGTCCAGTGGTTCTCAGACTGGGGGCGTGAGAGAATCTGAAGGGGGCGCGAAGCTGCGGCAACTGAAATTTTTTTTCGCGTTCGGCGCGATTTACCTCCATTTCTTGGTTATTACTCTGTCTATAAGTCCTGTCACATTTCAAAATTCCGTTATCAACTCTCAATACCTTCCATGTCATCAAATAATAAGTTTGGATTGCCAGTATTCTTTTGGTTGCATTTTTTGACATGACGATAAGGAGGGCGCGAAATCTTTCACTATCATAAAGGGGGGCGTGTCTAAAAAAAGTTTGAGGTGGACGGTGGAACATTTTTAATTGGGAATGGAGTCACGACCATAAACGGGTGTAAACCACTGGATGTGCAACCTGCTGGTGCGGTCCGGCATTCCGGCTGATAAATAATTTTATCCGTGATAGATGAACATGACTCAGCGAAGTACACTGTAAAAAATAAAGGTGTCCATAGACATGTTTACACCTGGTACCTCCTAATACATGACCGTCATGTAAAACCGGAAGACAGGTTCAGCTCTACCTGTTGCCTAACATGTTTCTTCCCGACATGTAATCTCGTAAACACGTCCGACCTAAGATTCCAATTGACCTTTAACCTTGACTGATTGGCACAGGATCAGTAGCCAGGATATGAATTGAAACAAGCAATTCAGAGTTGGATCAAATGATGTGTATTGAGAACAAATGCATCAAAAAAAGAAAAATTCTTGAAATGGCGGAAGTTTCGAATAATACGTAATGAAATAAGAATTACTATAACGGCTAAAAATATTGACATGTCATGAAGCAATTAATTTACTACTAACAGCCACAGTGTAAGCCGAAGAGTACCTAACGTTAAGAAGTTTTGGTACTTATGCAATGAAAGAAGAATTATTACAATGACTAAAAATATTGGCCCGTCATCAATGAATTAATTTACTACAAAAAGCCACAGTGTAAGTCGCAGAGTACCTAACGTTAAGAAGTTTTGCAACTTGTGCAATGAATGAAGAATTATTACAACAACGGCTGAAAATATTGGCCCGTCATCAATGAATTAATTTACTACAAAAAGCCACGGTGTAAGTCGCAGAGTACCTAACTTTGAGAAGTTTTGCAACTTATGCAATGAATGAAGAATTATCACAACAACGGCTAAAAATATTGGCCCCTCATAAATTAATTAATTTACTACAAGAAGCCACAGTGTAAGCCGCAGAGTGCCTAACGATAAGACGTTTTGGAGCTTATGCAATGAAAGAAGAATTATTACAACAGCCCCTAAAAATATTGACCCGTCATCAATGAATTAATTCACTACAAAAAGCTACAGTGTAAGCCGCCTAGTATCTAATGTTTCGAAGTTTTGTACATATGTAATGAAACCAGAATTATAATAACGGCTAAAAGTATTGACCCGTCCTCAATAAATTAATTAAATTAATTTACAATGAACAGTCACAGTCAGACACACCTAACGTTAGAAAGTTTAGAAACGTATGTAATGAAACAAAAATTAATATACCGGCTTGAAATATTGACCGGTCCGCTATTAAGCAAGTGCTTACAAATTGTCACAGTAAAAGGCGGCAAGTACCTAATGTAATGAAACAAGAATTATAACCGCTAAAAATATTGACCTGTTCTTGGTGAATTATTCAAATTAATTCATCACGAATAGCCAAAGTCTACGTAACGTTACAAAGTTTCGAGACGTATGTACAGAAACAATATTTGATTTGCTACGAACAGCCGCAGTGTACTTAACGTTCGGAGAGTTTGTGACGGCGGACCATGAATTAGAGGCTCATGGTGCGAACTTGATGTTGAACAGCCAGTATTGTGGCCATAGCATGATGGAAGCTTCTGACCCCTTTGATAACTTTGCCATAGAAGAGAACTTTCCATTCATTCAGGATCGTATTGTACTTGATCGTCGGATATAATTCTTCGGCTCCTGATAAATGAAAATGATATTAGCTTAGTACTATCGATGTGGTCAGAGATTAAGAATTGATCAAGTATTAGGCCTCATAATAGGGTTACCATACGTCCTCTTTTAATAGGATTTGTCTACTTTTTTTGACTTCTTTAGAAGTGTCCTCGGAGGACGCCCTTTTGTCCTCTTTTTTGAGATTTTGTCCTCTTTTTTGAAAATTTATGCGAGTGATATGCCGTAAATTAGCACAGAAGTGACGCTACGGCTAGTATTTCGGAGTGAAAAACGGTGATTTATTTTTTTAGTAAACCTGTTACTAAGTGGGAAAATTCATCGATTTTTCAGAATCCTTCTCCGGTTTTGCAAGTCGCAAATTTCTGAAAAACTGTCCTCTTTTTAGATTTCCAAAATATGGTAAGCCTACCTAATAAGTCATTACCGCGTGAGTCCGGGTCATGCAAAGAGGTAAGGAAACGATCATATGTGATGGTGATTTTAAGGATATCAAACGACCATAATGGTACCCACAGTGGAATGATTTCAGCATCAGTCGTAACACTGCAACTTTCCAAGTGAAATAGGAGGGGACACGGGAAATTCTCGTAACTCACTGATATTGGATTACATCATTCTTTCAATTTAAGGTGACCTGTCGAGATACCAATTCTTATCAAATACAGTGTTAAAGGGGTACTGCGCTCTAAAAATGATGTGGTCTCAAATTGAAGAACAAATAGAACAAAAATTTTTGGCCGCAGCCATTTCCTTCAGAACGCCACCGTAATGGAGCTGCAATTTATTGAAATTTTTACAAGACCAGCTGCCGCGGCTGCTTAACCCGTTACACGGCACGATGTCTTCATCGTTGCACTTTCTCGACGCGATAAGGCGGTCACGTAGAGAACAAAACTTAGACACATTTCCTTCATAACATCGGCTGACAACTATCTAAAATTCGTTCTCTGCGTGACTACCTAATCGCGTCGAGCAAGTGTGACGGTGAAGATATCGTGCCATGTAACGGGTTAAGCAGCCGCGGCAGCTGGTCTTGTAAAAATTTCAATAAATTGCAGCTCCATTATGGTGGCGTTCTGAAGGAAATGGCTGCGGGCAAAAATTTTTGTTTGTTTTTACCTTCAATTTGAGACCACATCATTTTTAGAGCGCAGTGCCCCTTTAATACGGCAATACAGTGTTAATAGTGCCATAAATTGCCTTTTTTGTATGATGTGAATGATGTAGCCCGATGGCAGTGAGCCATGCGATTTGCTTGTGTCCACAACACAGTAGGACATAATGCTTTCACATATACCAAACAACTCACTTTGTCAACAAACAGGAAGCTGCCATAGTTGTCATTGAAGATCGTTGCGATCCCAACCATCCACCCCAGTTTTTGTTGACCTGAACGAGAAGTGCCAGAAATCAACTAAATGTATGTTTTGTCGCGACTGCGACATCGTAAAGTAAATCAGCGACTTTGAAACCTTGCGCGGGCCCCTCTAATGTTGATGAAGATTTTCAGTCATCCGACAGGAGGGAACAGGGTTGGGCAATGGTGAAAACATGACATATATTACTACGCAGCAAATTCGATGACAATTATGTTATGACAAGTAAGTGTGCAGTCATGTCCTGCAAGGATTTGCAGGTCGCCTTTGTATACCGCTGGGCTCATTTGACAACGAATATTCCAAGCTTGGACATATGAATATCAAGGTTGCGGCGAGGCTGCGTATATCGCGTTGTGCAAAGGTTCCACCGCTCATTTGTGCGAGTACTAATAAATATTATATTCAATTTCTAGAATCGCCGTGCAGCCCAAGGGTTGGTCGCCCTTATATCTAAGGAAGAAATGTCTATGTCTGGAAGTATGTGCGAATAAAAAATTCAAGATAACTAAAATCTGGCCAAAAAGAACAATGTATGTTAATTTAAAAAGTATCTTTAGGTCACCTACGAGTTTTGTACACTGACTTCACTTTTTGCTAACCCAAGGTTATAATTAGGGCCATTCAAAGTCATATTATGTTCTATGCATCAGCAAGTCGTGAAATCAATTTCAACACAAAACCGTATCCCTTTGAAGTATATTGAAGCTATGAAGTAACATTTTCCTGGTTAGGTCATGAAGCTCAAAATTTACATCAAGAAGCGATTGCACAAGAATGAGGTTTAACAAATAATGGAGCTGCAAATACAAGACATTTCACCAGCGCTTTATGCACACCTGCAGAAGTGGCAACCCACATCAGCGTCTGTGAAGCTCTCACTTTCCATACCAAAGTCATCTTACGTCCAAATCTTAACTTCAAAGACTTTAACATTTCACACTACTACTGTACTACAACAGTGATTTAGAATAAAAAGTGGACGTGTATGCCTGTTGTTGCATAGGTTTTACTCTTTTAGTTCTGTCAGTGCCGATGTTTGCATGTCAAAATACAGCATTTTCACATAAATTCATATTTTCCAAAAAATAAAATCATAATATTGATTTTCTAAGGTCATATAAAAAAGGCCCTAGTTATAATATATGTCATTTTTTGTGTCATGAACAATGATTGCGCATGCTACAAATGCCGAGGGTTTGTGCCATCAGTGACTTGATCATAACACTGCTTTATACCTACGGTTCTGTCCACTTGCCTCTTCTTGCGTTTTAATGTATCTCGATGCTGCGCTCGTCGTCTGTGGAGAGTATACATGTTGACTCTGTAGGACAAAATAGATCTTAATTAAAACATGACCGATTATCGGTGCAAGGTGCTACTCCTCGCCAATGTTCCTTCTAAGCTGCTCGCATGCGCACATATTGGAGAAAAATTAGACGTAACATTGTCTGTTGGTGTTATCAGTATCATATCAAAATATTCATATTGAGGATATCTAGATGAGGAAAGCATGATACTAAAATGCTCACATTGCATGTTGAGACTCGAGAATACTTGCAGCGTTGACTAGATTTTTCCACAAGCTGCAGAGATTTCCATTTGTCGCAGCGTCCATGCTTCTGCTATTTCAAGTTCAAGACGAGAACTTCTTTTTCATGGTGTCTTCGCCATTCCCTCATCTTGTTGCAGAGCTTGTCTTTCCATGATCCCTGCAATGTGGCATAGTTGAAGAAAGGTTTGGATTAAGTTTGGACAAACTTTTGACATGTCTGTCACCAACATTGAAAAATTGGAATGTAATGCAGCCTCTGCTGTATGATATTACACATTGATATTAATCGTCAATAATTGGTGCGTGCATACGTCGTAGGACTAGCCTATTGCATGAACGTGGTAGGGGGATTGTCATTATCAGTGACTTGATCCCAACACTGCTTTATACCTACCCAATGCGCATCGATCAACATCGGCTAAATCTCGAATAGACTTTGTGTTGATATCCCATTCAAAATGGCCTCATGACACGATTCGAATGTTATTTTTCATCCTAACCTGAATCTTTTCTTGTCACGTATAGTCTTTTTACCCACTCGACACTTATTGCTTTTTGCTGTACCTCGATGCAGCGCTCGTCTCCTGGAGAATATACCGATGCAGGTTGACTCTGTAATAAATATCTTCATCAAAGCCCAGCGAATTATCACCTTGCCGGTAATATTGAGTCAGTTTATTGCAGAAATAGCAAAAGTTTTTTCAGGCCCAACTATTTCGTAAGAGCAGACAGTTCCGATCAAAAATGAAGATAAGCAGTAGCCTAAAATTCTAAGGTAATGGGGAGGAAACAGGCAATTTACATATACAAGATCACAATTTCTTCAAAATTAAGATTTTCAGGGTGAAAAATGTCAAAATTGTCAATTTTATCGGTCAAAATCGTCAATTTTATCGGTCAAAATCTTCGGTTTTTAGATAAAAATAAAATCACTCATATCAACATATTCTAACATATTCAATTCGGGAAACAAAAAAGTACTACCGTAATTTTTCAAGTATAGAACGCCCCCATGTATAATACGCACCCCTAAAATAGCATGCAAATTCTGGGAAAAAGCCTGTACCCATGTATAGTACGCACCCTGCATTTCAGTACATGAATAGTTCCGATTTCGTATACGATGTCATTTTATTTTGCGATGTCACTCTTGAACAATCATTACATAACGATCGCTAATCAAGTAATCATCATACAATTAGCGGGATTGTCTTTAAACGATAGTAGATAGCAGTTAAAGCCTGCGAAGCGGGCGGCGCGATAGTTCGGGCTAGCGACGCGACACCTTGAGCACGAGGAGACCTTTTACAGATGCGATTGCTAATAATTATACAATTAACGGTATTGTCTCTAAACGATAGTAGATAGCAGCCAAAGACTGCGAGGATGCGGGGAGTTAGTTTAGGCCAACGAACCGACATCCAACATCTTGCTCACGATGCCTATTATAGATGCGATTGCGCCTAGGCTAACGGTTATGTCATGCGCAACAGGTCTGTTGGAGATGCGACTGATTACGCAAGCGTTTATATCTTGCGCACATGGCCTCTTGTGTATGTATAAATTGCGTATGCGATTGTTCGGGCCTGTCGTTGACGCGATGAATTGGCGAAAATTGCAGCGCGCGAGTGTCTATTAGTGACCTAATTTCGCTTGCGTTCAAACAGCAAACCAACTCAGCAGGAGATCGCATGCTTTTGCACACGACTCTCGTTAATTGGATACACGCTTCCCACTAATTACTACGCGCGATGGCTGAAAGTGACGCGCGATTGGAAACAAACATAAGAATGAGGATAAGTGTGATTTCAAGTTTTTTATCGAGAGAGATTTCTTCCAAGCGTGTTGTTCCCATGTAAAATACGCACCACCCGATTTTAGGGCAAAAAATCGTGAAAATTTTGCGCATTATACATGGAAAATCACGGTAACCTATGGTGGATTAGTAATCTATATAGACCATGAATGGCCAACCTTTTCGGCTGAAGGGCCCCATGCAATTGACGAACGAGTGCGCGGTCCACTAGCCACGCCAAGCGGGTAAAATTTTCGAAGTTTTTAAATGAACAAGGTCAATAATATTATTACTGGAGTATTGCGGGTCTATTGTATACCACCCGCTAGGCTCAGATTGCAAGGACACGACTATTCGGCGTCTGGCCACATCGATAACGAAGATCTCCAATAATATGCGACAATCATTTTGTGCCTGCATTTCACCATTGACGATCTTTATGCGAGCGCAAACGCGAAAAGACTTTCTCCTGTAATTGCGAATACAGTTAGACTCAATCGGATAAATTAGGCGTTTTTTTTTTCGTTTTCAGTAGCGGGTAGGCTATCCAAGCAAGAAATCGTGCGACAATTAAACACGCAAAGCGTGAAGAAAAATTTCGCTGCTATTCTAGTTTATTGTAATGTACGACAGTTTACTGAAAATGTGACTGGACCCTGGATCTGCCAATGCGTCAGAACTGATATTTTAGTCATCAACATCCCAAGCGTCGCAGTCAGAATTGTAATTTTTTGTTGGCAATGCAAGTTTGCAATCTGAGCAATTCATTTTCGATAATATAATAGGAAATTAGCTAACGGGTCACGCAAAACCCTCTCGCTGGCCACCCCTGATATATACAGGCCAATGCGATAATTTCGGAGCCGGAGCAGCAGCTGGAGCAGGAGCAGTTTCAATTTGCGGCTGCTCTAAAGCCCTGCATATAACACGGCGTGATTTTGACTAAAATCTATATTCGTTTCTATTACAGATATCGAACAAGACAAGATAATTTTAGTACGGTATGATCACCATGATCATCGCTTTACGATGATAATTATGTTGTCATGCATAGAATATAATTACTCACTTACATCTTCAAAACCAGTCATATTTTCCCATATCTTTGGCAGACAATTCATAAAAATCGCCGTTTCATTCAAGCGATTTGTCGTAATATTCCGTAGTGAATTTTCTGTCCTAGATGGTACTACGAACTACACATCTCACAACATCATAAATCTCAGGTAGGTGATCAACTGTGATCACCTTTCTAATATTACCATGGATTATCAGCATTTTCATATTTAATAGCACTAGAGTAATAAATCGCTAACCAGTCTGATGAATCTGAAAAATAGAACGCCATGTTGAAAATTACGCAATTTTAATTACTGGTACTTTTCTTTATCGGCATATAGTTCCCTAATAAACTTTGAAACATATTCTATGATGCAGTCTAATGTAGCCATCTCACCATCAATGTTCCCTCTAAGCTGCGCCCGTGCGCAAATGCACAGGGCTAACACGGTCTCTGTGCACAGAAAATGTAAGTTGTGCACAAAAAATCCAATATGATGACCTTTTTTTTAGTCTTTACGCACTGTTGTCCAAGGGTCTGCGCAGTGAGTTTGTGAGTGTGCTGCTTTGAGCAGACTCGTCAAAAATTAGAGGAACATTGCTCACCATATTGTAATTTACCGATACAGTATACCAGTAAATTATGGAGTCTCTGGTATAATATTTCACCAGGTTGTAAAACACAAAGGAAACCGGTTTCTGTCAGCCTCACACTGAATAACAGTGTAAATATCGGCCAAAGCCTGTCTTGAGGATACCACAAATGTGACAGTGCCCGTCAAAATCTTCATAGAGAAACATTGGACCACCTTGATCCTGATTGACAACATGGATTCTCTTTTGCCGTGTTTGTCACATAATTTTACAGAGCAAACTTGTCCTTCCATATCTTGCATTCGACAAAATGCAACATATTGGCTGGGTAGACACATCCTCCCAATATGTTAACTGGCTCAACTTTCTTGGGTTCATCATTTACATAGTTAGGCGAAGACATTCCCAACATGATATACTGTAATCGACTGGTTACCGTATGCACTCTGAAGCTATGGTAAGTGCTGAACGTCATCGGTGGATTGCTGTCTCCACACGGTACCATACTACAGGTGAATGCGGTACACCAACGATGCACATAACGTACATGATTTAGCAAGACTTTCCGGGATGAAAACTGACCACAAACGCATCTTTTAACTGGGCAAGCCCAATCCATAACAGTCAGTCAGCGTCGACAATAAATTCTGTTCTCAGTGCGGTTGGCTTGCTGGCGGCTTCCCGGCAATACAAGATTCTCAACCAATCATGGCGCATACTGAAATCACGTGTGCCGTGAACTTTTTCAACCAATAACAACGGATACTAAAATCTTGTGAGCCGTAAACTAATAGATTACAGCCATTTTTCAACCAATCACGACGGATACTGAAATCGTGTAAGGTGTGAACTAATAAATTACGACGAATACTCACATGTTTTATAATAGATAGCTAACCTATAAGGATAGATTCGCCACAGCTATCGTCACGCTTGCTTGCTCAGCAATATGAACGTTACATAATTTCATATCCCATAGCTTCAGACCCGAGCGCTCAAATTAGATATAGTTGATTTCATTTGAAAGCAACATTCTGAAAATATACATTAAAATTTCAATAGAGCAATGGAATTACCCCGAAGTAGCCTTCAAAATCTGAAAATCAGCATTGTTCCAAACAATCGCAGCGACGCAGCACAATGGCCCTAACGGTGTCCGGTCAATACCGAGAAAACCATTACCGAGAATGCCATTACAGAGAATGGAAACAACCGAGAATGGACATTACCGAGAAAGGACACCACAGAGAATGGACATTACCGAGAATGGACACCACCGAGAATGGACATTACCGAGAATGCAATATATGCAATGCAGGCATGCTATGCATATGAGCAGGTCGTGTGTGTGCATCAGGGCGTTGCCACATTCGGTATCGATGCTCAGGTATTAATTTCTCGACAAAATCAGTCCCAGTAAGCTATATTCTTGACATTGGCCATTCTCGGTAATGCCCATTCTCGGTGGTGTCCATTCTCGGTAATGACTATTCTCGGTATTTTCCATTCTCGGTAATGTCCATTCTCGGTAATGGCATTCTCGGTAATGTCCATTCTCGGTAATGGTTTTCTCGGTATTGGTATAGAACCGGCCCTATAACGCGTGGTTGCGAATGTTCGGAACAATGCCGAATTTCATAGTTTGGGGTGTATTTCGAAGGCGTTCCATTGCCCTGATTAGATTTTAATGCATATTTTCGGAATCAGTGCGACAGTAGCTTTCAAATCAGAGCAACGTTATTCCAAACTGAAACGCAACATGTTTTTTACATAACATGTTACGTTTCAGTTTTGAACTTGATTAATTGGAAAACACGTCGCGTTTTCGGTTTTAAACTTGATTATTTTGAAAACACGTCGGCGTTTTTTGTTAATAAACGTGTTTTTGGAAAAAACATGCAAAAAACACGTTGAATACACGGTATATTTTTTACAGTGTAGGCCTACAATTACGTTCCCTGCATTTTCGAAGTCATCTTCTCCACCAGCTCTACCGCTAACTTTGATAACTTGGGCCCAGAGTGAATAAAAATTTATAGTGATAAATGATATAACCAATATTATTGACAGAAGTCATACACAATATTTAAGATCAGATGCACATAGAAACCAGACACACATAGAAACCTGATGCATATAGTAAGCCCGTGCAAAAGTTGCATCGATCATCCTGTAGTTTACCCAAACAACCCAGTGTTTTTATGGGCGGGAGTTGGCTTGAAAGTGTTGTTTTGGCCGTGGTCACACGACGCACAACCACATATCTGCACCGACCATACACTCTAACAGTATTATAACAAGCTATCAAACACATGACCGACTGACCAGACAAAAATTCCATCCTTCCCGCCGCGAAGAAGTCTGTTGCAAACCAAATGAGAATACCTTCCCTAGTGATCACCCGAGCAAAAATAGGAGATGGTCCAATAGTCAACTTAATTCACGACCAATGTTACACAATTCCTCTCCTGTCGGCAATTCCTCCGACCGGCAAAGCATTGCTAGTGTGACGTCAGGTGTGTTCATACTTCGTTTTAAAACCCGCTAGCAGGCCCTAAAGCAGGGGTTGGAAACCTTTTTCGACCGAAGAGCCATATTGACCCAATATTTTCGATTGTAACTCGCGAAGAGCTTCTTCAAATTGGGAATTGAATCGCGACCATAAACTGTTGGAAACCACCGAATGTGACACCTGCTGGTGCGCATCGGCATTTCCGCTCATACATAGTCTCATCCGATATGGTCCGTCAGACGATTTCATCCTGTCCGTGAAGAAATCTGTTGGAGACCAAATGAGAATACCAACCCTAGCAATCACCAGAGCTCACAGTTGAGATGGCACAATTCAGGACCGACGTGCCACTCCACAGTCGATGGGCGAAGCTTTACGAGTATGACCCTTGACAATCAATGTGTTCAGACCGCATCCCAAAACCCGCTAGTAGGCGGGTAGATTGCGTGCAGGACCGGTGAAATTACGTCAAAATCTTACCGCCAAAGCTGTATCTTTATTGATAAGTGGCATGTTGATTAAATGGAAAAAGACTTAATTTTGACCAAGGTCAGAAGTGGTCAAAGTGGCGCGGAAGTAAAAATTTGTCGGTAATAATGTTGCGGAATTTACATATTGTGATGTACCAAACATATGACGTGACAATTGAAAACTTGTGATCTCATCATGCAGCCTCATCTCAATCCTTATGTTGTCTTCGAATGTTCAGAGTGTAAATAGAAGAACGTGGATAGGGGTTTAAAGAGAGATGAAAATGTTTCATGTTTAACATTGTTTCTAATCTTGAAAGCTAATAGATATTTTTTAATTAACCGTCACTTTCTCATTACCTAATATCAACACATTCACTGAGCAGCATTTAATAACAATTTAATTTAGAAATAAAATTGAAATACGCTGAAGAATATAGCTAATTTCTTTCACTCGACCCGCCAACGTAATTATTTTTCTCACTTGGCCCGATTAGGAAAAATAATTGCCCACCCAAGGTCTAGGCTACCCCTACAATACCTTTTTCTGCGCCACCAAATGTTTCCAGCGACCGCCCCCATATCGCCCACTAGTATTACCGATTCGATAGAAATCAAGACAAGATTAAGAATACCACTGGATTAGAGTGATGCGGAAATCAGGCCGTGTATGCCGTCTGGTGTAATAAGGACTCTTAGCAGTTGGAACTTTGGAACAACTAAATTTGCAGTCTTGTCCTTATCTCGTGTTTGTGTATTCTTGTAAAATGAAGCTGATCTGTTGTAGGCTACGCAAGATGGCTCTGTGGATCATCAGGGGTTTCACAAAATTTCACAAGGATGAATTTGTTCGTTTACAGGCTGGGAAAATGACTGCATATTCGCTTGGTGGCTCATTATTCCTCGTTTTCATGGGATATCGGTGAGTAATAAAGTCATTCATATACCGGTATCAGATACTCACGTAGCATTCAGACTACAATATAATAACTGTTATTCAGTGTTGTTGATGGATTTCTCAGTTTCATAATATTTCACTGCTTCCAATACGCGGGACCGTTGTCCCAAATGTAGAATAACTAGTAACGCTCATGGGCAAGGGCTTCTCGGGTAGTCCGTAAAAAGTATACCCAATTCTTTGCTGACTTCTCTGATCGCACCGTATCGTCTATTCGAATGATGGTGGTTAGTGGTGTTTTGACAGTTTAACCACATTCCAAATTATCTTTTCCTACCATGAATAAGAATAAGATTCATACAGCCCTGTCCGTAAAACTTTCTTCAGTTGAGAAACCGGCTGTTATTGTAACTATTAGGTAATTAAATTTATTAATGGTCCCGGAATGGCCCGTATAAGTATAGTATTGATGTCTAGCAGGCAGTTTTGGGATCGAGTTGTAGGTCTCATCGAGTCACTGCAGATTTATGAGTTGACGAACGTGAATCGAAAATGTTCAAGCGACTCGAAGTTATAAAACAGCAGCGCCAAACCATATGGTCTCGACCAAATTCCCGATTTGAAAATGTTACGCGACCTGCTGAATTTGATATGGTCACTATCCTAAAAATGATCAACACAGCCGTCGAGACTTTTTCGCGGCTTATTTGCGAAGTTGATTACTAAAAACCCTACGGCACGATAGAGAACGGTTGATTTACGTATTCCGTACGTGACAATCGCCTATTTCCGTAGTATAGGCCTACATAGAATTGTACGTACCAAATATTTGATATGATGTCCGTACTTTCTAATACTGCAGGTATGATAACGACAATGCCACCTTTGATGTCATGTGTTAATACGTACGTTTATTATTTGAACCGACCATGATGCGTACGGAACTCCAGGTCATATTGCAAGGAAGCATGGACCTTTTCGTTAGAAAAATTAATCCATACCATACATGCACCGCTCCATATCGCAGACCGATGTTTCGTTCCATAACATAGACCTACTATACTCGCGTAATACCATACCGTGCATTACTGGCAGACTGAAATTCCCCTACTTGTCCGCACTACTACAAAATAACAACATCATTGCAAGTGCTGCCAGTGTTGAACACGAGGGTGGTGAAGTTTTAGTACTATAAAACTTCGTTTCAATCAAATTGTCGCCTAACTGGTTGGTGTTCCAGAATTTGGATAGCCTACATCTTTCAACAGCAGAGTTGGATCAATTGTAATTTGTAATTGTAATTGAATGTAATTAATTACATTTTTCAATGTAATTGTAATGTAATTGTAATTGAAGCATTTTTATTTTGTGTAATTGTAATTGTAATTGTAATTTGACAAAAATTTTGCGCAATTACAATTTCAATTACATTAAATTGCTATTGAGACCTGACAAGCACAGCATAAAACAATTGACTTATAATGCATTCTCTTTAAACGAACGACAAGGAATTTGGTGGATCCATTCGCGAAGGCCATTAACCGCGCCCTTGCGGGCGAAGTTTATTTTTATTTTTACCGCTATGCTGGCCTCGGCTGCCATTCCATACAATTTTTAAATTACTAACCAACCGATGGATTCGCAACACGTGGCTCACGATTGAATACGCCGAGAAGCGAACTGCTGAGCCGGCTAAAAGCAGCAGAATTGATAGTCCCATAGCTGGCGATCCAAGAGTCGAAATTTGATATGCATGGTCCTAATCGAAAGCTAGTGTCGCACTGATTCCGCAATAAAAGTATATTTCCAGGCAATGGTACCATCCCAAAATAGTCGTGAAAGTCTGGGAATCGGCATTGTTCTGAACAATCGCTATGGGCGTAACTGGTAATTGTTGTAGTCATGCTGCTGCAGCGCTCTCACTTTTCAGAACAGTCGGCCTTAAACGGCTATTTTGGAGCAGTTACATTGCCCTGACGAGATTTTATTTTGTATTTTCGGAATTAGTACATCAATAGCTTACGATGAAGACCAGATGCATCAAATTTGGACGCATGGATCGCCAGCTCTAGGACTATAAAGTTTGCTGGTTTTAACCGACTTTTCAGTACGTTTGTCGGTGCATTCATCCGTGACTCGCATATTGCGCATCTATCCGTGGGTTGGCAATCTACAATACGATTTCAGATCACGATGATGCATCGTTATTTCGTCTGGCTAACTAACCAGACCACTGGATATTATATAACGTCTTATCTGACAAAGCACGGTTTTGTTTTTACTCATCATCCTAATTCCTACGTCCCTCGATAAAAATAATATTCTTTCTTTAATTATATACTATATACGCAAATCCAACACATGCATATATTATAATACTTTTTCAACGACATACTGCACCCTATCCTCAATCCTAACCCAGAGGAAATTAGGTAAATAACATTTTACATTTCCAATTACGTGAGCCATAATTACCTAGCATACAAAACACGCTTACATTACGTCACAGTGACATCTTACATAGCATACTATGTACGCACATCAACGCAATTATTACTACACAATCTGAACTAGACTTGAATTGTTCTTAAATACGCTACGGTTGTCAAGGAGCACGGTTGAATTTATGACTATTCAATTACATGTTCAACAGCAGCAATTGTAATTGTAATTGTAATGCAATTGATGCATGCAAGGAGTAATTGTAATTGTAATTGTAATGTAATTGATGCATGCAAGGAGTAATTGTAATTGTAATTGTAATTTGATATTTTTAGCATGGAGTAATTGTCATTGTAATGTAATTGAAGCATTCATGAAAGTAATTGTAATTGTAATTGTAATTGAACTGAAATAATGTAATTGATCCAACTCTGTTCAACAGTGCGTTCATATAAACGTTTATTATGAAATTCATAGAATTCATGGAAATTCATGTTGCACGGCAATCACGATCTAAATATCCGTCGCTCATGAAAGTGCTTTAATTTCACAGAGTGGGCTACATTGTCGTCGATCGAGATCGGTTTGCTCGAGATCTCAAACGAACTCTTCTTTATACGTTCTTCTCAAAGAGAAAATCGATCATGTATCTTTTCACTCTCGGCAAAGTCCCAATATATCTGACTTACGGTGTCTCGGGATTTGCTGCGGGCTTTGTAAACGGATTTTTCTCCTGATGTTCGAGACCTTGCAAAGCCACTGACAAACCCAGCTGACGAGATGTGCGAGTGGAGGATTTCATATGAAACACGGTATTGCCAAAATGAGGAACATATGTATTAATGTACAAGATGACTAACGATTGTGAAATTTTCAAACTGAATATTGCGGAGACAATCCTTTTGTTTTGAAAAATGTGAAGGAATAATGCTCGATTTTTGTTTTCACGTGCGAAACTGGTGAAAATAAACCAATAATGCTCAGTTCGAAATGGGGGAAGGGGGTTCGAGCGTTGCAGTGTAATTTAATGTAAGCAGACGACCGCCAGCGATTGTAGGCTCCATTTCGTGGTGCTTTAGCAGAAGGTGTCATAGGACTGTTTAAGATAACCACCAAACGGTGCACACCAAAACAGTGGAGAAACGCGAAATCCAAAGTTTGCGTCCGCCGTCGTGTTCTAGGCACGCTAGAATAAAGGGATGCTCGCATGCGGAGACTGGCTTGCGAAATGGTTCATATGCAGCCTATACATACATTAAATATATGACGCTGGCAAACCGAAAATTAGCTATACTTCAGATGACAGGCGATATACTGCAGAGGGTTGTGTATTGTTACGCTGGTGAAAATGCTTCATAGCTGGCATCGATCGACGTGATCTCTTTCGCAGAGATAATAATTGCATCCGTATAACGCCGACTGTATTTTCAAACATTTCTACTGCTAAGTTGGTACGCCATAATGATTTAGGGCGGAGATCCGGGAGATGGCTAATCATCTTGTGATTAAAAACTGCTAATCAGGACTATAGGTCAACAGATTACACTGGTCAACAATTTTAAACGGAAACTTTGACTTTGATTTTTGAACTTGATTTGGACTAATTTTGGCCTGCTGATTCCAAATATGCCGCTGGTTTTCTTCCATCACGTCAAGTTTTGTTTCTACGATATATGCCGAAAATATGCAAATTTTCACGAATTTAGCCATATTGTATTTCCATACCACATAAAAACGTCATTTTTACCATACAATAAATTCTATACGAAGGTTTCGATTGAATTATTGAGAAAAAAATACTGGTATCGATCTATAGGCCGATGCTTTCACCCATTTTTGGCTGGCGGATGGAATCACCCGACGATATTTCACACACATATTTGATGCAAACTTGCAGGACATGGCAAGAAAAATGAACATTACATTTACTATCAGGTAAGGTCCAATGCCACGTTCAGCTTATCCAGTGTAACTTGAAACTCCTATACGCTCGATAATTCGGATCAAGATGAAGATCTTATGGATAGCATGATGAATATTATTTTGAAATCGAAGATGATTTGGAACGTAGAGTAGTCCATCAACATGAGTTATTGATCTGATATGAGCTTTGTGACTTCGAATAGAAATCTTCGGAACTTTTAACATCCTTACGAAGTGAGAAAGATTACTTGGCAAGGTAGAGAAGGTATCTCACTTTCGATTAGGAGAAACAGCCTTTTCTTCGTAGGCCTAATTTCAGTAGCTTTGTGTATTGCCGTGATACTGGCATTGTCATATTATACTGCTACCATGGATAACTAGAGGAGTTAGGAATCCCGATTTACAACTCGAGTGAATGGCTAATGCCTATTGGTAGCTCAACAAGGACCCTAAAGTGCGGTGTTCTCCAAAACGGCTACGTCTTAGGTCAGGGGCGGGCAACATACGGCCCGCGGGCCGGATCCGGCCCGCGAAGGGCTTTTGTCCGGCCCGCGGACAGTTTTTCGTCTTACATGATAATGTGGCCCGCCGGCCCAAGTCTTCCGAGATTCCCACTACTTGCTTACATACATCCAATTTAAGTGACTGTATGTTATTATACACATGTATGCGCAGCGAGCGAGGGTGGAGCTTACGCGTAAGTTCGTCGAAGCGAGAAGACTTGCATTATAGGCATTTACTAAGTACTGAGCCCTAATGTCATTTGTTGTAATAATGGTGCTTGTCGACGACAATGGTCATTTACACTAGGTCAATATTTCTTATTTTTGATTCCGTAACCGTCGACTTGTAGCACGGCGCACATTTCTAGGCTTTTGTAAGGCACCGATTATGCCAGGTGTCGCCAACTGAAAACGAGTCGTGGGCCAATTTGAAATTTCGAGGCCGCGGCCCGCATGAATACAATATCGAGATAGACAGGCCACACAGTTTAACAACCACGCTATCTCGCCATCTACTTAACCCTAATGCATTGATATCTTGGTAAATTTGGGGTACCGGGCTTATTGAACGCCTTGAAATCTTAATAAAGGATTGCACCGTGTGTTGATTGATCAGGGAGAAGCAGACATGGTGGTACCTGTATGACAGGGGTGGCCAACCTGCTGCCTTATAGAAGCAAATTTGTGCGGCCGTCGATGAGGTGTTTACGGCCGTCGACGTGGAATTTGAATTTACGAATTGACTCCCGATTTCTTGAAGGATTTTAATTATTCTTGAAAGTTTCTTCGCGCAGCGCGCGATTCAATGCGACTTCATTTTTCTATTTTAATATAGTATAGTTAATATAGTCTTTGCAATCAGAGCCCCACAGTACAGTTGCGAACAGATGTGCCTCATATAGAAATACCAACTCGTCATCGTGTGCTCCTCACTATACCGACAATCCTGACGGGAGGTCAAGACATGCAAAGAACAGCATGCAACAAAGTGACTAATAATAATTGGACTGCACTGACCGACCCTCCATCAACTCTACCGGTGAATCTGATCACATGGGATGAGAAATAATATGTAGAGCTGCTAATTTTATTGACGAAATTCATAGATGAATCTGAAAAAATGTTCGCGCTTGGCGCGACTATGAACAGCCTAAATTATTTCATAGATTAGTACGGAGTTCACCGGAAATGGACATAGACACTTTAACACGAGTATTTGGCGTCCTGCTAGTTCATTACGACTATTCCTTGGAATGCGGTCGTATGCTACATGAGTAGTCGAAATGCGGCCGTGACTGGCAAAAAGATTGGCCACCCCTGCTGTATGACAATACTGTTCTCAAATCCACATTGTCTTCGTCATTATTGGCGAGAAACGGCTTTGAAGTTGCATTGTTGTCGTTAAAATACATTCATTAAATACCATTTCTGCCTTGTATAGGCCTACGTGGATAAATGGGCGAAGAATGTATCGATTCAGCAATCCGGCCCGCCAAGTAGGCCTACTTAATTTTCCTATATCCAGCCCGCCGAGTGGAGAAGTTGCCCGCCCCTGTCTTAGGTGCATTAACAATCGCACACTCAGTTAGTATTCGTGAATAATGCAGAAGCACTGAGAATGATACAGAAACATTGAGTTGTTGCAATATCACGAGCACGATTGGATCATATGCGTCAGCTTTGCAATATTGTGTTTTCTTTGTGGTCACACAACAACAAGGATGCACGTGCAACCCTGATACACATTACACACGTGTCACTGCTATATGCTCACGTCGGACAGCAGACATTCAAAAATGCTAAAATATCTAAATAGATTCCCCGAACACCATGATATAGTCTGAGATGGGCAAAGAGAAAAAGTCCTCAACATCTGAAGATGATGGGGGTAAGATACCAGAGTAGATTAGAGCTTTAGCTGACTATTGCTCGAGTATCATACTAGACAACCTACAGAATGGGTTTTTGGCGTAAATTTGGACCATAAAACACGCACTTTATTTGTGATGTAGAAGCAATATCAGTTTAAATCAACCAAATAAAGCAGTGCAAATGTGTATCTGAAGTCTATTGATTTATTTCCGACTGCTTGTGGTTTATGAAAGGTTTTAAACAGTAAGGACAAAATATTAAAAGTAGTGCTATTATGTGGGCTATGAGACAATTTGGTGGGTGCTTAACCCAAAAACTTGACGTGATGGAGAAAGACAGAAGCGATTTTCGAATTCAGCGAATAAAAGTTAGTCAAAATCAATTGTCTGATCAAAGTCAACAAAAATTGTGTGGACCAGTGTTATCGATCTGACCGATTTTAAATGCTGGTATTTCGAACTTTCCCGATTATATTCCCAATTTTATATCATTGTTTTTAATTCGAATATTGAAAACCAATTTTAAAATTTATTGAAATTATTCTTCCGGCAGAAAAGGTCACTCTTCAAGTATGTCTTAGTGACTCGTCTAATTCATGCATAATTTATCGCAGTACCGAAGATGTTAGTTCAAGATGATAGTGCAACTGGACCAACAAAAGAGATAAAGATGCCCAGTAAAGTTATCAGGAAAGCATGGATTAACTTTTGTTAAATTGGAGAGCAAAAAGGATGTTGTGCTCGCAGATTCTCTGTATAAAAATAATAAATTTACTTATGCAGTTACATTATGCAGGGGAAGAGTGTCGTTGAAAGGAGAGGAAAACACATCACCTTTAGAGCAGGCCAGCACCGAAGATGCAGCTTCAAAAATACTTGCAGTTAGAAATTCCAAGAGACCACGGTTACACTCACCGACAGCTACTACTCAGTGGTGGCCCGACGATTGGGGGCCCTAGGCGAAACTTCCAGCCCCCCTTATCTATATTATCGCCACTTCTGTGGGGCGGAGCCCCCCAGACCCCCCTCTGTTAGCGGTGATCGAGACTTAAATTGCTGTACACCTGGTATGGACTGTTCCGGTATTACATGGTGTTCTTATAGCTGGCGGCCGGAAGCGCAAAATTTAATTAAACCGGTCTCAATCGAAAGATATTTTCACACTGATTCCGAAAATATAAATTGAAATCTGGTCCGCACGCTGGAAACCATCAAAAATCTACCTCAAAGTTCGAAATTTCCATTGTTTTGAACAATAGGGGCACCTGAGCTGAATGGCCGAATAATGCCTCACACTGATCGTGACGCCATTGAGCATCTCGGCAAAGTCGTGCCGTGTTGCCCGTGATTCTCGGAGTATTTTACGTCGTATCATAATTATAATACCATGCCAAAAGTACAATAAACGACTTGTCATATTTAAAAACAAGTGACTCAAGTGAACAATAGCGCGTGTTGAGACCCGCCTATTTAAAAGAATTATGGGATGTAGCGTGACATAGTAGTATACCAAGACAACTGCAAGCCAAATAGATCACATAAATCCAGAAAGCTGTCGGCTGACACCACGTCAAGGTTTCAGCCAGGTGCTGGATTAGGCCTATCTTTTTTCTACGAAGAAGATTTTTTTGCATGATTAGGCATAACAGCAAAATGTGCGGCAATGTGGTGCAACACCAGAAATATAACAGGAACACATCAGTACTGGTACCATCTGTGAAGAGCTAGCTCCACCGTCAGTAAGAACTTGCCTGGTTGGATTAAACCTAAAAAGCCACAAATAGCATCATAGACAAAAGTCCACTACAATCAAATACCATATACGTATTTGACAGCACTGTTACATCATTCAAGTCAATAAGGCAATATCATTGGTGGACAACAGCATCATCCTCAATATGTGCAGAACATCCCTGAGCTGACATTGATGGCTTGAACTATTTGTGTAGCAGTCCAAAATTTGCATTGTCACTTTCTTTCTGAATCTGAACCGACTTCCTTTTCTGAGATCCTGACTTACATTTGGCACGAATACTCACGGCAATATAGCAGGTACTTGACTACAGTAATTAGGAGATACTGATGCTACCAATTAGCCTACAACATAGCACATAAATGAGTGATACCGTACCAAATTCATCGTAGCTTATGGAATGTACGGTTGTCAACTGACGAGTGCACCTTACTAAATATGTTGTTTACCGAGTCATCTTTAGATTGAACTGGTAGCCCATTTCATGAATGTAATGGTAAAAATTGTTTTATGCAACACCTGATCTTAGGGCAAGTTTTGGTTGCAGTCAAATCCGTGAAAAGTTGCACTTATTTTTGATAAATTTGCAGTAAAAAGTTTTTATTTTTCATTAAAGATGCACTAAGAACGTATATTTATGTATAAGTTCCCTAAAATTATTAAGGTATGGGATACTCGAATCGATGCGTATCCAAGGCACTGTAGCAAAACTCAGTGTTGACGACTTCAACAAATCAATAGCCTGAAAAAATTGACCCGGTGGTAATATAATTTTGGCGGTCTAGCCTTAATTTACGTCAAATCAGAAAAGACCTCAAATTTAAACGACAGTGAAAAAATCAAGCGATAAATTTACATATAGTACCAAATATTTCCAGTAAAAAGTTAGTTGCATGAAAAATCGAAAATGCTGCAAAACGTTGCTTGAAAAAATGAAAAGTTGCAATATAAGATTCCTCCAAATAACTCAAAACACCATACTACATAACTTCTCTGAGTATTTAGGAAGCTGCCACAAGCTGTAAAATTAAGTTGCAAAAGCTGCAAAAACTTGCCCTGTGATCATTAAATTCTTACCTCTGCCCTGCTGAAATCGATTCCATAGGTCAATTGTTTGGTCACATTTTGGAACATATTTTTCTGCGACATGATATTAAATTATCTAACTCACAACTAATTAAATATATGTAGGGGAGACCGGGGACAATTGTAACACTTTTTGTATTTTCTAACATTACGTGTTTTTCCCATGGAAATTTCATTTCCAAAGTTTTATATAAAGAAGCTAGCAACTCGATAGTTGATATAAAAACTAAATTGGAACTCAATCAACAATCAATCATGGAAATTTCGGGTCGCGAAAATCGCCGCTCAAATGTTACAATCACCTCGTACCCCGGGGCAATTGTACCACCCATGCGGGGCAATTATAACAGTGGTATTTATAACTAAAAACAAACGAAATGAACAACAAAAACGAGAGCGCGAATTGTATTATTGCATTAAACTAAAGAAAGATAAGTTTGGATGCTTCCAGGCTACGCTCCGCCGCATTTTTAGCATCTAAATACAGTATCACCCTTCGTACCTTCTTCACGAGCGTAAAGTGTACAAGAAACACATTCATTCCATCATCTCCCTACACATATTCGGACTCTTCTACCAAGGTTATGTTGACCAGCGTGCATAATGGGTTGGTAATTCGGTCACCTGCGAATGTGCGAAACCGACCTGGCTAACATATCTTGGTTGAATGGGCCGATGATAGTGAAGCAAAACGACGACAAAACATTGTGTGACGTAAAAGCTACATTGGCACACTTCTGTTCTGTACAAAATTAAAATAAATTGTTCACACCAAATGACAAAATGTAAGTCGTTCATGATCAAAGTCGGGGGATGAGGATTCAGGTATGGGCAAGTTCAAGTGACCATTGCAGGTCGGCACACCAAAAGTCGATCAACATGAGAAAGGGTGGTTGAATCACGGACATAACCGAACCGTAAGATTCACATCACCACTTCTGTATGGCCGTTCCGACCGATAATCATGTTAGAACTGGTATGGAAGGGTAGTATATGTTCTGGTATTGAACTTCTGACTGTTGCAAGATTCATCTGCAGTAAATAAGTGGTTATGTCAACTTATGAACAAAGATATTCAGCATTGAAAAGATATTGTAACGGGGCAAAAGTAACAGACTGTTGCAATTGCCCCTGACACGCTCGACCATGATTAGTGTCTCAGTATGGTACCTTCCCGGCGATGCAAGTCCTAGTTTTCCTATCACCACGGTAGACTACGGCAACATTGTTCCAGCTACATATATTACGTTGTAACCACTTGAGGTACTATTCGTCTGAACAAATTATTCCAGACCAGAAAATATTTACTCAAGGGTCTAAAATCTCGTTTTTTTTCAAATTTTTCCGGCGTTTCGCGTCGTAGCTAAACGTAACTTCCGGTGTGTTAGAAGAGATAACGACCGCATGTGCAGTGTGCACTCAAAATATCAAAATGATTTTTCAACCCTACTAGCGGTGAGGTCGATTGTTACATTTGCCCCAGTTACATTTGTCCCCGGTCTCCCCTAGTCTTCTGTACACCTTTCTCAATGATAGCCATACAAACCTTTCAAGTATCGACATAGATTTTTGAAGCATAAAATACCAGGATTCAGTCCGCTAGAATCTTTCCTGCATGCAAGATCTATTGTGTATCTATTTGTAGTACACCACCAATTAAAAGACATTCACCACTTTCTGCCAACACTATAAACATTTTCTAACTGACTGTACCGGGAGCACATTGATCATGCTAGAGCAGTGGTTCCCAACGTGGGCGATATCGCCCCCTAGGGGGCGATTTGGCGGTCTAGGGGGGCGAAAATAACGAAGGGGGCGATAGGGGGGCGAAAACGGACGAAGGGGGCGATAGGGGGCGAAAGTAACGAAGGGGGCGATAGGGGAGCGATGGCGCGATAAAGCGGCTATATTGGAGCCGGGACCGTAACTACCGCATCCCAAACTCCCCAATTGGAGGTGGGGGCCCGAGCCAGAGGGGGGTTAAAATTATTTCGTGAATTCACATTAATTATAGAGTAATCTTTTAGAGATTCATGCAACTTTTTCAAAAATTTTTAGGGCAGGGCGCAATTTAGTATTATCATATATCTTGATTTTGGGGTACCAGTCACCCAACAAAAATACGCATGATTTATGGAAATGGGAGACTTCGGCGTCGGCCATTACTGCGCCACGACGCACCAAGACATATGAAGTTAGAGGCCATGTAACATGCGACTCCGAGAACTGTGCCAGAACGATCAGCAGCGAGAAGGCCTTGGCCGAAAAGGAATGTCCTTGTGCTGACCGAAAACTTCGATATATATACATATATGTTTAATTGTCCATAGGCGCCTCAATGGCTGGCGTCGAATGTTCCTGTCCTGGCGACCTTAACCCTACAGGAGAAATGCCATCGCGCAAGGAAAAAATTATTTGCCAGTACAGAAATACCAATTTGAAATCATGTGCGTCTTTTAGTTTGGTACGTTTTGACGATTTCCACATCTTCTGACATAGCAGATATAGGAGGTCACGGAATAGCATCATCATGTAACGAAGTCAATATAACAACGATTCCGCCCGAAGATGTTTAATTAATATTTAGGGGTCCTACCTTTTCTAGCTCACCACACTCAGCTCTACCGGAAAATCTGATTACGCGAGCAGAAAGAGGATAAAAAATTGATAGCAATATATATATGCCATTCCCGACCATATTGACCGATTCAAACATGAATTATATAAATTTGTCGCGCTTCGCGCGGTTAGGCGAAATACGGTGACTCACCAAACAGTACATCAAATATGGTATAGCTGATATGTAGCGACAAAGGGACCACTGGCTGAGGGGGGTCAGGGGGGTTTGGGGGGGGTGACGAAGTGCTGTTTTTAGTTTCCCAATATTTGGGGGGCGATGATCGGTGTGGAGCTTCAAAAGGGGGCGATGAGTCGAAAAAGGTTGGGAACCACTGTGCTAGAGCTTTGAAAACACGCTGCCAATCTGCAGACAAGGAATGAACAAATTTACCATCATGACAGCCCTGAGAATGGATTTCCATTCAGAAAAGGCCTAATTCACAACTAATATGTTGAGTAATGAGAATGGCTTAGTAAACAACAATATACGTAATAGCCTACATGCTTTCGTTTGCTTTCAAATGACTATTTCCTTTGATATTTTGGATATTCAGACTAAGTGTGGACTTGCTTCATCATACATTAACATATCATTTGAAAGCTGGAATCAAGAGCCAGCAAGTAGAATCTCAAACAACCATATACTGGAAAATTTTGATGGACTGAAATATACACTGCAGCCACTAGGAAGTATATATTCAAGAATAGTTCATTCCATGCTGCAATATGACCTCATTAACATAAAATCAAAGTAGCCTAAGCTCTTTTAACGGGCGCAGAAATTCAATTATCGAACACAGTTTACGGTACCATATTGGACGTGCGTACATGTATTTTCACGGTTGTTCGTAAAATGATAATAAAAATCGTGTAAATGTAGAACGGGGCCCCCTCATAAAATCAAAGAACAAACTTTTTTAGCGGGTGCAGAAATTTAATGATCGACTACTGTTTACGGCACCATATTCTACATGGGTACATATATTTTCACGGTTACTCGCAAAATGTTAACCAAAATCGCGTAAATGTAGAAGGGGGGCCCCCATAAAATCAAAGCAGCCTAAAAGCTCTTTTAGCGGGTGCATACATTTAATGATAAACTACTGTGTACGGTACCATATTCTACATGGTACATACAATTTCGCGGTTATTCGCAAAATGGTAACAAAAAAATCGCGTGAATGTAGACGGGATGACCCACTCATAAAATCAAAGTAAGCTCTGTTAGCGGGTGCAGAAATTTAATGATCAACTACTGTTTACGGTACCATATTCTACATGGGTCCATGTAATTTCCAGGTTATTCGCAAAATGATAACTAACATTCGCTAAATGTAGGACGGGGGAGGCTTTAGCTAATGACAAAATGGATAGAGATCATAAAATCAAAGTGAGCACTTGTAATGGGTGCAGAATTTAATGATCGACTACTGCTTACGGTACCATATTCTACATTGGTGCATGGATTTCAATGGTTTTCCGTAAAATGATAACTAAAAAATCAGAATTGATGATTGACCCCTCTTTACGGTACAATACCATATTCTTTATGGATACAAGGACTTTCGCGGTTATTCAGAGAATGGTAAAAGCGCGTAAACCGAGAAGGGGGGCTCGAAAGTGCATAAATCAACCAGGGGGCCTACCTCGCCTACCCCAAAAGCCCCCACTGCTACTACTAAAAGTGGCCGTATCGATACACTGTTCAACATCAAGCTGATACCAAACAGCAGCAGTAGCGGCGACGAACTACAGCCTACTTATACCTAACCGTTAACATCGCAGGCCAGCCGTTTCCAATACAGAAAATGCCATATACCTCGGGGTTTCACTGGACATGTCCCTAGACACTAAATTATCACCGACGACTGGCCTGTTATACAGCCTTAGACGCTTCATGCAAGCCTGGGATCTTCTGATACTCTTTAAATCCTTAATCCAATCGAAGTTACAATATGCCATCCTCTGTTGGGAGGCTGCCAGTAAAACTGCACTCGAGCCACTGCAATAAATACAACATAACGTACTCCGTCTCATGGCTAGGGCCCCAAAGGGGCCTGATTGTCCACCCAACAAGTAGCTGCTGGAGAGATTCGATGTCTTAAACATAGAAGATATGCGGAAACTAGAAATCGCCAAGTTTATGTATCAGTTCCACTGCGATCATTGCCCCGAATATTTTAATAACTTCTTTACCTCGGAATCAAAAGCGCACATAAGTACAACATACGCGAATCCACGTCGTCTTAATATCACATGATCGACTGAAAAGTCATTGCTCTATCAAATATACCGGCCCTGACGTGAGGAACAGTATCCCGCCGGCCATCCAACAGTCGACGAGCATGTCCACATAGTCCAAATACAAACAATTATTACTAAATAATTAGGCTATACTAGTCCGTTCTCAAGATTACCGGACCACGACCTGACCTATCGATCTCGCCTTCCATGACATGCCACCTCATTTTTTTGTCGCTTGCTTTTTCCTACTATCTTCTTTTACTTTTCATTCACTGTAGAAGTGTACATGCCTCCTCTTTACATTGCATAGGCCAGGGGTTCTCAGCCTTCGTTTAGCCGTGGCCCATTTTCGGGTTTGAAAATTTTCTGTGGCCCACCTCTTATCCAAGAGTCATAGTCATGTTCAACGTCTGGTAATCACCGCCGCCGACATGAAGATTTCTCTAAAATATGCACATTTTTTCTGTTAGCCTACTAATCATATCTAAACGCAGGCCTGTAGCGACACGAAATCGCGCAAGGCGCGGCAAATATTTTAAAGTTCAATCGATCTCCTCCAACAAACAACTAACGATATAATTTTGAGCCCTTCGAGGTCCTCCTGATTGGAGGTTCGGGGGGCGCGACAGTTACGGCCCTCGAAGATCGTACGACTCTTGTGTACTTCCGCTGTTCCTCTCACGTCGCGAATATCAATGAGCCAATACCTGCATCCACTGTGTGATTGGGGTTTTAGTTCCACTATGGTGGGGAATTATATATTAATTCTGGGCCTCGTTCAAACAATTCTTTGGTGAATGGGATCTACAACTTGAGAATAAATTGTTTAGTATGCTAGCTGTCAATCAGAGGTGGTCAGTAACGAATTACTTTTGGAAGTACTCAAGTAGTTTTCCTCTACTTCTGGTACTTACTCAAGTAGATCTGATTTTCTGTTTTACCAGATCACCTTGGAAGCTTTATGGACAAAAGACAGGTTCCGCTTTTTAGAAGTGGTATTTGTATTTCACTTTCAATTGCGAGTATCATACTTTGAGTTCTGATTACTTTCAGTTCTTCAGTCTGCAGGACATACATGTTGAAGCATAAGAGCAAGTGTAGTAATGCCTGTATTTTCCGAAAATAAAGCTACGCTAAATATAACTTTTACGATCCACAATATTTGTTATTAACGTATACTAATCGCGCAAAGTGATGAAACCGTATCCGATACAATTTCTACGTATTGCTCTTCACCTAAACTTGGGGCCTTATAATATGGGGTGGGGCGCCATGCCATGATATTCTTTAAAACTGGGTCTTCTAGTAAACAAAGGGTTAGTATCGCATTTTCATATCAACAGAGGTGGTCAAAGTTGTCAAGAAAGCTACTTAAGTAGAAGTAGAAGTAGCGACGAAAAAATCTACCCAAGTACGAGTAGAAGTACTTCTTCCATGGGCAACCTAAAACTACTTAAAGTAGAAGTAGAGTTGACTGACTTTAAATCTACTCAAGTAAGTAAGTAGTTGTGAAAACGATCGTAATTCCTTCACATGGACTGTCAAAATGTGCATATTGAGCTATGCGAAAGGTGCCTATATTGATGCATACCAGGTATCCAATTTTCGACAGCATAAGCATTTGTTCGCATCATGCGATGAAAATGATAGTATTGAAATGGGAATGCGATACTAATCCTCTGTTTACTCCAACAGCATGTTTTAGAAAATATCATGGTATGTCGCCCTCCGCCGTATTATAAGGCCCGTAGTTTAGTCGAAGAGCAATACGGAGAAGTTGTATAAGATACGGTGTAAACACTCTGCGCGATTAGTAAACGTTAATATGAAATATGGTGGATCGTATAAATGCCATATTGTGTAGCTTTATTTCCGGAAATTGAAGGCATTACTTCACTTGCTTTTATGCTTCAACGTATGTTATCCAGACAAAAAAACTGATATTAATTAGAACTCAAAGTATAAGATACTGGGAATTGAAAGTGAAATATAATTACTACTTCTAAAAGCGGAACATGTATTTCATGTCTTTAGTGCAGAAAGTTTCGAAGATTGGTATGCTAAAACAGCTCTGAAACCAAAAAAAAAGTCAGAGTCCACTTTTCCAGATTAGGACACGCCATGGACTGCTAGATTACGATATTATAAGTAAAGTCTAGATTGCGAAACATTAGTTTCAAACGTTATGATGAGTCATATATCCTGTGATGAAATATTTCATACGGGCGAAGGGCGACAATGATGTGTAAACGGAACCACGCCAATCCGCTACCGAAATCATTTTCACCGATACTTCCATGAAATCATACTGGTTACTCCGTAACCACTGCGCGCGAAACGCGACGAAAATTCTGAGCTTTAATCAACTTTTATGGAAATTAAATGTTGATGTTCCGTGAAAACAGCCCCGAAATTCCTCTGGCTATCTTCCTGATTAAACTACTTCTACTTGACAAACTGAAAATAGCGAAAAGTAAGTAAGTAGATCACAAAATATTACGAAGTAGAAGTAGCGAAAATCATATCTACTTGAGTAAGAACCAGAAGTAGCGGAAAACTACTTGAGTACTTCGAAAAAGTAGAAGTACTTCGTTACTGACCACCTCCGCATATCAATGCTATAGTTTGCATCCCATGATGCGAAAAATGCTTATTCTGTCGGAAATTGATACCTCCTTGGATGCATCAATACGAATCAAGCTCTCAGCACCTTCCGCATAGCTCAATTCGCAGCTTTTAACAATCCATGCCAACGAATTAAGACTGTTTTCAAAACTACTTACTTACTTGAGTAGATTTAAAGTCAGTCAATTTTACTTCTACTTCAAGTAGTTTCAGGTGACCTATTGAAGAAGTTCTTCTACTCTTACTTGAGTAGATTTGTTCGTGTCTAATTCTACTTGAGTAGCTTTCTTGACTACTTTGACCACCTCTGTGTACAATGTACAGAGTATGTCTTGTACGCGTATCTATTAAAGTTGCGATATTAGAACATTAAATCCGCTGATACATTCAATTCATGTTGGTGCATTGACTTGATGGCCGGACGTTTCAGACCAACTCCAAAATGAATGTGCTACGCTAAATCCTATATCCATTACGATTCGTTACGGTGATGCCGTATAGGCCAATACTTTCACAGGAAGTCGATAGAGGATATGAAATTGAAATTGTTACTATTGTTATGTTACAATAATACGACTTGCGGACGTAGGCGTACCACAAATCTACATCAAATGCACTTCAGTCAGAGTTTAGAGCACGCACCTTTTTCAAGGGAATACGACGTATGACACTGCCGGAATGCATGGTAACGTAGGCATTACCTACCAGTTAGTTTATTATCGAAATTATTTTCGTTGCTGTTGGACGTACAGGTTTTCACAGCCGGGGGTTACTTCAGCATTAACTTCTAGTTGATCGAAATTCTTTTCGCTGCTGTTGGCCGTAGGTTGTTATAGCCGGGGGATAAAAGCCACCATTTCCCCTCCCATTTCCGACTTGTACATTGTAAATCCATACGTGTCACTAGCTCACTACATCTCAACAGATTCGGATGGAAAGTTTTATGTATAGCTTTCATACAGCTCAGTGTTTCTCAAATTTTTTTAGATACGTCCCCCTTTATGATAGTGAATAATTTCGCGCCCCCTTTATCGTCTTATTACAAAATGTAGCCAAGATGCTAGCAATCCCAACGGATAGTTTGATGGCATGGAAGGTTTTCATTGTTGATGAGAGAATTCTCAAATACTAAATCACGACTATACACAGAGCAATAACCAATGAATTTGAGGTAAATCGCACAAGCCGCGGAATTTTTTTTCAGTTGACCGCAGCTTCGCTCCCCTGCGGATGCTTTCACGCCCCCAAGGGGGGGGGCGCTCGCCAGTTTGAGAACCACTGATATAATTCGATAATATGAATATGTATTTTCGAATATATGAACAAAACAAATATAACCAAACTTTCACTAACGGTACAATTTTCTAAATGGCTCTGTGGTCCACCTCAAATTTTTTCTATGGCCCACCAGTGGCCAATGGCCCACCCTTTGAGAACCCCTGGCCTAGGCCAAGGTGGGTGGCTAATCCAAAGACTACTCCAAGTCGCTTCGACACCTTCTTTCCTATCTTTCATTTTATCGCATTTTTGTGGTGTATTGAACAAATAAGAATTACTAATAAACCAATACCAGAACCGGCAATAAAATGACCAACTTCAATGGCGGAAGAAGTTCAAGATACAAGCCTCTAGTCAAATTACCAACGAAGTATCTAACCACACACCCTTACATGTCCCCAGTTAACGTGTTCTAAGTGAGGTTGCTCAGATTTATGCTTGCATTTACACAGTTTAGCTGGTGAGCACGCACAGAAATGGTGCTTCCAGCATTACAATGTACCTCTACTGGACTGCCGGTATCACGTTTTGATTTTTGGGTTAGCCTAAATTTCAAAGAATCAAGTGCCACCTTGCCTAAAATCGGTCTATGTTATCGGTAATCGGCCATGTGAGTGTGTCGATAATAATCGGTATCGGCCCGCGAAAATCAATATCGTTCTACCCCTAGTCCTATTCTTATGTGTAAAACATTGTTTATGTACAGAATATTGTTTGACATAATCTATTTCTGTCCTAAAGAAATAGAATACACTAGGCCCGATTTTGACATAAATCTCCTGACTGAACATATTCCGTTGAACCCGGTATCTAAACCACCTTGGCGTGTACGACATATTTCCTTCATAACATCCGCTAACAACTATATAAAGTTTGATCTCTGCGTGACTGCTGAAGCGTAAAGTTTTTGTGGAAATTTCAATAAATTGCAGCTCCATTGCGGTGGCGTTCTGAAGAAAACGGCTGCGGCCATATTTTTTTTCTCGTTTTGCCCTTCAATTTGAGACCACATCATTTTTAGAGTGCAGTGCCCCTTTAATAAGACTATATAGAGTCAGAGTCATAGTGCTTATTACTGTTCAGTTGAGTTCAAGTCAGGTTCAACTCTGTGAAACTCTTGGGTGAAATCGAAGGCCTTGAATTCATATTAAACTACAGGAAAACAGAACCCTCAAGGGCAAGGGCGGCCAACCCGTGGTCCGTGGGAAGGTTTTAAGGGCGCGGGAGGAGATTTTCGCAATGAGTTGTATTGTGGGAATTTCCCAGGTAATTTATTGTGAAATTGGAAGGCCAACCCTGAAATCCGACCGCGAAATGTGGCATATTGATGATTACAATATCACTTCCGACTTGAGTTCAAGTTTACGATACCGCATGCCAGCCACATGTCTGGATATGTCGAACGTCAAATTAGAACGATAAAATCGGCCCTTGACCCATTGTTGAATAACTTCGGTCACATGCTCTGTGACGAGTCCTTCAGAACTTTCCTTTGTGAAGTTGAATGTATCGTTAACTCGCGACCATTGGATGTTTCAAGCATTAATGACCCTTCAGCTCCGGAACCGTTGACTCCGAATCACATATTAACTTTGAAATCGAAAATTGTTCTGCCTCCACCTGGTGTGTTTCAAAAAGATGATTTTTATTTGAGACGCAGGTGGCGCCGAGTCCAGTACATGGCCAACGAATTTTGGAATCGGTGGAGAAAGGAGTACGTCCAATCTCTGCAACGTCGAAAAAAGTGGACACGCGTCGTGCCGAATCTGAAAGTCGGTGATGTCGTCTTGCTGTCGGAAGAAAATCTGCCACGAAATCGCTGGAAACTGGGAAGAATCGACTCCGTTTATCCTTCAGATGATGGATTGGTGAGGAAAGCAAGAATACTCGTTGGACGAAGAGACTCTAACGGAAAACCTACGTATCTCGAAAGGCCAATACACAAACTGATATTACTGGTTGAGTCAGCCTCTCTTGGTCGATAAAAACAGAACAGTAGCCGCTATTTTCACTCTGCATGGATCTGTCTCACCTTTAAGTAATATGACGGCAATGGTTGAATATTTGTGATTTCTGTATGATTATCGTACGTACGTATACGTGTCTTTTGTTCTTAGTGTGTCATGTATTTGTAGGTCGATCCCCGACGATGGGAGCCTTTATTGAACTTATTTGTTTGCGAAACCACAATTGCATCAAATTGCAGTTTCGGAGGAGCCATGTTACTGCAGTAATCTGCAGGGTTTAGTGTAGTGATTATTATCATCAGTTGATTAGGCGCCCCGTGCCTTGTTCTCTATATATGTTGATTGGGCGCCGCTTCTAGTTTATTCGTTTCTGTCGTTGGTACTATTGTGTTAGCTACTTTAAGTTGGTACGCTGTCAGTTGTTCTTTGTGTTCTATGTGGTCTCTAGTTATTGACATGTCTTTCTATTGTTTAGGCTTGTCTTCCATAAACCGCAGGCGACCACTATTTTAAAACCTAGTTTCACGACCTACCTTATTTGCTGTATTCGGGACATTCATTTGTTACGTCGTTCATTCGAATATATTATTTCAACCTTCATCAACGGATCATCGTTTGTCAGGATCGGTCGTGGGATTTGAGTTCAATTAAAAGTGGTTTCAATAACTCTCCTTACGTTAGGGGCAGTTACAGTTTTAAAATACACGCTTGTCACAAGAACGGGAGACTGAAGCAATTCGAAGATGGCTTCGAAAGAAAATACGCCAACCAATCAAGATATGGGTAATCATGATGTAAAGGTATCCGATGAAGCCCATGGAACCATCGCGCATGTGGATGTAACGTCCGCTGATGCAAAGGCTTCCGATAAAGCTCATGGAAACGCGCATGTGGATGTAACGTCCGCTGATGCAAAGGCTTTCGATAAAGCCCATGGAAACGCGCATGTGGGCGCAACGTCCGCCGATGACGCTAATGTACCGCGCAACGACCGCAATGAAGGCGAGCATGACGGTGAAGGGCCGTCTGATGTAGCGAAGAAGCGGCCGGTGGCGACACGCGGCAAAAACAAGGAGATAAAGACAAAATTCTCAGAAAGTACTGATCATTTGAGCCGCAGAATGGAGAATTGCTCCGAAATTGCAATGCTTTCAAGCAATGAAAGTGAAGTTGGGGACTCCGTGAAACTGATGCTACAGCACAGAGACAGTTTGAGAGAGATTCTCAAAGTAATGAAAGATGTACTTCCAGATGACGAGTATGCTCCCTATGAAAAAGATTTCAAACATCTGGAAGTTGCAATAAAGGAAACGAAGGTCCAAGTGTCACAGCGTCTTCGGGAAATAAGAGCCGATAGACGTTCGAGTTCTAGTCGGTCGAGTCGATCGAAGTCGTCCAGAAACTCGTCGAAAGCCAACAGTGTCAAATCTCACATTCAGAAGATGAGAGATGCCGATGAGAAAGCAGCGGTGCTCAGAGCAAGTTTACCTTTCAAGGAAAAAGAAACGGAACTCGCAGAGAAGATGGCCTCACTCGAGTCGCGAAAGGCTTTGCTCGAAACGAAGAGAGAGATCGCAACTCAAGAAGCGGTTGCAAAAAAGTGCAGGGAAGTTGAGAAAGTGGAAAATCCGTTCGGTCTGATGGAAGAGTTGGAGGATCTCTCGCGTGAGCCGTCTTTAAACGTGGAGCCACCAGCGGTTTCACGTCAAGATCAAACAACAGAAATCGCCGTTAACGAAATCCCACCGGCGAGAAATCCTGTTGAAGATCCAGTTGATGTTCGTGACCGACCACAATTTAGTTCTCGCGTGGTGGCCAATGACTCCCGCGTGACGGCCAATGACTCTCGCGTGGCTGATTATTCTCGCGTCGAACCTTCAATCAATACGATCGAGGGACAATTCGCTCAAGCACCGTCTGCACCACCAGCAAATAATAGGCTTAACGTCTATTCCGATAACTTTGTGCCAATGTTTGCAGGTAATGCACAGATTCCGCGTGATCTCGTGAGTAGGTCTGGCGTAGCTCCGAAGATCACAGCATCGAACTCGAATGCTCGCGGCACTCTCGATGGTCTCCAACGCAACGAGGAGTTACTTATGTCAATGATGAGGGAGATGATATCTGCTCAAAGACTTCCAAGCATTCGACTGTGGAAGTTTACTGGTAACCCTTTGGATTTTCCGAAATGGGAAGCATCGTTTAAGGCGTTGGTAGAGTCCAGAGTTCAAAACACCAACGAAAAAATGAATTTGTTACGGCAATATTTAGGTGACGGTCCCTTGAAGGTTGTCGATGGTTACTTCCTAAATAACACCGAGGAATCGTACGTCGCTGCAAAGAGAGAACTGAAGCTCAGATACGGTGGTAGCACGTCGATTGGAAGCGCCTTCATCAATGAACTGAAAGCGTGGAAGCCCGTCAAAAGTAAGCATGACCTTCGTGAATTTTCTGATTTCCTGTTGCAAGTTTCAGCCAACAAGGAGCGAAATACGGACTTGAAAACGCTCGACTATGCGTCTTGTCAAATACCGGCTGTGGTGAACAAACTACCATTGTATTTGAAGAACCGGTGGATGGATGAAGTTCACAAATACAAACGGGCTACTGGTAACGATGATAGCTACCCGCCATTCGTTAACATTGTCAGATTTATTAAGGACCAATCCGATATCAAGAATCAGCCTGAATTTGAAGTACAAGACAGCGGAAACGTCGAGAGCAAGCCGAAACCGAAAACAACTTCTTTCGCGTTCAAAGTAGAGAAGGCAAGTTGTTTGCATTGTGAAGGAGATCATCACATTGCTGACTGCACTGAATTGCAAGGTAAAACCATGGCGGAGCGTAAGAAGGTATTTTATGCTCTTTATTTGTGTTTCGGCTGCGGCAACAAAACTGGTAAAACTCACATTTCAAGATCCTGTACCAAGCGAGCAAAATGTTACAAATGTGATAAAAGGCATCCTACATGCCTTCATCTTGATACAGATCATGAAAAGGAAGTTAGAACCTCAACTTCTCTATGTACGCAGATATGCGATTCAAATGGTAGAGGAATAAGCAGCGCGCTCATTGTACCTGTTTGGGTTAGATCAAAACATAATGCGAGATGTGAAGTACTTTGTTATTGCGTCCTTGACGACCATTCCAACTCCAGTTTTATCTCAGACGAACTGTTTGATAAGCTTGACCTAGATGGAAAGGATACAGCGATATCGTTGACAACTCTTGCCGGGAGAGACATCAACACGCCTTGCAAGAAAGTCAAGGATTTGGAGATCTTGAGCTATGACAAGAAAGAAAGAGTTGATGTGGCGACACTTTTCACGGAAAAGGAGATTCCAGTCTGTCGCACCCAGATTCCCAACCGTAAAGTCTGCAAGGAGTGGGTACATCTCACAGAGGTATGTGATCAGCTTGTCCCGTATGACTCTAAGTTGGATGTTTCAGTATTGCTCGGCACAGATGTACCGAAAGCATTGCGGCCGAGAGACGTCGTGGCTGGAGGGGACAATGAACCATATGGAGTGCGTACCATATTAGGTTGGGGAGTTGTAGGTCCAATGTGTCTGGACGTTGCTAAGGATTCCATCATTTGTCACAAAACGTTAATTCGACCTACGGCCCTAGATGACAAGCTTGTGTTCGGTTCGAAATGTAAAGAAGTATTAACACCTCAATCAGTAGGAACCATGTTTGAAATTGAATTTGCGGAACACAATGGTAAGCATATTCCAATGTCAATAGAAGACCGTAGGTTCGTCGAAATTCTCAAAGAAGGCACATTTCAAAGATGCGATGGTCATTTGGAAATGCCTTTACCCTTGAAAAGTAGTACGGCAACGTTACCGAATAACAAGCCGCTAGCTGTAAAACGAATCGGTCAACTTAAAAAGCGCCTTCTGAAAGATGAAAAGTATTCCGCAGACTATGTGACTTTCATGGAAAATGTCATTAACAATTGGGCTGAAGCAGTGCCAGAAACTGACCGAAATATCGCAAATGGCAAAGTGAATTACATACCACACTTGGGAGTTTATCACCCGCATAAACCGGATAAAATCAGAGTCGTATTCGATTGTTCTGCTCCATATTGCTCAATTTCCCTTAATGATGTTTTGTTGTCTGGCCCGATACTACTGAATGAGATGCTGGGAGTTCTTTGCAGGTTTCGGAAAGGGCACGTGGCGTTGTGCACAGATATAGAAGCTATGTTCCATCAGTTTATTGTATCGCAGCCGTATCGTGATTTTCTAAGATTCCTGTGGTTCCAAGATCACGACATCAGGAATGGACCTCTGGTGGAATACCGGATGAAGGTTCATTTGTTTGGAGCAAAAAGTTCACCAGGCTGTGCGAACTTTGGATTGAAGAGGGCGGCTGATGACGGAGAAGGTCAGTTTGGTCCCGACGCGGCTAATTTCATACGCGACGACTTCTACATGGATGACGGTATTACGTCGAAGGACTCTGTTGAAGAAATCGTGAGTTTGGTTAAAAGCAGCAAAGCACTGTGCGCTAGTTTCAAGTTACGACTTTGCAAATTCGTTTCCAATAGTGCAGAGGTAATGAATTCTATTCCAACTGAAGATAGAGCGACTGGGTATCGCGAAATAAACATCTGTGATGATATCGTGCCTAACACTCGAACATTGGGGCTAATTTGGGATGTTAAGAATGATTGTTTCAGATTCAACATCAAATTGTCCGATCGTGCGGTGAACAGGCGTTCCATCTTATCCTTTGTCAACTCCGTATATGATCCGTTGGGTTTCATATCGCCAGTGGTGCTGGAAGGGAAACTCATTCTGCAATCTCTTTGCAAAGCTGGGACGGACTGGGATGATGAAGTACCAGACGAGCTGAAGCGCCGATGGGTTGCGTGGTGCTCAACGTTATCATCGATCGAGTCTTTGCGCATTGACCGCTGTTTCAAGCCGCCGAGTTTTGGTGAGGTCGTGCTTGTTGAATATCATCATTTTTCGGACAGCAGCTCGTATGCTTATGGTCAATGCTCTTACGTACGCTTGGTCAACGAAAGAGGAAATGCCCATGTTTCGTTGGTAATCGGTAAGGCCAGAGTTGCCCCTCTGAAGCGGCAGGTATCTATTCCGCGTTTGGAGTTGAATGCTGCTGTTGTTTCTGCTCGGATGAGTAAGTTCCTGAGAAATGAATTGAAGTTCGAAACGGTAAAGGAGTATTTCTGGGTCGATAGCATGGTTGTTTTGGGCTATATCCGAAATGAGTCGAAACGTTTCAATGTGTTTGTTGCTAACAGGGTGCAAACTATTCATGACCTCACCGAACCTAGCTCGTGGCATCATATCAGCTCGGCGATGAACCCCAGCGACGATGCGAGTCGTGGTATCGATGGCAAAGACCTCACAGACGATTGTCGCTGGCTGAAGGGCCCCGAATTTTTGTGGAAAGCAGGACCATTCGTTGCTGCTAGTGATCACGACTACAAGCCAACCGAACGAGATGCATTGGAAGTTAATGCTGAAATGCGTAAAGCGACTGCGTTTCAGGTCAAAACGGACGCGGAATTTAGTGGTCTCCAATTCATCGATATTAAACGGTTGGAGTCCATTTCGGAATGGAATAGAACGTTAAAAGCCGTAGCCAACTGCCTCAGGTACATAAACATATTGCGAAAACAACCCTCCACTTTGTCCAGCGAGTTAATGATTATTTCTGAAAAAATAATTATGCGTTCTCTCCAGAGAGAAGTGTTTTCACAGGAGATCAATGCCTTGGAAGAACATGGCGCTGAAAATCGTTCGGCTGGAAAGAAACCAACAGGTGGAAGTTTGGCAAGCTTGAATCCGTTCCTCGACACTGACGGGATACTACGTGTTGGTGGCCGTATTGGAAACTCAAGTCAAGATTTCGATGTGAAGCATCCTATAATAATGCCACGACAGTCCTTTCTGACACGACGGCTGGTTCGTCATTTTCATGAAGGTGTAAATCACATGGGTAGGTACACAACCTTGAACTCAGTTAGACAACGTGGCTTTTGGATCGTTCGAGGTCCATCAGTTGTATCAGAGGTGATACATAATTGCGTGGTTTGTAAGAAACTCAGGGCAAAGATGCAGAACCAACAGATGGCCGACCTCCCGCCAGATCGACTAAAAGAAGAGGCACCATTCACCTTCTCCGGCTGTGATGTCTTTGGAACATACTACATCAAAGAACGGAGGTCAACGATGAAAAGGTATTGTGTCGTATTCACTTGCATGTCGTCACGAGCAGTTCATCTGGAGCCACTGAATACTTTAACCACGGATTCGTTCATAAACGCTTTGAGAAGGTTCATCTGTCGGAGAGGAGTAATCAAGCAATTGCGCTGTGACTGTGGAACCAACTTCGTCGGCGCGAGTAACGAGCTTGAAAGAGAATTGAAGACGATGAATCAGCAAAGAATAAGTGAATTTCTGTTGTCGAAAAATTGTGATTATTTTGAGTTCAAGTTTACGATACCGCATGCCAGCCACATGTCTGGATATGTCGAACGTCAAATTAGAACGATAAAATCGGCCCTTGACCCATTGTTGAATAACTTCGGTCACATGCTCTGTGACGAGTCCTTCAGAACTTTCCTTTGTGAAGTTGAATGTATCGTTAACTCGCGACCATTGGATGTTTCAAGCATTAATGACCCTTCAGCTCCGGAACCCTTGACTCCGAATCACATATTAACTTTGAAATCGAAAATTGTTCTGCCTCCACCTGGTGTGTTTCAAAAAGATGATTTTTATTTGAGACGCAGGTGGCGCCGAGTCCAGTACATGGCCAACGAATTTTGGAATCGGTGGAGAAAGGAGTACGTCCAATCTCTGCAACGTCGAAAAAAGTGGACACGCGTCGTGCCGAATCTGAAAGTCGGTGATGTCGTCTTGCTGTCGGAAGAAAATCTGCCACGAAATCGCTGGAAACTGGGAAGAATCGACTCCGTTTATCCTTCAGATGATGGATTGGTGAGGAAAGCAAGAATACTCGTTGGACGAAGACGAGACTCTAACGGAAAACCTACGTATCTCGAAAGGCCAATACACAAACTGATATTACTGGTTGAGTCAGCCTCTCTTGGTCGATAAAAACAGAACAGTAGCCGCTATTTTCACTCTGCATGGATCTGTCTCACCTTTAAGTAATATGACGGCAATGGTTGAATATTTGTGATTTCTGTATGATTATCGTACGTACGTATACGTGTCTTTTGTTCTTAGTGTGTCATGTATTTGTAGGTCGATCCCCGACGATGGGAGCCTTTATTGAACTTATTTGTTTGCGAAACCACAATTGCATCAAATTGCAGTTTCGGAGGAGCCATGTTACTGCAGTAATCTGCAGGGTTTAGTGTAGTGATTATTATCATCAGTTGATTAGGCGCCCCGTGCCTTGTTCTCTATATATGTTGATTGGGCGCCGCTTCTAGTTTATTCGTTTCTGTCGTTGGTACTATTGTGTTAGCTACTTTAAGTTGGTACGCTGTCAGTTGTTCTTTGTGTTCTATGTGGTCTCTAGTTATTGACATGTCTTTCTATTGTTTAGGCTTGTCTTCCATAAACCGCAGGCGACCACTATTTTAAAACCTAGTTTCACGACCTACCTTATTTGCTGTATTCGGGACATTCATTTGTTACGTCGTTCATTCGAATATATTATTTCAACCTTCATCAACGGATCATCGTTTGTCAGGATCGGTCGTGGGATTTGAGTTCAATTAAAAGTGGTTTCAATAACTCTCCTTACGTTAGGGGCAGTTACAGTGATGCCGTATAGGCCAATACTTTCACAGGAAGTCGATAGAGGATATGAAATTGAAATTGTTACTATTGTTATGTTACAATAATACGACTTGCGGACGTAGGCGTACCACAAATCTACATCAAATGCACTTCAGTCAGAGTTTAGAGCACGCACCTTTTTCAAGGGAATACGACGTATGACACTGCCGGAATGCATGGTAACGTAGGCATTACCTACCAGTTAGTTTATTATCGAAATTATTTTCGTTGCTGTTGGACGTACAGGTTTTCACAGCCGGGGGTTACTTCAGCATTAACTTCTAGTTGATCGAAATTCTTTTCGCTGCTGTTGGCCGTAGGTTGTTATAGCCGGGGGATAAAAGCCACCATTTCCCCTCCCATTTCCGACTTGTACATTGTAAATCCATACGTGTCACTAGCTCACTACATCTCAACAGATTCGGATGGAAAGTTTTATGTATAGCTTTCATACAGCTCAGTGTTTCTCAAATTTTTTTAGATACGTCCCCCTTTATGATAGTGAATAATTTCGCGCCCCCTTTATCGTCTTATTACAAAATGTAGCCAAGATGCTAGCAATCCCAACGGATAGTTTGATGGCATGGAAGGTTTTCATTGTTGATGAGAGAATTCTCAAATACTAAATCACGACTATACACAGAGCAATAACCAATGAATTTGAGGTAAATCGCACAAGCCGCGGAATTTTTTTTCAGTTGACCGCAGCTTCGCTCCCCTGCGGATGCTTTCACGCCCCCAAGGGGGGGGGCGCTCGCCAGTTTGAGAACCACTGATATAATTCGATAATATGAATATGTATTTTCGAATATATGAACAAAACAAATATAACCAAACTTTCACTAACGGTACAATTTTCTAAATGGCTCTGTGGTCCACCTCAAATTTTTTCTATGGCCCACCAGTGGCCAATGGCCCACCCTTTGAGAACCCCTGGCCTAGGCCAAGGTGGGTGGCTAATCCAAAGACTACTCCAAGTCGCTTCGACACCTTCTTTCCTATCTTTCATTTTATCGCATTTTTGTGGTGTATTGAACAAATAAGAATTACTAATAAACCAATACCAGAACCGGCAATAAAATGACCAACTTCAATGGCGGAAGAAGTTCAAGATACAAGCCTCTAGTCAAATTACCAACGAAGTATCTAACCACACACCCTTACATGTCCCCAGTTAACGTGTTCTAAGTGAGGTTGCTCAGATTTATGCTTGCATTTACACAGTTTAGCTGGTGAGCACGCACAGAAATGGTGCTTCCAGCATTACAATGTACCTCTACTGGACTGCCGGTATCACGTTTTGATTTTTGGGTTAGCCTAAATTTCAAAGAATCAAGTGCCACCTTGCCTAAAATCGGTCTATGTTATCGGTAATCGGCCATGTGAGTGTGTCGATAATAATCGGTATCGGCCCGCGAAAATCAATATCGTTCTACCCCTAGTCCTATTCTTATGTGTAAAACATTGTTTATGTACAGAATATTGTTTGACATAATCTATTTCTGTCCTAAAGAAATAGAATACACTAGGCCCGATTTTGACATAAATCTCCTGACTGAACATATTCCGTTGAACCCGGTATCTAAACCACCTTGGCGTGTACGACATATTTCCTTCATAACATCCGCTAACAACTATATAAAGTTTGATCTCTGCGTGACTGCTGAAGCGTAAAGTTTTTGTGGAAATTTCAATAAATTGCAGCTCCATTGCGGTGGCGTTCTGAAGAAAACGGCTGCGGCCATATTTTTTTTCTCGTTTTGCCCTTCAATTTGAGACCACATCATTTTTAGAGTGCAGTGCCCCTTTAATAAGACTATATAGAGTCAGAGTCATAGTGCTTATTACTGTTCAGTTGAGTTCAAGTCAGGTTCAACTCTGTGAAACTCTTGGGTGAAATCGAAGGCCTTGAATTCATATTAAACTAATTTTTCTCACTCGTCTAAATATTTATTCAAACAGATAAAAGACAATTTCTGGGCCTATTTTTCAACGATCAGTCCTGATGGACAAGGCTTTTACCATATGTCCTCTTTTAGGGGGATTTGTCCTCCATTTCAAGGAAATATAAAATGTCCTCCGAAGACGCCTAAATGTCTTCCTTTTTGGAAATCCATCCTCCTTTATAGCTCTGAGAGCCAAGGTAGTGGTCAAGCAGAACTTAAAAACGCCTTAAATGACGCGAAATCTGTAATACCCGGACGTGCGAGCGGGTCATTCGGAAATAGGACCTGTAAAATGAACTTTTTTTATTCAACACCACACAGCAGTATAGTTAAAAAAAAAGTGAGTACGGGAGTCTAGTCCGAAAGATGACCTTTTTTTAGTCATCGCAACAAGATTTCTAGTACAAATTTTTGAATCAGCAGTTCTACTTCGGTTATCAGACTTTTATGATTTGTAAAAAGTGTCTTCCTTTCAGGATTCCAAAATATGGCGACCCTATGATATATGAGACTTGATTATGCCATATGCAATGTATCAGTCATATGACTTGGTCGAGTTATGCGCAATGACTCGAGCTGTGTTGAGATATTTTACACATTTAAGAAAATGACTCGATTCAGTCGAGTCAACGAAAAATTGCGACTTGATTCGAGTCATGACTCGTGTCATTACAATCCTTGTCGGAAGTGATATTGTAATCATCAATATGCCACATTTCGCGGTCGGATTTCAGGGTTGGCCTTCCAATTTCACAATAAATTACCTGGGAAATTCCCACAATACAACTCATTGCGAAAATCTCCTCCCGCGCCCTTAAAACCTTCCCACGGACCACGGGTTGGCCGCCCTTGCCCTTGAGGGTTCTGTTTTCCTGTAGGCCAGTGGTACTTAACCTTGCCTTCAGCGCCCCCAAGAGGCGATTTGGATTTTGAAAGGGGGGAGGCTCAGGGGGTGATATGGTTTTTTTATGGCTTTTTTGGTTTAGCTTTTCATTCTGTTTAAATCCCTTTAGTGTGCCGTTAATTCTTGAAAGGAGGAAATCAGCGCTCAAGTAACGGTCCGGCGGGCTTTTCGGGACTTGAGCCCGAAAAGTGACCTTTTTTAGTCAACCGTTGGAAAAGCTCGTAAAAAGTCGGTATTTCGGGAATTGAGCCGGAAAGAGGACCTTTTTTTTAGTCAACCAACCACCAACTGGCGAAAATTTTACCATTTTTTCGGATTTTACTCCAGTTTTGTAAGTCTGAAAAGTGTCCTCTATTCAGATTCCCAAAATATGGTAACCCTAATCTTGTTATAGTTCTGATTGCGCATTTTGAAAATCCAGTAATTCGTACAAGTCTTCACCGAATGCGCTGTGAGGATTACGAGAGACCATAAAAACGCGGACTCTTCGAATTGGTTCATTATTACTAAATCCCTATTCGGGTCTCCACGGACACAGTTATGGGTTACGGCGTCATGAAGGTTATGAAATCATCGCACCGAACAAACTCACAAGTCGAAAGAAAGCTGGAGATTAATGAATTTGAATGTGGACATTTAGATGCGTGGAATATACGAGATGCTAAACTTTTGATTCAGACGTTATATAGCAGTGGAACAACATCTAGATTTTTGTATTAGATTTTTAGGCATTGGCGTTTACCCTTCTACCTGTCGGACAATTTGTCCTGAGAGCTCTGAAATGAGAGTGAACTTTAGATCTTACCGGAGCCTGCTGTCCATATGTCACAGACTTGTTACTGGCGTCGTATGGCATCATGGAGCATACGAACAACAGACATACTCAACATTAGCTGTATTGGGAGATTATTTATTTGGAGTTCTTTCTTATTACATAACTCATCTTTTATTGAAATAGTGCTGAAAAATGCAACCATTTTTTATTAATCTCGAGTTGTTTTTTCTCGCGGGCAGCGGCCGTCAGTTCGACACGCCTTATATAATTTCGATGACTTGTGAAGTGTGAATGCATTACGTTTGTGCTTATTTTCAGAAGGCTATTCATGATGTGTATCGGCATTTATAATCATTTTACACCAGGTTGTTTTTGTCATGTTTATTCATGATAGCCGGCCAGGATACATTCGAGATTCGCATTTTTCTTTCGGTTATTCAAAAAAGATTAATCTTCTATCGTTACTACTGCGATTGAAATCGTTCGAATACCGTCGTCATTTTAGCAAGAGAGAACGAGAGAGAGAGAGACAGAGAGAGAGAGAGAGAGAGAGAAAGAGAGAGAAAGAGAGAGAAAGAGAGAAAGAGAGAGAGAAAGAGAGAAAGAGAGAAAGAGAGAAAGAAAGAGAGAAAGAGAGATGTTATTCTTTTACGCCAGCACCATTGAGATTCTTTGACGTCGGAGATGCGATAGCAGCGTAAGGTCACCTAGTCTGCACCCCCGTTTTTTCTCCTCGGTGCTATCCGTCGATGCTGACGGCCTAGCAGGTTAGCCACGGATACCAGTCTTCGAGTCTTTGGTCTCACTCGGTCGGGATCGAACCCACGACCTACCAATAAAGTAGCCGGACTCATCACTATTACACTATCCCGCTCGAATGAACAGAGTTTCTGGCCTTTTTCTTATCCTGGCGCCTCGTTTCATCAAATATCACTGAATGGCGCCCTGTCCCATATTATAGATCCCATAGTTTTAAGACGGAGTACGGAGAAGCTGTGTTTGATACTGCATTAGCGCTTTGCGCGATTAGATCGCGAACGAAAAATCTTGAAAATCCTATTTACATTGGCGTTACTTTCGGTAAACTTCGGCAATACTTTACTCAGTTTTAACCTTCGTCAAGTATGTCCTCAAGACAAATGAACTCGCTTTAATTAGAAGAACTTGAAGTAACGATACCTGTTCAAAAAGAAATTCATATATTACAGTTTTTAGGAATCTGAAAAATATTTAACGTCTTTCGTCCGGAAAGTTTCAACTGTAGTCCGCTAAAACAGGATCTATCGCTCAGAAGCCAAAGCACTTTTTCATGTTCAGGAGACGCTGTGTGCTGCTAGATACGATGCCTGTAGTTCTTGCAAACGTTTTGCTGAGCCATATTTACTGTGATGAAACATGTCATGATACAAGCGTGGGAGACGGTGCGATTTAAAAAGAACGACGCAACCCGCTAGTTAGAAGAGAAATGCACCCCGAACAGCCTATGATGTGGTCCCAAAGTAAAGGTAAAATCGGCAAATATTCATGTCCACAGCCATTTTCTTCGGAAAGTCACCGTAATGGAACTGTAGCTAAAAGATGGTTCTGGTATACTCATTGCACGACAGCTGCGTGAATAAATTTACATAATGCCGCGGCTTCACGTCTTCGCTGCTTATCCCGTTACGAAATTTCTGGCTAGATGTCTTCACTGTTGCACTTGCGCGACGTGACCTTCATCCTGTAGTCCCATTTCTTTATGTATACGTGGCAAACATGATGGGTCACATACTTTGCTTTCATGTGATTTGTTGTTGATAAATCAACTTTTAGTGGAATAGGATGTAAAATACCAGTTCTCTAGAAAAATCTCGAATCATTGTGACCAAGGAAAGGAAAAGGAAAGGGCGTAGTTTATTTTTGTCCTTGATTTTATTGCGGCATATACCCTGACTCATGATACACATACACACGATCTGCGCGGTGCGCATATGCATATCATGAGTGCATGATGTGCATTGTGCAATGTGCATATGCCGCCGGACAAGGAAGGTGCAGATATAGCCTTTTACGGCTTTCTAAGTCTTGCACCACCCCTCCATGCTATTCCAGTAATGCATGAGCGCCAAGCAGGGAAGCCATGGATACCAGTGTTACTAATCAGGTCTTTGGTCTGACCCGGCCGGGGATCGAACCCACGACCTACCGATCAAGAAGCCGGACAGTTCAGCATTACGCTATCTTGTCGGCCGCCAGCCCTATCCGCGACGCAAAATAAGTTGAAAATACTGATACGGAACACTATTCTAGTCGGCCTACGGTGTTACATTCATCAAGCGGAGTCATTGCTAGGGTTCTAAACTGCATGGCCACGTGCGTTCACTAATTCGCAACTCAAAGTATTTCGTGTCCTAAACATACGAGATGGGAAGAATCTAGAAACCGCCAAGTTTATGTATCAACTCCATTGAGGCCGCTGTCCTGCTAAATTCAACGACTCTTTTACTTTGGAATGTAAAGCGCAGAAGTAGGCATCACAGGTGCGCCATCATCATCCAATTACCATACCTTCGGCATGAATTACAGGAGTAGCCTACGTATTCCTTTATCAGGTATGGCGGACCACGACTGTGTACCAATATTTCGACGGCAATCTGACAGTCATCAAGCATGTCCGTTGTCCACATTGCAGTCGAAGTACCAGTAGATACTGAATGAATATTAGTCTACGCTTGAGATTAGCGGACCACGATCTGACATATCGATTTCACTTGCCGACTCATGACACTTCAATACTATCGATCATCCATTTTATGTTATCTTGTGTTACTTTTCATTTTTAGTACAACTGTATATGCCTCTTATTTCCATGTTCCAGGCCAGGAGTTCGTAACCAGGTGTCCGTGGACCCCTTAGGGCACGAATCATCAAATCAGGGGGTACGGGATGCATTGTGGAATTAGGCCTACAAGCTAAAAAGTGGAATTTGTTCTGGGCTAATTTATTTAACTCGAAAATTTTCTTTGCGTCATAGGCACGATTTCATGTCAACGGCCTTTTGGATTTTAATATTGGTACCATCGGAACTTATGCTTGAAATGGATAGGGGATACTCAAAATTTTGTCAAAAGCTCAAGGTTGCTGATTCATTGAAATAATGCTCCTAGTCGTTTCGACTTTTTTCCTATCTATCTATATTCATTATTCTATCTCAATGTTGTGGTGTTTGTAACTGATGAAAATATTACTGAGCTGATTATCTATTGGTATCTGTATTCGGCTGTTTTAATATCTATTCTCAAGTCTGTGACAATTTTGAAACGCTCCCGGTTCATGTTTCACGAATGGGCTATCATTATCGTTCGGCTGATTTTATTCAATCATTCCCCCTTCGATGTAATTAACTCATTCCGCACACTGTCTGCCTTGATTTCTTGGCGTATTTCGTTGACGGTCTACTTAGAGTTAGCATGTTTTATCGAGGAGTTGTCACGATGTTTCGTTGAAGCTTGGTTTACCGGTGTAATAGTATCAAAGCTGTACGCCAAAATGCTCTGACATTATGGTGATTGTGTTCGTATTTGTCATGGTTGTAATACGCTTGCATACCGCAAGACGTACGGTTGTTTGTCTTTTATGGGAAATATCCTGATTTTGAGACGCCGAGGACAGACGTGATTAACTAGGAACATGCGGTATAGGATCGTTGCAGACAGTGCTACATCTATAGACGACCCAGATAGTGGATATACCTAGTACGCGCTTATAATTCGTATAGGTAGGGGTCGAATATCTCTCAGATATACGATTTTTGTAATTTGAGATGGAGCAGTCTTTACATCAAACGCCCACCTTGGCTTATACCAGAGGTCTCAAACTCGGATGTGCTTGTGGGCCAATTTCCTACTTTGTAATGGCGCCGCGGGCCGCAGCACAAATAATAGGGGAATTCAATGTATTTGCAAGTCGCCTTATTTGACGGGACCTTGCCGACTGACATTTCACACGCATCTTGATAGTGTGATTTACTAATGTGAACTCGCGACTGGCACGAAGAGAATCACATTTCAAAATATTTTAATAAAAAGGTTGCTGTACCAGGCATAGTTGCTTTATAGATAGTTGTAGATACCATGCGACAGTACAAATGCATCAGGATATCGTAAAAGCTGTCGCGTGATAATTTTGCGGACATTTGACGTGTCGAAATTATTGCCGTCGAAAAATTTGAACCAAATTTGGTGAACAACGTTTCTATAGACAACCCAACACTTTCATGGGGTGTACAGAAAATTTTCAATTTTTTTGTAATTTACTGTTATATATTAAATAGAAACTTTCTTCTCCTGTAGCAATGCGGCTGCTGGTTGGAATTGAACCAAATTTGGAGTGTAGGCTTAAATTAGGTAACCTAACAATTTCATCAAGTAGCCAGTACGATTTGAGAGAAAAGTCATTTTTGAAGACCCCTAGTGTGCATCACGGCGTTGCCAAATTCGGTATCGATTCTCAGGTATAAATTTCTCGACAACGCCCGTTACATTAAGCTAGATTCTTGGGAATGGCCATTCTCGGTAATGTCCATTCTCGGTAATGTCCGTTCTCGGTAATGTCCAATCTCGGTAATAGCATTATCGGTAATGTCCATCTCGGTAATAGCATTCTCGGTTATAGTATGGAACCCTATTGATCATTTCATTACCTAAGTCAAATTAAATCAGCGTTAGATTTACCTTCTAATATTGGAATAGATCTGTAACAACTTGAATATAGTGATTACTGTGCCTTAGCAATAGGAATGTCCAATCGCCGAAGTATTTATTGATCTCCCACTGCGTGGTAACTTTTGAAAGAGATGTAATAGTGAAGTTGGATGAGTAGTTTCAGGCTTCTGGAATAGTTTGGGGCGACTTTCCAGTTTTCAAATTAAAAAACAAGATATTTGGCAGTTAAACATTGCCGAATACTTCGAAATCCAAAACACCGTCGCGAGCCGCACAAAATGGTCTCACGGGCCGCGTGTTTGATACCTCTGGCTTGGACAATCGTTTCATTCAAACGGCAACTTGTGATGTTTCGATATTGTAAAATTGGATTGATAAATTAATACAGATGATAAAATAACACTGAACTTGTAGTCTTCATGGCAGGGGCTCTCAAAGGATGGGCGACAGAGCATTTTGAGGTAGGCCACAAAGCTATTTAGAAAATTTTAGAATTAATGTAAGTTATATTTGTAATGTTAAACGCTAGAAGTATATTCATAAACTTTTCATCCGACTCTGAGGAGACGTAGTGGCACGTACGGAATCATCATGTACAAGTCGAAAACGAGAGGGACAAACGGCGACTTTTCCACTGACTATGACAACCTACGGCTAACAGCAACTAACGTAATTTCGAGTATATGATAACTTGAAGGTAATGCTGAAGTCACCAAGTATTCCGACAGGGTCATATGTCGTATACCGTTGAAAGGGTGTGCAATAAACTCGGAATGAAGTGTAATTGATGCATAGATTTACTGTACTTCGGCAGATCGCAATATTGTAAGACAAAAATAACCATAATTAAAAATCATTAGCAACTTCTGGTGAAGGTATACTGCACCACCGCAACGAATCGTAATGGATTGAGGATTTCACGGAGCGCATTAATATTTGCAGTGGGTTTAAAATGTCCGGCATGGAAATCATTGAACATAATGTAATAGTCACATGAAATGATTGTATCATTGGATTAAATATTCTGACATCGCAACTTCAGTTGGTTTGGTACAAGACATACAATATACATTGTACAGCATGCATATTAAAAAACTCTTTCTTCACATATCTGTAGTAGTAGCACCCCATTCATTACGAATTGTTCGAAGCTGGCCCAGAATGATTATATTATTCCCCAGAATAGTGGAACTGAAACCCCAATCAAACAGTGGATGCGGGGAATTGATCATTGTGTTTCGCGACGCAAATGGAGCAGTGGACGATCATAGTATACACATGAGTTTTAGCTTATGATCTACTAGGACCGTAACTGCCGCACCCAAACCCCCAATTGTGGGAGCTCGAAGGGGCCCAAGATAATTTCGTTGGTCGTTTGTTGGAGGATATTTATTAAACTCGAAAATTTTCGTCGCGCTACGCGCGATTTCATATCCCTAGAGGTCTAGATTTAAATATCAGCAGCAAATTAAAGAGAAAAAATGCACATATTTTAGATAAATATGTGTATCGGCGCAGTCGATTACCACGCATTGAACAGGATTATGACTCCAGGATAAAGAGGTTGGCCACAGCACATTTTCGAACCGAAAAGGGGCCACGGCCAAGAAAGGGCTGAGTACCCCTGCGTTATTGCATGTGAATCAAATTACAAATAGTTAGAGCTGCGGATACGACGAAAGATTTAGAACAGAGACGGGCAACATGCGTCGCGGGAGACGGATCCGGCCCATAACGGGACTTTAAACGGCCCGCAGACAGTTCGTGGTTTTACATGATAATGTGGCCCGCGGTCGCAGTCTGTTGCAATTCCCCACTCTTGCTTACTACGTCAAATCACCGTGACTATAGGTTTTACTTCAGCTCTTCGTTTTGTTTGTCCATGAATAAAAACAAAACCAAGTTGGATTATGATCTAGCTGATCTTCACGTGCAGTCGTTACTAAGGGTTTCTACGGCCGACATGCAGCCAGAGCTGAAACAACTTGTTGTTAACTTTGATCGACCGCAGATGCGAGATGTCTCGTTGACTCCAACAGCTCTTGATGTACATTACAGGAATAAATTTATTGAACACCGTTTTTGGCCGCTATGCTTTAAAATTGAACTTTACATTAAATGCAATTTATTCCTTGTATAGGTGGATAAATACGCGATTAATGTATGTATTCACGAATCTGGACCGCCAAGTATAGGCTACTTTTCCCCATATCCGGCTCGCTGACTATAGAAGCCTTGGTTTAGAACCACGGCTCTAAAGCGTTTTGAGGATTTGGTCTGGGGAACTGCAATTTACAAAAATAAAGTGAATATCATATAGCTTTATGCTCATTCCGATTTTTCTGTTATGCCCGTTGCAATATGAGATGTTCCAATGATCTTTGAGCTCGATGAAAAGATGATTTTCAACAACTTCATACGCTCAGCTATATTCTGTCCATAATATTGTAAAAGCTTTTGATGTCGATTTTCTCACAACAGGTTTTGGTGTATGACTCGGATGGTTGATAGTTTTGATGAAGGTTGAAATTTTTCATAGACCCACAACTCTTGCAACATAGTGATGACTTCGGTTAACGGTGCACTTGCTTCAATACTCATTACTTATGACAAATGTCCGTTCGTTGCTGGTGTCATTGTCGGATACGTGACGGGAAAACTATTCCGACAGGTATGATGGGTTCGGATTTGTTAATTATTCGTTGTTAATTACCCATAATCATATTCATTTTGTTGAAAATTCAACAAATCAAAAGACTACGACAACATTTCGATGAAAATATACGAGGGTGCCGAAACAACTTGGAGTAGTCTCTTTTTAATTAGACGACCACCTTGGCCTATCAGACACCCTAATTTGTATTCAGGTTTATTTTCATCTACAATAGTGAATTGACCAAAGTGAGAGTGTCCCAATTTTAAACGACAATTTTATTTTTTTTATTCAACACAACTAGATTTCTAGTACAATTTTAGAATCAGCAGTTTTCGAGTCCGGTCATCCGACTTTTGTGATTTGTAAAAAGTGTCCTCTTTTCCCGATTCCAAAATATGGTAACCCTCTATTAGGTTGCTTTTTTATGTAATTGCTAATGCAGTTGGACTCATTTCTGAACATTATGCATTTTTGAAAAATTGTTCTCCCTATGTGTGTGTAAACTGTGTATGTTGTATATATATATCGAGGGGGGTTCCCGTGTGAAGCGCGGAAGAAATTTTACGAAGAATGAAACGAGCACCAAAAGACTCCATTTTATGTTGATTTATAATTTTCGGGTCGCCTACGAGCTAGCGCCACCATATCTTTCCACCCCACCCCCATATCGCACCTTAGTAGTTCGGCTCCCAGTAAATAAAATTTTCACTTGGAGCGCTGGCGAGCAAGTTGAGAACCATTGGATTAGATTAAGAGTCAAGCTGTGTCTGGTGTATTATGGACTCGGTTCACATATCGGTTTGGACTTTAGAGCAAGGGTTACAAGGGTTACAAATGTAACTTGACTTGAATTATGACTTGATTTGACTTGATTCGAGTCGCCTTTAAGAATCTATTGACTTACTTGACTCGAGTAAAAATGTGGGATGACTCGAGATGACTTGTGACTCGAAGGTAGTGACTTGATGCCAACGCTGCAATTTACTGTTTGTGGTTTCTTGCAAAATGAATCTGCTCTATTACAAAAACATGGCTATGTGAATCATGAGCGGTGTCATGAAATTCGAATATGATGAGGATATTATGATGTTGGTTTACAGGTTGGGAAAATGACTGTATGTTCGATTGGTGGCTCACTATTCCTCATTTGCATGGGATCTCGGTGAGCAATGTAATATTTATATACCGGTGTTATATACTCGTCCAACATTCCTACTATGTTGATCAGCGTTGTTGATAGATTTCTTGGTTTCAGAATATTTCTCTGCTTCTAATACGGGACCTTTGTGTTAAAAAAGTTGAGTAGGCCTAGCTAGTAACGCTCGTACGCAAAGACTGCTCAAGTGGTGTAAACGGAATAATTCTTTGCTGATCTCTGAGCAAACCGTATCTTCTATTCGAATGATGGTTGTTAGTGGTGGCGTGACTTTTTCATCACGTTCCAAATTATCTTTTTCCTGCAATGAATAAGATTCACACCCGCAGTCCGTAAATTGAAACGCGGCACAATGACCCTAACAATGCCCCTTGCGTGATTGCGATTGTTCAGAACAATGCCGATTTTCAGGCTTAGATGTATTTCAAGGGGGTTTCATTGCCTTGATTACATTTTAATGTATATTTTCGGAATCAGTGCGACGGTAGCTTTCAAATGAGATCAACTTTATTGAATTTAAGCACGCGGGGTCGTCAGCTATGGGATTGGCAATTATGTTGCGTTCAGATTGCTGAGCAGTAATTGCCTCCGGGCAAGCAAGCGTGACGACGGGTGTTGCGTGTCTATCCGTAGGTTAGTTATCTATATTTATTCGATATACGCTAGGCTAGGCGATATGCCAGCGATAAGTCACGTGATATAGCATTATACCATAACAGATAGGAGAGAGAGGGAGCCAGAGCTATTCACTCAGTATTAGGGAGAGAGAGTAGGTAAAGCTACTGCTGAAGAAGCGGTAATTCAGACCAGCGATGATAGCAGGTGCACCAGCCTACTGCCTATCAGGTCTGCCCCACACAGGTCTGCCCCACACACAGTCGATAGTAGCACACGTGCTGCAAGAGATGTCAGTAACCTCAGATCGTATGCCGCTATACACAGTCGATTGTCGCTAATTTGCATCACTAATAACAAAATGATAAATTGCAAATGTATGGCGAAATATTGGACATAAAATCGGCATTTTAAAACAATAGGGTTTCGATTTCAACATGGAAACTGTTTCGACACTGGCTGGCTACGTCACTTCATTTATGTGCTTGCGGTATTTATTAACGTCGGGTACGAAGTACCGATTCAAGGAGTCTGAGCTATCGCGGCGGTTTCCTCAAGAATCACTAGAAGACAAATCGCTAGCTGAACACATGTTTGTTAACTGCATCCTTTCCAACACCAGACGAACCATTTGGTCCATTGCCGACGGCTAAATGAATACGAGAAATATTTGCTTATGACATCACAATCTAGCGGTGTGCCAGAATTACGCTTGAGATAACATCGTACCGTATTGCTCATTAACCTGTGCGTCAACCAGTGCTGACGCATAAACCTGCCTTTGTGATACCTAGCCATCGGCTCATTGTAATTTGGATCTGGTACACCCCTGTACACCACATCCGAGTGGTAGGCTACACCCTTTGCAAATTCTGGTACACCCTAGGGAAGGAGCGGACAACATACGGCCCGTGAAGTGATTTTGTCCGGCCCGCGGACAGTTTTCCGTCTTATATGATAATGTGGCATAGTGTAAGGAAATATGGAACTTTTCCACACCAAAATATGAATATTCCATTCCAGCATACATGCACCGTTCCATTGCAGAGGTTTCGTTCCATACCAGTAATTCCAGAACTGTGTGCGGCCACAGATTCTCAAGTGTGCCACGAATATTATCGGATTGTTTCGAAAGGAACTGAATAAATATTTTAAAAAGACTTGAAGACTAACACATAGCGTAACAGCGGTCTAACTTCTTCAACAGTTGAAAGTGATAAATAATCACGATTAAACCCATTGTGGCATTGTAGTAGATCGAGCATTATTTCAGCTAATACCAGGAATCCAGCACATTGATTTACAAAAATGCCTTTTATTAAAAGAGTTATTTCTACGAAAGAAAATGCACGATTTCCGGCTGTCTACTTCCAAATCCTATTCCATGATCGGTGTAAAAAATATCAAAATCATTGTCACACTTGCATTCTCATGACTATATGAACAGGGCTTTACTTTTAGACTGTAATTAAAAGCTTGTGAGAGACACTGCTTGAAATTATTGACGAAATGCGGTATGTTTGTCAACAAAGCAACCTCGTTTCTGTTGTATAAGGTCTGATTATATAAAGAACCACATCCACATCCATCTTTTCAAACCAACTTTTCTGGGCCCAAGTGTGCCGCGAGAATTTTATATTATTTCTAGTGCGCCATAAGCGGAAAAACTTTCGGAACCACTGCCATAGGCCCGCAATACTCCCGCAATGCCATACCGTATTTCCACTGCTAATTGGTACGGCTGCAAAATAACCACATCATTCCATATGTAGCCTACCATGCAAGGCAATTGCTACCAGTGTTGAATATGCGTAGTGACAATTTCGTACTACACAATTTCGTTTCCATTATATTGTTGCATAACAGGTTTGTGGTACAGAATTTGGATACATCTTTAGAGACTCCGATCATAATAAACGTTTAGTATGAATGTACTTCGGAAATTATTGTTGCACGGCAAACACTTATGAAAGTCGGTTATGAAAGTGTATTAATTCCACAGATCGAACTACATTGTCATCAACAAAGTTCGGTTTGTTGAAGATCTTGAACGAATCATTCGCACGATGCTGTCAGAAAGAAAATCTATTACACATCTTTTCAATTTCGGCAAAGTCCCAGTATATCTGAATTACGGTGTGTCGGGATTCGCTTCGGGCTTTGTAAATGGATTTTTCTGCTGATACTTCCAAAGTCGTGGACAAACCCAGCTTCTGATCTGTGCGAGTGGAGGATTTCATCCGAAACACCTGCCATATTCCGAAGACGTGTGTGGTTGCAGCATTGCGTCATCATTTAGAAATGAACAATCATGTCAATGTGGAACGTATGATAATGCACTGACGATCGTTGATGTCTCACGTCTGAGTACTGAGCAATATTGAAACTTAATATTACGTGAACAATCCTGATTTATTTCCGTTTGTTTCGAAGAACAAATTATGTTTGATTTTTGTTTGAAAATAAACCAATTATGCTTAGTCCGAAATGGGGGAAGGGGGTCCGGGTGTTACAGTGTCAGTTAATGTAAGCAGACTGCCACAAGGAATTACACTCCATTTCGTGGTTGTTTAGCAGAAGTTGTAGTAGGACTGTTGAAGATAACCACCAGTGATTTCACTTTCATGTCGATTAAAATGGAGCGTTTTCGCTATTGTTGGCAGTAATGCCATCGAATTCGAGGCATGCCTGTAGGCAGATTGGTGCTTAGTTTATGCGTTTTCATGCTGAAACGGGCCGCGTGAAATACTTCGTATGTAGTATACACGTAAATTAATAAAAAGATATGATGCTGGTAAGCTGGAAATTAGATGTAGGCCTCCCTCATTGAAGTAGCCGCCTTGGAGCAATGGCGATACGATTCGAAAATAAAATACATTTTACATTCGAATCGGCGGACTCGAAGAGTAAATTTGATGAAAACTTGCCAAATGCAGGAAAAATATATTTATATCCCAGGTAATAGGTGACATATGGAAGTATCGGGGTTGTAACCAAGTTACAAGGTTTCGAGCCACAAGTCAATCTCACTTTCATATTTTTGGCTCGAGTCAATTCTCATTTTCAATTTCCCACTGAATCGAGTCCGACTTCATGTCGACGGGCAGAGAGTCGAGTCCTAATCATGCTGTTGAGACTTGCGTCCGGGTCCAAGTCATTATTTTGACTATTTAATTTCGAGTTCCCAAGGGGCGCTGGCGATTTTCAAGGGGGCGGAAACGCTCAGGGTGCGATATGGGGGGCGCTGAAGAAAAATGGCTTCGCAGTTAGGGTTCTGGTTTAAATCAGGCTGATTAAAATCAGTGTGATTTAAATCAGGTTTTTTTTCATGATTTTTGATTTTAATTTCACCATTTTGATTTTAATGATTTTTTTGATTTTTTCAAATTTTGTGACGAGATGCGTGAATGTGGTTTATTACCGGATAATCATGTGCGTTTTATATAAACCGGACGTAGTATTTCGTCACCGGTACCGTTATGGTTCAGCTATTTGACAGACAGGCGGGGAGAGAACAAAGAGCGGTAGTCAATCAATATGTTATTGTTTTTGCTGGGGATAGTTAGTTAGTTGTCTACGACATGTTGCTGCTATTTCCGAGGCACCCGCGCGATACCGAAAAGGAAGCGCAATCCGGAGTCTCTATCGAATGATTCCCTTATCTCTGATGCCTAAGCGTTGCAAAAATCAGTTTGCAGTTAATGCGGGCTGGAGTGATGGGCTAACTAGCTGTGGAATGTGAACACAAGTAAGATACCATGTCATTATGTGTGATTCATATTTATGTAGCTGCTTGAATACTGGTTATGGATTGAAATAGAAACGAATCTGTGTGTACCGTAGACAGGAATGCATACCGTAAAACACCATGTCCCTAGATTTATCAGAACCCGCGCATGACGTTCGGTGAAAATCTCACCCTTGACTCATCTCCTCAAGCTCGATGCTGAGCAATCAAAGGCCGTAACTTTTGCCATTGGCAAACGTCTATTGGGCGATCCCGCTTGTTTATGTTAACCAAAAATATGGTAGCTCGTAAGATTGCCATTTACGTTTGATTTTACTTCAGAAAAAGAGAGACAATACGGCACTTTGTTTTTGACTTGAGCATGAATGCTGTGCTCAGAACGAGCAAGCTCCAATTATATTGAATAGCTGTAAGCAATGATAGCGACATCAAAACATATAGAAAGAAAAGATTTAAATTGGTGGTTTCAAAACTTTTTTTGACTAATCGCATGTCTGAATTAAAAATCTTGCATTTTTGCAGCCATCTCAGGACAACACCTCTGCTGCCCTTCTCTTATCAAGCTAGATGTGGCTCAAGCTCGAGATTAAAAAGACTACTGCTCTTTGTGCGGACGATAAAGTCTAATGTCAAAGATGCAGCTATAAGAGCATTAACTCATGTCGGGGACCATCATTTAGTTTCATGGATTCTAGATCCTCGAGTTGGAGGATGTGGCTTGGACAAGGGACATTAATCGCAAAAGAGTTGTTCGAGACCTGGCAAAATGATTATTTTCAAAGATGGAACCAAAATGCAATGATTAGTCTGCTGGTAACCTAATCGAACAATGAATTGGATTGACTATGATTGTAAAGTTGGTGAGTATAATTGTGTACACTCCACACACACTGAATGTCCCTTATCTTCCCTTGATTTTTAGGAATTTCCGATGCAGAATCGAGTATCTCAGTACCATATCTAATTCATCAGCCAGCATTATTCTGGATGGATCATGCCGGTGTTCTCCAAAGCTTTCAAGACTCGCCTTTCGTCCGTTGCACATGCTGCATCATGTGTGGGCATCAGTCATGCAGCCGCAACTACGAACAAGAGTCGTGATTGCCTGCCACAGGCAAATCTTGAAGTGATGCTGCGAGTGAAGGATCACTTCATGGACTATGGTACTAACAAAGCCGATAAAGAGTTCAGGAAGATCAACAGTTTGCTGGCAGAGACCAATCCATCAATCAAGATGAAGATGAAACTATATTGGATGGTCCCGAGATAAATCAATATGTTCTTCGCTACTAGAACAGATCAGTGATGATTCTAACGACCCATCATTACCACCAGACATGGGGTGATTACTTCATGAATGTAATCGATTGCGATTACGATTACTCCTGAATGACGCGATTACGATTACGATTACGATTACAGCAGAATCAGGAAGTAGTCGATTACGATTACGATTACATTGGAAAAGTAATCACGATTACTCACGATTACATTTATTTTGCATCTTAGAGGTTATATTGGAAGACAATATATGGATTGCGCTCAAAAGGCCTAATGAGATAACAAACTTTCTTTAAAAAGATGGGTCATTTGCTTGTTACGTCATAATGTACCTATTGCCCATTTTTATAGAAGACGATATATCGCACCCAGGTCCATGACTGCCGCACCCCAAAATTCCCAATAGGGTGAGGAGCGAGGTCGAAGGGGAATCAAAAGTATTTTGTAGACCGACATAAAGTATAGACTAATTTCGAGGGATTAAATTAACTTGAAAATTCTCTCTGGATAAGCTTGAGTTTGAAATGCATACGTCTTCCCCTCAACAAAAAAGCATACATAATTTATAGTAGTACAAATGGTTGTTTAAAACACTTTGTTCAAAATATGTTTTGAATAAAGTCGTTTAAAAAGACAAAATGAGGTTTTTAAGTTGTAAAATTATGCAATAATTGTGTAAATACTTCACGAAAAACATGTTGTATGAACCTACGGACAATAGCACCCGATGTAGCCGACGCACATCGATATGGGAAGGTGGGAACCCTCAAAAGAGTGGGTTCAGCAGTTATAGTACAGATATTTTGTCAAATGAACTATATTTACCCTATATTTTCAATTGTCAATGTCAATCCTCATTCGTGACGTCATGGCTTAAAATAACAAAAAAATAATAAACAATAAAAAACATGTTTTAAACAAGGGCCTTGTTTTAAACATTTTTGCTTTAAATTGATTTTTGTTTTAAAAGCAACCCTAATTCATAGTAATAGGCATTTAAGCTCCAGTCAATACAGTGCCGCGACACACCAAAAGACATAGGTAGTTTCGACGAACACGCGGCTTCACGAAGTGTGCTACTAAAGAAAGACCTTGGCCGAAACTTAGGGTATGTTTTCATTGTCAATAGCCGCGCTAGATGGGCGTGACTAATAGTCCGGTCATTCCAATCTGAGCCCACAATGAAAATACCACCCGGGCACCCATAGAGCATTAAAGACATGCCAATTTGTGTGTGCGTCTCACGCAAGTTTTTCTTTTAATCTGCTACGTTTGGGATATAACAGTATATTTTGATTATATATCAGATCGGAGGTCACGAATTAACAACATACACTAAAGTAATATAACAAGATACCGGACGTTATAATAATGAATTACGTGCCTCCAACTCTACAGGTAAATCTGAACATCGAGGGCAGAGAGAGAATTGAAATTATTAAGAATATAAGGGGACTACAAATATTTTAGACGAAATTCAGTCTTCAACTTGAAAATATCACCCTATGGGAGCCAATGACCAACGTTTGGACTGGGGGACGAATTGCAGTTTTGGTCCTGATTCTAGCTACAACCCACGCTAATATGATATATAAGCCCATAGCTATGGCGGCAGGTCCCAATGTTGAGTAAAGAATTTTTAAATAACGATTGGCGCCCGTTTCAAGTAGAGTCATATGAGAATAAGATGAAGAGAGCATAAAATTTTGCCTTCAACTTAATACAGATAATGTACTGTAAGATGCCGTTACGGTTATGATATATACCAGCTGCTGTTGGCTTTCAATGCTTCGTTGTGGAAACCGTAATGTTTTATTTGACGAGTACAAAATTTCAAATCTTTGTCCGGTTTACGTACGTACTACATAAGTCTGCTGCTTGCCAAACTGCGTTTAACTAAGCATAACCAAACATCAATACACAAGTTACTATTTTAAACTGGGCAGAGTGGTGATTAATTATCCTGCTGCGAGGTACTGGCGTGTGGAACGTGTTGATAACCGCAGCACGGCGGGTGTTCTTACAATCACACTAATGTACGTACATCGAATATCAATTTGCTGTCGATACTTCTTACGCAATGACGAGCAAAGCTAATAGGCTACTTCTGACGTAATAATGAGCAATGGCATTGGAAAATCAGACGTTTGTGCTATCACGAGCCTGGTATAATATCCCTTCCTTGGTCACGAATGTACCCTGTTCAGTTTATGTTATAGTCCTTGTACAACTAAAAAGTAATCGTTCTTTCACAAAGAAATCGATTAAATATGGCAAGTAGTCGATTACGATTACTTCGGAATTTTTTCGAATGTAATCGATTGCGATTACGATTACTTGAAAATGCTGTAATCGTCGTAATCGATTACGATTACTAATCGCGATTACCCCATGTCTGATTACCACATAGGTTGAACGTTTTCAGCTACATGGGTGATGATTCACAGCCCCACATTATGAAAGTTTGAGCGTTATCCTTCATCACCTTGATTTACATTGTCGTCATTCATCGCATTTTCTTTTATTCGTGTTGTTGTTGTTATTGTGAGTAAAAAAACCAAAAAAATCAAAAAAATCATGATTTGAATTAATTACTCGATTAAAATCGATTTTAATCAGAGGCAAAATGATTTAAACCGGAACCCTATTCGCAGTAGACGATGTAGTAGTATGACATATCCTTAATTAGTATTCAGAGCAAATTAACATTCCACAGAACATGTCAAATCTCGAAATTTTTGGTCGCGCTGCGCGGCGACGTTGCTACTTATGTTTTCATGAATGTAGTGGGTTATTTATTATAATTCACGTAAAATGAATTGCGCGTACATTTAGATCGCCAATTTCCCGTTAAAACACTACCGTCGCACGTTTGCTAAGGTTAAGAACCACTGCGATAGAACCGTTGACATAGCTGGCCAACCAATTTCCAACGCTAAAAATGCCAAATACCTTGGCGTTTTACTGGATTCGGACATGTCTTGGAAAAGTCAAATATACTATCACTCAAACCACAACTATCGAAGGTATGTCGTCTGTTTCGCCGCCTCTACACTCTACCTGTCTGGGCTCTGTTGATACTCTTCAACACTCTATTTCTATCAAAGTTACAATACGGAGTTCCATGTTGGGGTGCTGCCTGCAAGAATACGATTGACCCACTGCAAAAACTGCAACATCGTATCATCCTTATCATTGCCGAAGCCCACGGGGGCCTGGATGTGCAACTGATAAAACGCTACTCATAAGATTCGGTGTTCTAAAGTTAGACGATATGAGGAAGTTAGAAATTGCCAAGTTTATGTATCAGTTCCATAGCGGTCAATGTCCCTCAAATTTCAACGGCTTGCCTACTTTCTAGCAAACACGAGATATATTTAGGACATGTTCGGATATCTTTTTGTTGTCCTAATTATCTCAAAATTGTGTTTGTGCATATCTTGTACGGAAACGTATCTTGAATACATATTTTTCTTATCCAACCATTTGATCCTGGATCGGTGGATAATCCGAGACTTATCAGCGAAAAACTCATATAACTCCGCTTCTACTGGTCGGAATTGAGTCAAATTTGTTTTGCATCGTCTTTGAAGACAGCTCAACAATTTGATGGGGTTGGCAGAAAATTTTGAAAATTTTATTTTAAATTTTCCCTAATAAATTAAAATTTTTAATTGGATCTGCGGAGTCCTATACTTGTTAGAATTGAACCAAATTTGATGTGCAGCGTTTTTTAGGGTAACCTGACGATTTAATAATTGATTGGCTGGAATCCGTAAAAAAAAGTTATTTTTGAACAGCCCTAGTGCACATGCACAATATACCATCGCTGGCGTGCGCACGATACCATCGTTGACCTATGTTATTTAGGGTTACCATGCGTCCTCTTTCAAGAGGATTTGTCCTCTTTCTTGACTTTTTTGAAAGTGTCCTCGGAGGACGCCCTTTTGTCCTCTTTTTTAAAATTTTGTCCTCTTTTTTGAAAATTTAGGTAAGATTTAGAGCAAATTGCGAGTGATATGCCGTAAATTAGGACAGAAGTGACGCTCCGGCGGGTATTTCGGAGTGAAAAACGGTGATTTTAGCTCTGGGCGGAAAAAATACCTTTTTTTTTTCTTAGTCATCCACCTAGCAATACGGAAAGAAAAACGGTATTTTGAGCTCTGAGCGGAAAAGATGACCTTTTTTTTTTTTGGTCAACCGATGACACAGTCCGAAAAATTCACCGATTTTTGAGAATTCTTGCAAGTCTCAGATTTCTGAAAAAGTGTCCTCTTTTTCGATTTCCAAAATATGGTAAGCCTAACGTAATTGCGTCTGATTGTGGTGTCAGACTGGCTCAGATACCGTACATGAAATACACATTGACCGTGAACAGACAGCGGCGTAATAGATTTTGATTAACGCTGATACTAAAACAGGACGATCAGAATATGTCTTGCAGGCTCTTGATATCGAAACTTCCGACTCCTCTGAAATCAGAGTCACTAATGAATAGAGTCCAGAAAAGACTTTCCATTTGTGATTATAATTCCTGTAACTTAGTTAATTGGCCGTCGCCAAAGAGGTGTTTTCGTTTGTTCTCGAGGCGGAGTGATTGAAATATCCTGATTGCCGGCGCTCGTGTTGGCGAATATGTTGCAGGAGATTGAGAGCTTGACTGCACAGTCGGACTCGCTAGTTTGTTTGTTTTTGGGTATTCATGGTATTTGTCGACTACTCTGGTCATTTACACCAGGCCGATATTCTTTGTATTTTCCGTAACTGCCGACTTATAGCACGGCCCACCTTTAGGTTTTTTAAGACACCGCTGACGCGGATGAGGTGGCGAGGAGGAGCCTAGGTAAACCTCCAACACTTAGATATCGGAATTCGGAGGACTCGCTAGTAATCTTATGGTAGCGTGATATGTCGAATATATATATATATCGTACGTGCGAGTCCGTTACAGAAGGATGCTGATCCGATCGATGTATTATCAGCATTGATGCATGTACTTGACCATATTATACTGATGCTACCTTTTGAAATGAATTCAATCAATTCAGCAAGCGGCCGGCTGGCTACGCGCCTGCTTAATAGTATCGTAATTTTATCTCCATATACAAGTGATATTGAACGCTTGCAAGTCGGCTCATTTGTCAATTCTGACACACTATCACGCCAGCCCGTTGTGAAGTCACCGATCCCGCATACCTAGGGAAAATTGGAGTTCAGCGCCTATGACTACGATTACTTGAAAATGCTGTGATCGTCGTAATCGATGACGATTACTTATCGCGATTGCACCGTGTCTGCTCGCGACCCAACCTCACACATCAAAAAGAATGCATTCTAATATTATAATAGTATTCTACGATTTTACGGGCATGTATGACATAGAGAACGCTCAAACAACGATTATATGCAACACACCTTTAAGAAACATGCCTGACACACGCGACAGCAAATTGCGATGAATTATTTTCCTCTGCGTGTCGCATTTGCACTACTGTTAACTCAAATGGCGTAGACTATTCAACGCCGATCACTTGGCCTAATAGCGACGGTTAGATATTCTTACTCTGGCAGGAACACCAACAATTCCATTTATTCCTGCAATGTATTTTCATGACTTCAACCCCAAAGGTGACTTCATACTATATCAAGAGAAAAGTTATCAAACTCTGACAGCACTGGTAGGAAACTCAATGTGGACCAAAGGTTGCAGACCACTGTCTTGAATGATATTTTCATTTCCAAGTAGTCATTCCCCTTGTTCTACTATGATCCCGGCCTCTCGCCCCAGGAGCCATCATACCCCTGCTCCTTGAGTCTCTAGGGTCACTCGACAAAGGCCCCGATGCATTTTCACCATGCTGAGCGAGTTCTTCGTCGTACAGCAGATCAAACTGGCCGTACGTTTCTTTTGGCGGAGTCTTGTTCCATTTCACGTCCGGCGGTTCACCTTGCGGCATCACGATGTTGATGATATCGTTGATCAGACTGTATTTCATTATTCTGTCGTTGGCCGTAGTTGATGTGAGAGAGGGCGATGCGTTCACCTGGGAATGTGAATCGCCATGACATGATGTGGTACTTTTGAGCCAGGTAAGAGAATTTGTTTTCTCCGCACTACACACTTCACACTTTATAGTACCCAGGAGGCCAGGACCGAACAGCCCTTCGTCAGCCCACCTACAAAAAAAAAACGTTGCTCTTGGACCCCCACAGGGTGATAAGACTGAACCCCAGACCCCATCGGGCTGTACTTATTGCCACTAGTTCTCAGCGACATTTGTTCTGTTGCACAGTGAGACAGCTTATATCGACTGACTGCGCGAAGCGCGAAAAATTTCTCTACTTCATGATTGAATAGGTCAATATGATCGGAAATTGCATATATATAGCAATCAATTTTGTATCCTCTCTCTGAGCTGAGTCACGTAATCAGATTTAGTGGTAAAGCCGGGTGACTTGTCTTTGAAAATGTAGAGCCCGTAAATAATAATTAAACATATTTGGGCGGACCCATTGGTATAATACATGATGATGTTACATGATGTTGTTTTATGAGCTGATGTCTGCTATGTAAAAAGATATTGAAAACGCCCAAACGTACTAAACTACCGTAAACTCGGCGCGATGGTATTTGTCTTGTGGGGTTCAGATGGCCAAGGCAGGAACATTCGGCGCCAGCCATTTAGGCGCATGGAAAATTAAGCATGTGATATGTATATATCGAAGTTTTCGGTCAGCATAAGGACAGTCTTTTTTGGCCAAGGGTTTCTCGCTGCCGATCGTTCTGGCACACTTCTCGGTCGTAAGTTCCTTCTATGGCCTAAAATTTCATATGTCTTGGTACGTCGTGGCGTGGTGATGGCCGACGCCGAAAGGCCTACTTCTATAAATCATCCGTGTTTTTTCTTGAGGGAAGGGCACCCTATAATCAATATATTTGGCGCCATTAAATCGCGCACAGCGCGAAAAGTTTTTGAAAAAGTTGCATAAATTTTCAAAAAAATACTCTATAATTTATATTAATTCACAAAATAATTTTGTGCCCCTTTCGAGCTTCCCCCCCACCATTGGGGGGTTTGGAGTGCGGCAGTTACGGTACTGATAGTACCTATCAGATTCAGCACCATGGGTCTATTAAAAACGAAACATCGGAAGCAATTCGAAGTAGAGAAAGACTTGCGGTAAGTTTATGCAGAGTAGGGTGGAGTGAAAATGACTTTTTTTAAATCGAAAAAAGGGGGTGCTCAAATCCCGACAAAAGACCTAAAACTTCAATAAAAATTGACTTAAGGGAATTACCCCCATTTTCAAGTCAGCAACCCCCCATTTCTGCGTGGGGGGAGGGGTAAAATGGCCTCTAGATCAGGGGTGGACAATTATTTTTCCAGGCGGGCCAAATCAGAAAATCAGAATTTATTCAATCAGTTTCAATATTCAAAACAATGCAAAGCAAGAATAATTATTAACACATTTAAATGACATTGACCTTGGACCCTTTTTCCTATGGAGACGTCAAAATGTATTTGGGATATTACAAAATTGGTCCCGAGCTGTGTGTAGCTTGGTATTTAGCTTTGCTGTTTTAAGAGTTTCGCTGGCAGATTCCCTGAAATGTGTGCTCTCCAGGCCTCAGCCAGAGTTTTTCTCATATTGCCGATTAAAAATATATCTCTAAACACGGCGACCTGCTCACCACAAACTAAACTGACCGGTGTCCCTCTGTTTCACTTCCTATGTAGTTCTCCCAATCTTCATCAATGTCTGCCTTCAGCATCCATCTATATTTTTTAACATGCCTGTTCATCGTTTTTGGGTGACTTGATTAACGGATTATGGATCGGAAGCGTATGACATTACAATTTAAAGCACAGACCCCGTAATTCGCAATGTAACAATCGCAACAATGAACTATCTGGAAACTGTTACTTTTGACTTTAATTCTTACGGCATACTTTGCTATATTGGCATTATTTTGAATCCAGATTATACGACCCATACGTAGGCTACGTAATCACTGTAGCATACACAGATGAACAAACAGGATTAAAAGTTAACACATTTCCGGTTCAGTTTATGCAGTCTATGGTTTTAGTTCACACATTAGTATTCGAAAGTAGGATTTATGTTCTAAATTCCAGGGCACTTTTCGCGAGCCAGTCGTAATCGTGTCGCGGGCCGCACTTTGCCCAGGTCTGCTCTTGACCCTCCAGAGCTTCAATATGCAACCGAAAAATATCTTCATATTGAAAATGAAATCGTCAGCAACTAGTACAGTATTCAGAACAACTTTATATATCAACAGTCATATCACAGAACATGAATTAGTCTCGATTATTCGAATTGTTAAGCTCACGACATCATACTTTGTGATACGACTGTTGACATACGAACTTCTTATGAAATCTCAACCAGTTGCTGACAAGTGACAGCCGGAAAAATGTGGGCTTATTTCGATATGAATATATTATTCGGTTGTATCCGTATTAATATTCTGTCCTTGTGCAATCTATTTTCCAATGTTGAAAAAACGCCAGACAAGGTTTTGATGGTCTAATGGTGGAAATACAGCATTGTAACTGTGTTTTCGATTGATGATACATTACTCTTGATGTGAAGGCATAATATATTCGTTACCCGAAAAAATCAGCTCCCACTACATGGCTCGTATCATTACAATTGATACTAGAATCGTGTTCGAGTCCTCAAATCGATATGCGCAGCCTTAGTTAAGTCATACCTCGATCAACCACGGCTTCAACCTGTCATCGATGATGATGTCATAACCGTAACATTCAAAACAATGACGATCGTTCGCCATGGTTCCAGACACCGCCTTCAGCGAGCACACCGTCAACCAGTTGATCTCATCGAATAACTTGTCTGTCACTGCCTTGCCGCGAGTGCTTTCGAGGTAATGACGAAGGTTGCTGTAAAGGTTCAATCGTAGTCATTTCCAGATGTTGGTGCTGACCAGAGGTGGTCAGTAATAAATACTTCTACGTTTTAGAAGTTTCCAAGTAGGTGTTAGGCAAAACTGCTTATTATTTACTTTGGATTTTGCGAATTAGAAAGTAGATTCAGGATGTGTTTCACGTTTATGAGTGAAATTACCTTATTAAGCGGACGAAACAGCCCCTGAATCGTGGTGACTGAGTATATTTTCATAAATTGCATCTATTTGAATAGCGATGACCTGGGATTTAATGAGTCGATTCATGACTCGAGTCACACTTTTTTGGAGACTCCACTTGACTCCGGTCATTTTTCAAACGCGTAAAATGCCTCGACTCGAGTCCATATTTGTATTGACTCGACTTGCACTCGAGTCATTCATTGTGCATGACTCGAACAAAGTCTTATGACTCGAGAGTAGGATGGCCAAGACAGATTTTTCATTGTAACTTCGAAGAAGAGATAAGTCGCCACATGATTGGTATAAGGCCAGAAAGTGTTAGGACAGAGGAAAATTACGATATTATGAATATGACTCGATAGCCATGCATATTCTTTGCATAAACCCTAACAATAGGGCTGGGCAAAGTTCAGTTTGGATGTAATTGAAAATACACGATTCCCACCTTATCGTCCATTTTCCTCCGTGGATGTGATTGTATTCATCGCCGTGTTTTTGTATGGAGACATTCGTCAAATGGACGAACATGTTGTCCAACTCGTTGGTGTTTTGTGTATACTTGACCGTGCAAAATCGACAGAAGCCCAAGCGATACATGTAGCATTTTAACGGACGATATGATGTGACAAGGACATACCTGTTTATATGGAAACATGTTGTTAAATTGGATAAGATAAAAAAAGCTGTGTTCTTGACATTGAACTATGATATTTGCTTTCCAGAACTACACGGGATAGCGCCTAGATTCGTCTAGTAAGCACAATACTAAAGAAACAGCAACAAGCTTAGGAAACATATTTTCCTGTATTTTACATGCTTGTCTGTCTAGTACAGGGGTTCTCAAACTGTGGGCCACAGGAGGATTTTGAGGTGGGCCATAGAACTATTTGGAAAATTGTACAATTAGTGAAAGCTTGGTTATATTTGTTATGTTATTCGCTCGAAAATGTATTCATATTATCGAATTTGACGTGGGCTTAAAGGCTACTTGAAGCTTTTCATCCAACCCTGATGTGCCGTAGTGGCACGTATGAAGATACAATGTACAAGTCGAAAATGGGAGCGGGAAACTCGTTGAAAAGCGTGTAGCCTACATTTAAACTGGGACTGAAGTATATTTGATGTAGATTTATGATAGCCTACTTCGACACGTTGTATCAATGTAACTTAAAAATACACATAATTGCAATTTATTATCAATTATCAACTTCCTGTTGAAGTATAGGGCGCCATCACAACGAATCGTAATGTATTGAGGATTTTGCGCAGCACATTAATCTTTGGAGTCGGTTTAAAACGTTCACTTGGAAATCATTGTACATAATGTGAGAGACACACGAATTGATTGTATCTATGGATTGAATGTTCTGACATCGCAACTTCAGTAGGCAAAAGACATAGACATACTATGTACTTGTAGGCTACATTGTACAAATGTACAGCTTGCATAGGAAAAAAAATCTTCTTCCACTTCTCTGTAGTATCCCATTCACTAAAGAATTGTTTAAAGCTGGGCCAGAATGATTATGTTATTCTCCACCGTATCTAGTGGAAATAAAACCCCATCCAAACAGTGGATGCGAGTATTAGATCATTGGGTTTCGCGATTGAGTGGAAAAGCGGACGGCCATAATGTACACCAGAGTTACCCGATCTATACGGTCGGTTCCATGAGAATAGTTATTCAATTAAAAATTTTCGTCGTGCTTTGCGCGATTTCATGTCCCTAGCGGTTTGGATTTAAATATTATTATTAATAGTAACAGAAAAATGTGCATGTTATATAGAAATAGACATATCGGCGCCCGTGATTAAGACATTAGGATAAGAGGTGGGCCACAGATCATTTACAAACCGGAAAATGGGCCACGGCCAAAGAAAGGTTGAGAACCCCTGGTCTTATATTTTTGTGAATTACATCAGTCATGCTTTTAACAAGGTTATAGAAAGGGAACGAAGCAAAACCACTCGCTTTTGACACTTTAGATTTTCATTAGTAGAAAGTGGTTTTGAGATAAGTTTAGATCAATTTTATGAGTGAAATTATCATAAGAACAGCATGTATCAAAGTAACTGAATATACTTTCGAAGACTCTACTTGTTTGTAGGTCATTAGTAATTTTGCATCCGTCGGTCGTCAGCTTCCAATACGAATGCTCAAATTAAAAAATTTACTGTTAAATTTATGCGAACCCTCAACCAAATCGACTTTTTATCGCCACTGAACTACAAGACTGTACCTAGTACTTTTCATATCTGCTATTTTACTTCTACCTTAAACAGCATAAACATGTCGTGAAAATGGCTACTTCTACTTGTAATTGAGTAGAAATTTGCGGCATTATTCCTACTTCTACTCGAGTAGCAACACTAACTATATCCGTTGGGATGCTTTCTGCCCGAAGCGGCGAAAACTCAACCTAATATCAACTCTGGTTCAACGGGCCTTGCGCATCTGTTCGCCAGAAAAATTGCCACGTGAATTGGATGAGATCCATTCTATCCTATCAAAAAAAGGCTATCCTGAGCATATATTGAAATGCTCCTTCGCAAGAGTGTTAAAACGTTCGGATCAACCTCCCAATTATGGACCAGAAAAATGCCCGGCATTTTTACATCTACCTTGGCTAGGCAATGTGTCCAATCGGTTTGAAAAGTTGATCAAATCGGCGGTGCACCGTTGTTATTATAGTGTAAATGCGCATGTGGTGTATACAACCAAACCACTTCTGCCAAACTTCCGAAAGGATGTACTCCCTGCTTTAAATGCAAGTAACGTCGTCTACGAATTTAAGTGCCACTGTGATAGTAGGTATGTGGGACGTACATCACACAGATTGTTTGAACGGATAACTCAACACATTCCCAAATTGATTCGCTCAAAAACTTGCGCAAATGACCGTACGGAGTTCGCACGACAATGCAAATCAGCCGCCAAAACCGACTGTTACGACGATTACCAAGCATACGCTTCGGCAATTGGCCAACATTTAAGTGAGAACCCTTCTAGTGCTCAAAACTATAATGACCAAATGTTTACTGTCATTGCGCGAGGCAGATCCTTGTTTCATTTGAAAGCCCTAGAATCAACAATCATCCAATTGACCAAGCCTATTTTATGTAGACAAAAAGATTTTCTGTATAACTTACAAATTTCCCATTAGTGCGTTTTAATTCGTGTTTGTTATTGTTTGGTTTCAAAATGCTATGTTACTAGTACCGTACACTTCAAGTTTGTTATTGTTGCCATTGTGACATTGCGGACTTCATGGTATGTAATTTCTGATTGTTGCGTCATACTTCGCCTTTCTGGTTTTGCTTTTCATTCTGTTTAAATCCCTTCAGTGTGCTGTTAACTCTTGAAAAGAGGCACCCGAAAAGTCTTCGAGTTGAATATATATTTTAATAGAATGGATGTTGTATTGAAAGCTATCTTCAAGTTCTGTACCACGAACCAACTGTTCAACTAACTATATTGACCACCTCTTGAAAAAAAGCACCACCATCACTACAGGCATGCTTGGAACACAATATTTGGTCCTGGCGAAGAAACAAAATAAGCCACCCAAAATACTATTATATTATAAAAAGCTTGAAATTTAAAATCGGAATTAAGTGGCACTGGTTGGAACCCAACCGATGGTAGGAAAACTAAATGAAATTTCCTTTAAACTTTAATCTAACCTCGCCTACATGCAAGCTACTCACATTCTCAGATCGAATTTCTTTCCACCAATCAGCAACGGATTGTCGATATATCTCCCTATGACGTAGGAGTCTCTTGCGGACTGCGGTGCGAAATTCGCCACCCGGCTGTCTCTCGACCATTTCTTGATCTGCGACAGCTTGTTGATCAAAAATATCCCAATTCCACGCGCCTGAAATGGTGAGGTCCGACATGTACAAACTACCAGTTTTGAAATTGCACAATCAGAACTAGAACTACTGCACTCACTTTTTAAAGCTCACAAACAAAATTAAAAAAAAAAAAATACGCAAATACCTAACAAATCACAACTAACTAGACTCACTTCCGAAGCCACTAATATGAGTTACTCAATTGCAAATTAGCAAAGAAATATTGGATAAAAAATCGGCATTTCAAATGCACTGGGTTTTGAGTCTGAAATGTGAAGCGTTATGACCCCAAAACCTATCCCGGGATTTGCCGCCATTAGTAGTGAGCTAGCAATGGCGGACGAAATATCACACATCCGAGAACCTGCATCACGATTCATGGCGGACGACGACACCTATTTTCTATCTGTTCAGCAACTAACATTTTGTAAATGAGCTATTACAAGTAGAGCTATTCACTTCTGAAAACGCGCAACTTCAACTGAAACTACTCACTTTTCGAACTCCGCAATTAGAACTTTGACTACTCACTTTTCAAAACTTGCAACTAGAACAGGGGTGGCCAACCTTTTCGGCCAAAGGGCCACATGCAATTGACGAACCATTGCGTGGGCCATTAGCCGCGCCGGGCGCGACAATTTTTCAAAGTTTATATGTCAATAACATTGTTACTCGTGTATATCGCTGCGCTCAGTTTGTAAAGACGGGACTATTCGGTACCTGTAAATATCGATATCGAAAGTTACGGCCAAAATGAGTCAATCATTTTGTGCATAGGTTGCATCGTCGACGGTATTTCAGCGAGTGCAAACGCAAGGTCGCATGTTGGACGACACTTTCACTCGTAATTGCGAATAAAGTTAGACTTAATCTGGTACATCAGGCGTTTTTGTCTTCATTTTCAGGAGGGGTACCAACAGTGTCCTATATGGTGTGGACACAGCGAGACTGAACGGCTCACTGCATTTGGGTTACGTCATAGTTTCCATTTCCCCAAAGGCAACTTTACGGCCATTTTTGACTGGCTTGCCGAAAGCTAAATTCGATAAAATGGGTATTAATGGAAAACTGCTGCTGTACTGATTACGAAAATATAAATTTTATTCTCGTGGACCTCGAACCCCCCAAAATCAGCCTCGAAATTTTCATTGTGATCGAGTTTGGTATCGCGACGCAACAGTGCTGTCTTGCTTTTTCTTCTTAGCTTCACTCTCGTTTTGCCAGACAAAATTGTTGCGTCACAATGCCAAACTCGATCACAATGTAAATTTCGAGGCTGATTTTGGGGGGTTCCAGGTCTATGAGAATAAAATTTATATTTTCGTAATCAGTACAGCAGCAGCTTTCCATTAGTACCCATTTTATTGAATTTAGCTTTCGGCAAGCCAGTCAAAAATGGCCGTAAAGTTGCCTTTGGTCAAATGGAAACTATGACGTAACCCAAATGCAGTGAGCCGTTCAGTCTCGCTGTGTCCACACCATATTATAGGACACTATGGTACTAATATCAAAAGCAAGAAATCGAGTGACAACATATTGCGCAAAGGGTTAAGAAAATTTTTACTTTAGATAAACCTTCCGGAAAATATTCTACTTTTACTTTATTGTAATGTACGAAGATCTACGAAAACTGTGACTGGCCCATGCATCCGCCAATGCGTCGGAACTGATATTTTGGTTATCAACATCTCAAGTGTTGCGGCCAGACTAATCAAATTTTTGGATGGCCTCGCAAGCTCACAATCTGGGCAATCCATTTTTGATGATGAAACTAATTTCGAAAATTGCCTCAAAGCCACTCAAAACATTCTCACGGGCCAGGGGCTGGCCGCCCCTGAACTGGAGCAAGAACTACCCACTTTTCAAAATGTGAAACGAGAACTAAAACTACTCACTTTTCAAAATTTGCAATTAGAACTAGAACTACTTGGTTTTTAAAATGAGCAATTATAACTCAAATTAGATCCACTCAGAAATCAAGAAGATCGGTAGTTTGTACGTTTGCACTAGTCTAGGTGAGGTGTTGCAAAATTTTGAACGTCAAAACACAGAGCATCGAGCAACCTTCCCGCAAGGTTTCATGATCCAAGTGCTGGAAGGATTCTTTCTGAACTCTTCGACAAACAGATTGTAATCGGCCGGAAGAAGAAACGTAACGGGAATGAAGTCGAGGTGTACGTGGCGACCGGATTCGTCCTGCAATAGACATCACAACTACATCTCAAAAGATATCGGATTTTTGAGATGATTCCAATAAAACCGATAACTAGGGGCGGGCTGAGCAAAATCGAGTGATTCCGAGTTATTCGATTCTGAATTGAGAATCAGGTTTGAGTCGAGTCAAATATTTGAGTATGACACAAATTGAATATTGCCTATATACTTTACGTCGAAAAATTTGGATTATGAATAAAATAGCATTTACGGTGACCAATTCTTCAATTATTTATCATAGTGGTGCCCACCGTAAATACTATTTTATTCAAATCCAAATTTTTCGACGGCCATAACTCCGCTTGCACTGGTTGGAATTGAACCAAATTAGGTGAACATCGTTTCTATACACAACCTTACACTTTCATGCAGGGTGAACAGAAAATGTTCAAATTTTTTGCTATTTACTTTTATATAATAAAATTAAACTTTCTTCTCCTGTAGCAATGCGGCTACTGGTTGGAATTGAACCAAATTTGGTGTGTAGGCTTAAATTAGGTAACCTAACAATTTTATTAAGTAGCCAGTATGATTTGAGAAAAAAAGACATTTTTGAAGAGCCCTACTCTACATCACTTGTTATTTTTTTACCATGCCTATTTTCTAACAATGCTGTGGGTTGATCGCAACTTCACAGATATGTCGTTTCCACCAACGTGCGTAAGCTTAGCTTTGTACTACGTGTTCCGTATGCTGCGATATGAGCAATCGACGTTTCAAGGCTTCCACAGTGAAAAATACTCCTAACTCTATTACATTGGTCTACACGATTTCTGCAATATGAATTCTTTGGGTCAACTACGCCTAATTTGGGGGCGCTGAATACGAATCTGACGTTATTCTTGCTCTATCACATCACGTTTTTGAGATATTATATATGTCAAATATTTCTACTTTTTTTACGCACTCAAGTACATTTTGGCTACTTGCAGTACTTACGGAAGTGGTAACGTTTTACAACTACTGCAACATCTACCTGAACAGTTAGTATTCTGGATGAACTAATTACATTTGCAATTAGGTTTTAGTAAAGTAGAAAGTAGTTTAGGGTAATATTCCCCCACTTTCATGAGTTAAATTGTCATGAGAAACACGTGAAATAGCCTCTGAATCACGGTAACTGAATATATTTTTCAAAGATTCTACCCATGGGTGGTGTCATCATAGTCATTTTGCATTAGGTACAACGATGCATCTTGCGATTTCGTATATAGCCACCTCCGACTAACTGTTGAATGTATGCGACCACCCTCCACCGACCAAATGTACTTGGATATTTACTGAATTCCACAGACCTTTAATTCCGTATTCCACTTGAAATAGTTTTCAAAATGTCTTGTTAATTATTACTTCTACTTGTAATTGACTGAAAGTGTGAGGCGTTACTTGAGCCACTTGAGTAGCAACGCAGATCCCTTCGACCGACTCTAGTTCATAGTAAAATATTACGGCAAATCAGAAACCACCAAAAATGTAAGCTGTTTGTATTTAGAACTGGCATTTAATCCTGCAAAACAACAGGAAAAAGCCTCGAAACCATATAAAAAATATCACTAGGAATTAACCAATGCTCATCTCTGGCTCTCTTCCAGCATAGAACACATGGTATTTGGTGTAGGCCACGGAATGTCATAATGTCGTTGCATTCACGCTGAAGTTGTCATATCAAGGACTAATGCAAGGAACGTGCGTCTATCACTCCAATTTCAGTATTATCTACCCAGTCACACATTTCGTGGAACTCAGGTTACAACTGTAGCAGGTTTATCAGACGACATACGCCTTCTATAACAGCTAAAACCTTTGTATTCCTTACAACACATACGCAGGGTTGACGCCATTATACGACAAAACAAAGGCAGTATCGAAATATGCCAACTTATATTGATCGTTAGAGCCACTGTTCTGTTGGTTTATAACTGTATTTAGCCGCCCAATCATCGCGTCATTGCCATTTTCATTGTTTGCGAACAAAGGTGTCGCTAGATTTTAACCCCTATGATCCGCATTATAATGTAATATGCTACTGTGTAGGCTCTAAGTATTCCAATGAAAAACAAAGACATTGATTTTGAGGTAATATTTTGGAATCATTTTACTGGTGCAGCCCGCGAGCTATCTGAAGGTTTGAATCCGGCTCGCAACGTCATTTGAGTTTAACACCCCTGGTCTATATAGTCTCTGCTAGTCACATTACACAGAAACGGAGATTGCTATACCACCTTTTCAGCTAGAGGGTTGCCTTCTTTTTCCAACTCCTTTCGATACCTCTTGATATTCTTCACCATCAAATCCTTTCTTGTGAGCTCATAATGATTCGGAAAGTGATTTATGATTTGATCATCTGACAGTCTGCAAAACAAGGTCAGTAGGATTACTTGAAACAGCTATCCCCAAGTACGAATTCAGTCACATGATATTTAGATGTAGCAGAGTTGTAATGACTCGAGTCACGATTTTCTGATGACTCGACTTGACTTTAGTCATTTTCTCAGAATACGGATATGACTCAACTCGAATCGTACAAGGAAGTTAGTTTTGTCATAAGTAAACATACTTCTATCACTTAAATTGCCATGAAAACCATGTGAAATAGCCTGTTCCCTGCATCATGGAAACTGAATAAATCTTTGAAGATCGTACCTATTGCAATATTATTAGTAGGGCAAGTTTATGTTGCAGTCAAATCCGTGGAAAGTTGCACTTATTTTTCACGAGACTTGCACTAGAATGTAGCATTTATGGACAAGTTCCTTGAAATTACTAGGGTAGGCCTATGAGACAGTCGAATCGATCCTTATCCAAGGCACTGTAGCAAAACTCAGTGTCAGTGATTTTCACAAAATCAATAGCCTGAAAAATTGGCCCAGTGGAAATATAAATTTCGGCGGTCTAGCCTGAATGTACGCTAGGGTGGAGTGAAAAAAAGAAAAATTTGAATTTCAAAAAGTGCCTTTGATATTTGGTCCCAAATCTCGAATGAATTACTTCTATTATAATTTCAGGTTCTTGCACCCTCTAGTGGCCGTGCAATTTCACCGAACGAGCCGAAAATAGTCAATTTTGCCATATCTTGATACCAGCTTATGCTAGAAAGCTAGTTTTGGGCTCAAAAGATGCGGAAGCAACATGTTTCAGTCTCACTTCCATAGAACTTTGTCTTGAAAAAGTACAGAAAAAAAGTTACAAGCAAATTATTGATTTTTAGACCGCCATTAAAATGTTGGTTGGTTTTACCAAGCTTGCTATGCCAATTTGCATGTTACAATTTGTTACATTGCTGCTTTAACAACAAAATCTTGTTTGGCGGACCTATAAGTAGATTTATATATCAACTTAGCAAAATTTTGATGAGGAAGAGAGAATGATTGAACTTTCATTATGTTACATCATCACAAACCTTCATGATATGAACTTGGTGAAAAGGGTATCTTCCTGTTTAACTCTGCAACAAACGATAGGCCTAGCCTGGATTTTTCAAAAAGTGAATCAGTTACAGTAAATCAGTTAGATAATTTCTATATACCTCGTACCTGTATGTTTTGTTGAAAATGATTATTTCCGTATCACTTATTCATTGTTAAACTGATTTATATATTATACATATTGTACAAGTTCCTGTACTCAGTTTTGGAATATTCCGCAATGTTGATAGTCAACCTTAAGTCTCCCAGTAGGAGTGATGATAACTCATTTTGAAAGTGTTCTGGTTTCTGGTGTATCATGGAGTTGATCATATAATACTCTTGAATATTGGTATTAAAACTGACTCCTCCATGTGTAGTATCATAGGCCGCTGGGTGTATGAACAGGTCGCTGTAATATACTCTGCTAAGTGTGTGAATTGAACTGATATTGTCTAGTACAGTGGTTCTTAACCTTTTTTCTTCCAGCGCCCCCTTTCAAAAATTATCGTGCTCCAGCGCCCCCCCCCCCCCAACTTCATATTGTAAGGAATGTAATAAAGACAATGAGTAAGAGGGAGGGCCGTAACAGCACTTCGTTAACCCCCCTAAAAACGACTGCCTTGCGCACCCAGAGCGTGATAAACCGAACTTCTGAGGGCATCGCCCCCACGAACCCCATATCGTGATTTTGATGGTCAGCAAAGTTTGTGTGGCCTGGTCGCCCTAGGTACCAAAATTTTCCATAATGCATGAATGAATAGGTGGTAATCAGATTTACCAGTAGCACTGAGTGAGATAATGTATAGGAAAATAAAGGGCACGTAATAAATAATTAAACATATTCGGGCGTGCCCGCAGGTACAATTATTTGTTACCAGGGCCGTAACAGCACTTCGTCAGCCCCCCCAAACAAAAAACGTTGGTCCTGGGCCCCCATCGGGTGATAAACCAAACTTTGAGGGACTTCACTCCCAGACCCCCATTAGGCTGTCCGCTATTTGCTAATAGCCTATTAGGTATTTACATTTGGTGTCCATTTACTGAGGCAGCTATTCTCGCCTATTCGCGCGAAGTGCGAAAAATTTCACTAATTAATGATTGAATTGGTCAATATCATCGGGAATTGCATGTAAATTGAGATCAATATTTATCCTCTCTCTGCTCGCAAAAACACATTTACCGGTAGAGCTAAGTGAGGTGCAATGTTCCCTCTAAGCTGTGCACGTGCGCAGTGCTGACACGGTCTCTGCACACAGAAAATCTACGTTGTGCACAACAAATCCGGAGTTATTACCTTATTTTAGTCGTTACGCACTGTTGTCCAAGGGTCAGCGCAGTGAGTTGTTGAGTGTGCGCGGACTCATCAAAACTTGAAGCGAACATTGTGAGGTTTCTTGGAAACTGTACGGCTCGTTACTATTAATTAAACATATTCGGGCGGGCGAACCCGTTGGTATGACTTCGTTGCATGATGTTATTTCGTGACCTGTCTGCAATATCAAAAAATATAGACTCGCTCAATGGGGATATCGCCCAACAGGAATATCCCTGTCGCCCAATCGTACTAAACTAAAAGACGCACACGATTTCAGATTGGTATTTCTTCACTGACATATAATTTTTCCCTGCCACATGGAATTCGTCTTCTGGGGTTCAGATTGCCAAGACAGGAACATTCGGTGTCAGTCATTTAGGCGCCCATGGACAATTAAACCTATATGTATTTTGAAGGCTATATGTAACGAAGTTTTCGGTGTTAATTTGCTCTGAATACTCATTATGGATATGTCCTATCACCACATCATCTACTGCGAAGCCATTTTTCTCTAGCGCCCCCCATACCGCCCCCCTGAGCACAGCGCCCCCTGAGCGTTTCCGCCCCCCTTCAAGACCCTGGGGGGCGCTGGGGGCGAGGTTAAGAACCACTGGTCTAGTATATGTACAGATTCAGAATTTCATCATGTTCGACTTATAGCAGATTGTGGTTTATCATATGTACAAGTATCTGACATGATGTTAACAGGAAAAATATCCAAGTCTGTCGTCGCTTGCGATAAGTTGAGGGGTGGATAAACTTTTCAAAGTGTTGATGGTTTTCCTTCTGGAATACTCCCAGCTAAAAGACAGTTAAATGCAGTTGTTTGATCACAACTAAAGTAAGTGATCAAAGTTGAGCATACCCTCAATCACTTGTCTTTTTATTGGGAGTATTCCAGAATGAAAACCATCAACATTTTGAAAACTTTCTCCGCTGTGCAACTTCTTGCAAGCAACAACAAACTTTGATCTTTTTCTTGTTAACAGTATGTCAATTACTTGTACATATGATAAACCACAATCTGCTATAAGTCAAACATGATGAAATTCTGAATCTGTACTTATACTAGAAAACATCAGTTAAATTCACACACATAGCAGAGTATATTACAGCGACCTTGACACTGCATATGGAGAAGTCAGTTTTAACACCAATATACAAGAGTATTATATGATCTACTCCAAGATACACCAGAAACCAGAACACTTTAAAAATGAGTTATCATCACTCCTACTGGGAGACTTAAGGTTGACTATCAAAGTTCCAGAATATTCCAAAGATGAGTACAGTATCTTGAACAATATGTAGGCTATAATATATAAAACAGTTTAACAATGTCTCAAGTGATATGGAAATCATCATTTTCAACAAAACATACAGGTATGAGGTATAAATAAATTATATAGCTGATTTACTGTAACTAATTCGCTTTTTGAACAATCTAGGCCAGGGGTGGGCAATTATTTTCCTTCGCGGGCCAAATGAGAAGTAGAAAGTACGCTGGCGGGCCGAGTGACCGATTCTTTGTTTATTTATTAAAGTTGTGCTCACCGTAAATACTATTTTATTCAAATCCAAATTTTTCAACGGCAATAACTCCGCTTCCACTGGTTGGAATTGAACCAAATTTGGTGAGCACCGTTTCTATAGACAGCCTAACACTTTCATGGGGTGAACAGAAAATTTTCAAATTTTTTATTATTTATTTTTATATAATAAATAGAAACTTACTTCTCCTGTAGCACAGCGGTTACTGGCTGGAATTGAACCAAATTTTGTGTGTAGGCTTAAATTAGGTAACCGAACAATTTTATCAAGTAGCCAGTAGGATTTGAGAAAAAAAGTCATTTTTGAAGAGCCCTAAGGTACAATAGTACAAAGCCTATTTTCTTGGTCGCTACCTTTCGAGCATGGTGCAGCTTATATAGCCTTGATGTTGAGTGGAGCTTGGAGTTTTTCTGTACCTCGCCCTTTCTTGACCGAGTGTTTCGTGTGTTTGTCATAAGACCGACTTTAAAATTAAAATGCTTAATCTCGGCGACATGCTCTGCATGATTTTCAGTTTGCAGGATTATTTTTTTGGCATGCCCGGTAATCCGTTATGGGCGATGAATATGATGAGTCATATAGTAATCGCGAGCACTGATTGACTTGTTTTACAAGTTAGGGATTTGGAAACGTATCACGTAACAATTTGAAACACATACCGTACATTGCGTAATGTGACAATGGCAACAAAGAATGTTTGAACTAAACTATGGGGAAAGAGTGATTTCTTGTGACTTTTAATTGCTACTCGTACTTTACCACGTTGCCTTTATTTTGAATCAGGATTACGTATGCGTGGTACGTAGGCAGCGTAATCGTGGCTTATTAATGAACAGGCTTCAAAGTCAACGAATTTCCTGTTCAGTAGATACAGCCTATGGTTTTAGTCATTCAAGAAGCAAGATTTTATGTTTTGACTTCCAAGCAACCTTTCGCGGGCCGCACAGAATAGCTTCGCGGGCCGCACTTTGCCCAGGTCTGATCTAGGCCTATCATGTGTTGTAGAGTTCAACAGAAAGATACCCGTTCCACCAAGTTCATGACAAGGGTTTGTGATGATTCAATATGATGAAACTTTAATCATTCTCTCTTCCTCATCAAAATTATGCTAAGTTGATATATAAATCCACTTATAGGTCCACCAAACAAGATTTTGTTGTTAAAGCAGCAATGTAACAAATTGTAACAAACAAATTGGCATTGCAAACTAGGTAAAACAAACCGACATTTTGAAGGCGGTCTAAAAATCAATAATTTGCTTGTAACTTTTTTCTCTACATTTTTGAGACAAAGTTCTATGGAAGTGAGATAGAAACATGTTGCTTCCGCAGCTTTTAAGCCCAAAACTAGCTTTCTAGCATAAGCGCGTATCAAGATATGGCAAAATTAGCTATTTTCAGCTCGTTCGGTCAAATTGCACGGCCACTAGAGGGTGCAGGAACCTGTAACGATGATAGAAGTAATTCATTCAAGATTTAGGACCAAATATCAAAGGCACTTTTTGAAATCCAAATTTTTCTTTTTTTTCACTCCACCCTAATGTACGCCTAATCAGAAAGGAAGCCCAGTTTGAACGACAGTGAAATAATCAAGCGATCTATTTGCATGTAGTGCCAAATATTTCCAGTGAAAAGTTAGTTGTATGAAAACTCGAAAAAAATTGAAAAGTTTCGTGAAAAATCGAAAAAGCTGCAAAAAGTTGCATGAAAAAAAATGGAGATAAGTTGTAAAAAGTTTCTATACAAGATTCCTCCAAACATCTTAAAACACCATGTTTCATAACTTTTGAGTATTTAAGAAGCTGCCGGAAGCTGTAAAAAAAGTTGCATAAGTTGCAAAAACTTGCCCTAATTATTAGTCATTTCGCATTAGTCAGAAAGATGCATCTTGCAATTTCGAAAATAGCCACATCGATTTAACCGCAATCTTGGAAATTGCTACTTCCACTTGTAATTGAGTAGAAATGTATGATGTCACCTCTACTTCTACCTGGCAACGGCTTTAACCACCTTTGATATTTTAATTTATGTGATATAGGCTGTATATAGCCTAAAGCAGCGGTGTCAAACATACGGCTGTGGGACTCATCCGGCACGCCAGACAATTTGATCCGTCCCGGGAAGCAATTCTGAGCAAATGCAAAAAGACTTGAAATATCCATGATATTTCCAACAATAGTTGAGATTTGAAGTATGAAATACTTTGATGTAAAAATCCCTCCACACAGCAAATGTCGGACATGTTCATTGGCCGAATAATAAGCATCGGCCGGCACAGTGTTGAATTTTCACACCACATCCCAAGAAGGCAAAATAGTGCATACCGAGTGTAGAATATTCGGAAAATGGATAAAAAAATTAGTTATTTATTCATAGAGGCGAAAACGCCAATGCAAAACCGTTTATTTACAGTACATGAATAATATATTACTATTACTTAGGCTACATGAAGAATGCAATTGAAATGTCTCTGGTCACAACGTTGTATAGGCTACCTTATTCTGCCCAAAAAGCCCCAGACCCGGACCCGGTAATGAAATTCCATCGCCTGCATTTACAGTTACCGTAACTATCTTGTAGTCCTGACAACGAATATGCAGGGCCAACGCCGCTAGACTAAGACGAAGGGAGCAGAATAGAAATATACCGACTTATGTCATTGTTAGAGCTACGGTACCGGCATTGTTTTGGTTGTTCATTCAATCTGCCGATCATCGTATTTTTGCCAATTTTGTCGTTTGCAAATAACGTTGTTGCTACCGTAGAGTCTTAATTATGACCTGTAATATATTGTATACTGTTGGATACTATTTGATAAATGAAGCATACTTGTGAAAAACAAAGGTGTGGATTTGAAGGTATAATTTTGGACTCATTTGACTGGTACGGACCACGAGCCACAAAATTGTTTGGATCCGGCCAGCGACACAAGTTGAGTTTGACACCCCAGGCCTACAGTCATTGATCTGATTATAGATTACTAACCTATTGATGGATACGCAACTCTCCGTGGTTACGCTTGGGCAAATAGTATCTCTTCCGGCTAAGTAATCTAAAAGTATCATAGTTGGTTGTGCTATAGCAGGCGACCCTAGCGCTGAATGCCAAATTTCAGACTTTGGAGGCTCTTTTGAGGTGGTTCCATTCCATTGTCCTGACAAGAATTTATTTCTTCTTGTCGGAATCAGTGTGACATTAGCTTTTGTTTGAGACCAGCTTGATTAAATTTGACCCCCCCCTCCCCCTGGTCGCAAGCTATGGCACTAGTAATTATACTGCCTTCAGATTACTAAGCAATACGAGAGACTGCTTGCCCGAGCGTAACCACAGGTTTTGCGGGAGTTGCGTATCAATCCCTAGGCTAGTAATCCATAATCTGATAGTGGGTACAACCAAAGCAGTTAATACTCATACCACTATGCTATGCTTCCAACTGATAACAGAGCAAAAATTGCGCAGAAAATTGAAATTCTGGAAAATTTTCTGTATCAAATTTTTTGTACCACAATGGCGTGATCTTCAAAATGCTCAAACCTGTATCCAGTTTCAAGGCTGAAAATGCTTCGAGTCGTGTTCACGTTCGTCCAATAGAAATTCCAATCCTCATCAGCAGACACCTTAATAAAGCAATATCTCATGCTTAGAACTGTCGCCGTGCAAAACTTTTACTAAAAATTAGTTTAAAAAACACGTAAACCCAATGAAAGTGAATATTATTAGAGAGTAATTCCCTGTCACCATGCAAATATTTTTTAAATCCGTCTCCACACCCTCTCAGATTTTTCTCTAAATTTATATACAACTAAAGTATCTAGTTCTTAGTACAACGAAATTTATTTCGGACAATTTCGTTGAACGGCTCTTGAGTTATTGCAGTTTGAAAAATGATGATTTTGTGATTACTCAACCATGAAATTTGGCAACACAAAACCTGTGTGTGATTGTAACTGATATAGCTCAGAGGTTACGTAAAGTAAGGGTTTGAATGTTATTTAGCAATAATTGTTGGTGCATGTTCTTCACTTACCACGAATTTCCCCGCTCCACAGTATTGGGTCAAGGTTCAAAACGCGATTTCAAAATTGGCATATGTTAAAATCGGTGATGCGTAACAATATTTTTCAACTCATCTGGTGCAATTCTATTTAAACCAAAATTCACAAGCAAGGTGTCATTTGAAAGCTGTTTCCAACTAGAATGCACGAAACTTGGTTTTATTATTGATATTTGACAGCAACATGGTTAAAAATATAATATGGTGCATAATGCAAAATAGGTCATTTTTTAATTAATTTTAATTATATTAATTCAGTGATTATCTGATTTTGACTTTATTCTACTCCTTATATGATAATGTGTTTCAGTAGATAATTATTGCCATGCTCAGAGAGTACTTTTATTTATTGCATGTGCATAGTGCTTGCAAGGGTGCTTCTGGGTTTACCGACTATCAGTAATTCTAGTCAACATCCAAATAATATTTCAATTCGTCTTCACACCCTCTCAGATTTCTCTGCAATATCATGTACAACTAAAGTACCCAATTCAGAGTAGAATAGAATTTAATTAATATAACTTTATTGATCGGTTCTTGATCAATTGCAGTATGAAGAATGAGGATTTCGTGCTTACTCAACCATGAAATTTGCGTATAATTATAACTGCTAAAATCATTACATATACAGGCTGCAGGTAGTAATGCTGGTAAGCAATGATTGGTGGTACATGTTCTTCACTCACTAGGAATTCCCCTCCGCATTACAGAATCAAGGTTTAAATCTTGATTTGAAAATTGACATACCAGTATGTTAAAATCAGTGATGCGTGACGATATTTCTGAACTCTCTGGCACGACTCTATCTAACTCAAAATTCATAAGTAAGGTGTCATATGAAAGCTGTTACCAATTAGAATCCATCAGAATTGGTTATGAATTGAATATAAGACAGGAACACGGTTAACAATATACTTTGACTCTTTATGCAGAACAGGTCATGCACTATTTAGAGCGCATCTTTTCAATGAAGTTTTAGACAAGTGGCAGTCAAATATCACATGCAATACCAATTCAGCAACGTTCTACTCTTTCCAAGCTTCCATTTGACACCTTCCTCGAAAAAATCGGTTTAAATAGAATTACGCTAGGCAGAGTTGCATATTTGTTACGCATGGCTGATTTTGAAAACATGATGACTTTGAATTGACATTTGACCCCTAAACCCCATTAGTAAAGTTAAAAATTTAGGTCTATCACAATAAGCATATACCAAAATATCTTACTACAGAAATTTAAGTCTGCCCGGCAGCAATTTGATCACTATAATGTAATTACAATTAGACACAGGTTCCAAGCGGTATAGCGTCACGGCCGAGTGAGCACAAAATGTCATTTTTCAAATTGGAATAACTCTGTAACGAATTGTCCGATTTTCTTGAAACAAAGTTTGTTATGCACCAAATTTAATGCCTGATCGATGTGAAAATTTTCAAGTTGATCTGAAATGGTGTGGAGACGGGCGTTTGCATGTTGAGAGGGAATTACTCTAGATATAGAATCAGAATTTAAAAAGATCGGGGTTAAAGTTTGAAATGGGAGGGGTTTGACCCCTCTAAGCTAGCAATTGATGCAGCCTGCAGGAAAATCATACAGCAGAACACCAATATCACGTTTTCTAGGTGTCCGCCAACTTAATTTATGTTAAATAAACAACCAGAAGTACTCACAAAACCAGTGAACCAGTGACTGTCAAGTGTCAAATAACAAGATTGGTAGTTTGTACAGTTGTAAACTGTACGTACACACAACTCTGCTGGACATAACTGCAATTTCTGGCAATTTCTTAGGTATAGCCGTATAGGCCTATCGGTGAAGCTGACCACGACATGGTATTTGCCTTGCGCAACAGTTAATATACGGCGTAAACCTAGTCCGGCGTATACAAGGCATATTTTAGCACATTGTGTCGTTTAATAAGTAATTCAGTGTCGAATCAGAAGGAAAAATATATTCGTCACGCGGATGAAATTCTCCAATCACGCGAGAAATTCGTCTGTCACGCACAACATGTTGTCGAAAACAACCACCGATTCCAGTCTGGATACAGCCGGGTTTTGTCGGTGGCTATCTGCGTTTTGCGGTTGTGTGGAAGAGTTTTGCGGTTGACTATAGTAGAGTTTTGCGGCTGTATAGGAGGGTTTTGCAGTTGTCTGGAAGGGATTTGCGGGTAACTAGGAGTTCTTCGGTTTACTATAGCCTAAGGCTTAGGCGGGTGAAAAACAGGGTTTGGAAGGTAAGTAGCCGGTTTTGCGGGTGATTATTCGGCGCTTCTTCGTTTTACGATCATGACATGCCAGTGTTCCCCATGACACCAACAAATGTTTCCCATTAACCTAATTAAAAATTTATAAACGTCAAAATAAATTGTTGGGTTATTAAGGTTGGGGGAGAGGGGATATTAGGTTTGGGGGAGAGGGAGGATATTAGGGTTGGGGAGAGGGGGGATATTAGGGTTGGATATCGTGTCCCTCAGCCCAACCCTAACATACCCCTCTCCCCCTACCCTAATATCCCACTTCTCCCCAACCCTAATATCCCCCCTTCCCGAACCCCATTATCTATCTAACCCTAACACTCCCCTCCAAGTAACCCTAATATCCCCCCTTCCCGAACCCACCTCTCCAACCCTAACATACATCTCACCTAAAGCACAAAAAAAACAATTTATTTTGACGTTTATAAATTCTTATTTGTGTTCATGGGAAACATTTGTTGGTGTCATGGGGGAACACTGGCTTGTCATGATCGTAAAACCAAAAAGCGCTGATTACTCAACCGCAAAACCCTCCTAGTTACCCGCAAAACCTTTCAATAGGTCGCAAAACCCTTCTATACAATTGCAAAACCTTGCTAGTCACAAGCAAAACCCTGGTAGTCAACCGCGAAACCCTCCTCTACAACCACAAAACTCTCCTATACAACCGCAAAACTACTGTAGTCAACCGCAAGACCCGCCTATACAACCGTAAAACCCGCGTAGTTAACCGCAAAACCCTTCCAGACATCAGCATAACCCAGGTTGGAATCCTGGTACGTTTAGCGTAATATCTTTGGTGTGCTAAGACGGTTCTCAGCGTCACACCTGTGTGCAGTCAGTAGAATCTTTGGTGTGCACGAGACACCGATTCCATATTGGAGCATAACCTTGTTATGCACCCGCAAAACCATGCTGGTTACCCGCAAAACCCACCTAGACAACCGCAAAACCCGGGTAGTTAACCGCAAAACTCTTCCTGACAACCGCAAAACCCTGCTAAGCACCAGCAAAACCCTGTTGGTGACCCTCAAAACCCTCCCACACAACCGCAAAACCCTGCTAAGCAACCGCAAAACCCTGTTAGTTTCCCAAAAAAACCTCCTGGACAACCGCAAAACCCTGATGTATAGTTATACGATACCTGCAATTTAATTTCATCATAACTATTCCATGATATCTTGAGGCCATACAGCAACAATATTGTAAAAGATATGGTACTCACAATTACCTGAATAAGCTATGCCTTGCTTTTGCAGATTTTGCGAGTTTTGCAGGTTTTACGGGTTTTGCGAGTTTTGCGGGTTTTACAGTGTCCTGATCCCGACCACAATCTTTTTATCAATCTACTATTGATTACCGTATTTTGCAACTCGACTATACGTGAAAGCGTGAAATCAGCAAAGACAGTATTATCTTATAATTCAGCACGGAACACCGATCGAGCAGATGTTTGAGGATGGGTTTTTATGAGATACTAAGATTGTACTAACCTGGCTCCATCCTCGTTTTTCGAAATTATTAACCAAAACGGATTTCTCCATGTCGGTGGCATATTTCACCTTCGTGGACATGTCTGCCTCCTGAGAATAACAGCCCTCCTCCTAGAGTTGATGGAGACTAATTACATTATAAACGGCCAACAATTTTACCACATTGTGGAGACTGACGACGTATAAACTTGCTAATCGTTGAAAAGCATTTTAAGCTTGCAATGCAGCGTCATTTCGCTCTAGCGATGGCGATTTGTTGCTAACACCAGTTTTCCGGATCCGGATTACTTACCGCATCCTGTCCACTGAGCTGGAGTGAACTTCTTACAGCAGTGGTTTTTAAGCCAGCAAATTTCAAATAATGTTCAGATCAGGTAAAAACAAATAGCCTTATCATTTTTACTTATCCAACTGGACGATTTTGTCTTGAAATGAGTTTTGCACTGAGTAACGTTTCCTGAATACGGGCCGTGGTGCGGTAATCTCTTCACGTTTTCAATTATAGGAATAGTGATGTTGGGTACAAGAGAAGGGCGTACTTTGATCAACAACAACAGTATTTTGAAACTGAAATCAATTTCAGCATTTCAAAATGCTTTACTAAGTCTTATTCCGGGAGAGATAGTGTAGTGGTTACGACTAACGATATGCGCCCACCAATCTGACGGATCGGAGTCGATTCCCGTCGGAGGTTTATTTGGGCTTCTCTTCCCCCGCCGTTGCCGATCTTACGGCGACAAAAAGCCCGGTAAAAGATCCGACGAAAGAAAGCACTTAGAAGGAATGGAAAGAACTAGTAGAAAGGGCCGAACTGACATCGGGCACTCTAGGCCGAGGTGGATGTTAGGGTAAAGGATCGCTACTGATGCGTGTCGTTAGACATCCTCCTATCTGTTCATGACAGCATATTGCGTTTTATCGCATTGTACATTGTGTGTGACTGTTCAGATGAGAAATATAACCCAACAATGTTAAATGTTGATGTTAATCTCAGGTAAGTTCGCACGGCCGCAAAATATGACCTCGTTTGTTATACTATCGAATGCGACTATGGAACGGAAACTCCTGTTTTCCTATTGTTGTACATGGCAATCACTTTGAAATGGAATATTTGATAATGATCGGTTTCTAGAGGTTTCGGAACCGACTGTTCAAGTGTTCATTCATATCGCACAACGGACGACTGGAACTGCAATGCAACAACAATGCTGAACAATGCTGTCTGGCTCTTTTTCTCTTGAGCTACTCTCTCGTTTCGCCAGACAGCGTTGTTGCGTCCCAATGCCAATCTTCATAACAATAAAAAATTCGAGGCTGATTGCGGGAGTTCCAGGACCACGAGCGGAATAAAATTTATATTTTCGTAATCAGCGCAGAGTCAGCTTTCGATTGATAGGCCTACCTGTTTTACCAAATTTAATGCTCGGCGAGCCGGTCAAAAAGGACCGTCAAATTGCCTGTAGCCAAATGGAAATTGTGACGTGATGCAATTTCACTGAGGCGTGAGATTTGCCTGTGTCGACACCATATAGGACACTATGCTTAGAGCGAACATTGTGAGGTGTCTTGGAAACTGTAGGGCGCGTAACTAATAATTAAACATATTCGGGCGGGCGAACCCGTTGGTATGACTTCGTTGCATGATGTTATTTTGTGACCTCCTGTCTGCTATATCAAAAAATATAGAATCGCCCAACAGGGATATCGCCCAACAGGAATATCTATAGTTTTACATATCCCTGTCGCCCAATCGTACTAGAGTAGACTAAGAGATGCACACGATTTCAAATTGGTATTTCTTCACTGGGGTTCAGATTGCCAAGACAGGAACATTCGGTGCCAGTCATTTAGGCGCCCATGGACAATTAAACCCATATGTCTTTTGTAGGCTATATGTAACGAAGTTTTCGGTGTTAATTTGCTCTGAATAGCCTACTCATTAAGGATATGTCCTACCACCACATCATCTACTGCGAAGCCATTTTTTTTCCAGTGCCTCCCATATCGCCCCCTGAGCGCTTCCGCCCCCTTCAAAATCGCCAGCGCCCCTTGGGGGGCGCTGGAGGCAAGGTTAAGAACCACTGCTATAGACCAACGAGCCGACATGCGCCCTAAGTATGCTCACTTTTAATTCATTGGCTTCGAAATATCTCCTAAATTGATAGATATTAAATACACAAAGAAAAAAGTAATCTCATGAAACGGGATGGTCCGGGATTTGAACCCGGGAGCTTTCGCACCCAAAATGAGAATCATACCCATAGACCAAGGACTGGCAACATATGGCCCGCGACGTAATTTTGAGCGGTCTGCAGAGAGTTTCCGATCGTACATGATGATTAGGCCCCCGGCCACAGTCTGCCACAATCCTCCACAACTTGCTTATTACGTCAAATGATAGTGACTGTATGTGATTCTTCAGCATGTGTGTGGGAGGGGGAGTATTAGAGTGCGAAAGTTGAGCTCACGCGTAAGTTCATCAGCATGAGAAGGCTTGCATTAACGGCTTTACGCATGTTCTTAACGCTAATGAATTGATACCTTGGTAGATTTGGAAAAATCCCAGCCCCTCGTTCGTATACGATACATTATGCCAGGGGCGCGCAACATACGGCGCGCGGTCACAGTCTGTCCCAATTCTCCACTAGTTGTCAATCTTAGGGTAAATGGTAGTACGATTTAAACAAGATTAGCTAAATCAATATAAATAAATAAAAGCTCACTGCTGGTGCTGCTATTCGATCTATTTTTAGAACAGGCTCGCGTGCTACTCATCTGGCCCCTGCGGGCTACCTGGGGCCCGCGAGCCCCGCGTTGGTGACCCCTGACCTAGACCAACGAGCCGACATTCGCCCCAAGTAGGTTCACTTTTATTTATTGTCTTCGAAATATCTCCTGAATTAATTGATAGATATTAAACACACAAAGAAACGGGATCATCCGGGATTTGAATCCGGAACCACTCGCACCCGAAGCGGGAATCATGTCCCTAGATCAGGGGTTTCAAACATGCGGACCGTGGGCCGCGTCCGGTTTTGCGAAGCAATTCTAAGTAAATTGAAAAATGTGTGTCTTTTCCAGCACATTACCAAGCAATATTGGGTGTTTTAGTAAGAAACACTTGCCCCGGGACAGCAAATGTAGATTACGTTCATTGGCCACATTATAACCGCCAAACAGTGCTGTTTGTGGTTTCCCTCTAGTGACCATCAGGAGCAAGTCACTCACATTGGTGCGGCCTGCGAGCGATCTGAAGGTTTGAATCCGGCGCACGATGCCAGTTGAGTTTGACAACCCCGACCCCTGAAATGGTGCACATTTATACTATCGTAATATTGATGGATTCTTTCGATGCGAGGTGTTTTCGTATTTTAATAATTTCTGCTTCAATAAAATAAATGTACGTTTGGTAGTGTAACACTATCAGTTGGTTTTATTATCTGTATGCTACGCCCAAATTGACAATTCTAAATATAGGGTAAAGATAGCTCATTTGACGAAATATCTGTACAATTAATGCTGAACCCACTATTTTGAGGGTTCCAACCTTCCCATATTGATATAAGTCGGCTATATCGGGTGGTAATTGTCCGTATACGCTCATACAACATGTTTTTTGGAAAGTGTTTACACAATTATGGCATGATTTTACAACTTGAAAAAAAAACGATTTTGTTAAAAAGGCCTTTGTTTAAAACACAGTTTAAAACATGTTTTAAACAAAGTGTTTTAAAACACCGTTTTTTTTAAATGCAACCCTACCTGTATATTACGTAGAGGCAGCGACAAATTCGACTACTGCTCAAAGGTGTTTGTTTGTTTTAGGGTATTCATGGTGTTTGTCGACTACTATGGTCATTTACACCAGAGCGATATTCTTCTTATTTTCCGTAACTGCCGACTTATAGCACGGCCCACCTCTAGGCTTTTGGAAGACACCGCTGACGCGGATGAGGTGGCGAGGAGGAGCCTAGGTAAACCTCCAACACTTAGGTATCGGAACTGAGAAGTCGATCTCGGTCAGACTCGAACCCGCACCCATTCGTGTTGCAGCCGCGGATTATACCACTGCGCTATATCGCCACGTACGCTCAAAGGTGTATGTGAAAACTTGTGTAAGTAGATGTGGGGTTGAATGGAAATACGTACGTTTTGGTATAAAGGGCGATGAGCAAAAACCATTGAATTAAAGAAAGGATTATCGGTATTGTGTCAGCTGTCGCCATTGTTGTGGAGACTAAGACAAAATAGGACATATCGAAAAAGAGTCTCGTATATAACCGATACACGTTGCAAAAACAGTACGAGTCATTCACCCCAAGCCACATTGTTCGGTAAAGGCGAGTCGAATCGTAGCACAGTGTTGTATAAGTGTGGGTGCAGAGTAGCCTACCTAACCTTATCGAAAGCGACAGTTCAGTTGAGCAATGCGAGATATGAATACCGAATACAAGTATCGGATGAATATAGTTGAAAACACCAACGCTCCATGGGTTGAAGCTACCTTTCGTGATAAAAATGAGCTTAACTTGTGTAATGTATTGCTCATCATAACCTATCTGGACAGTAGCATATTGACACCACCAACTGTGGTGCAAATCAGGTTGACTGCCTATAATTTGCCAGATAGGAATCAAATTGTTCAATGTTCATTATAACCATCATTGATTGGTACTTACTTTCTAAATGCAATATAGATACTAATATCGAAGTAATCTAATTGTTTCAAAGATGATTTAGTCGAGACGTCGCATAATTTTATTGCCCGATCGAAGGTTGCTACTTCTGAAATTGCAGAGTGCATCTTCGAGACTCAAGCAAAATGGCAAATGCCATTGCAAATAGATGTAATTTTTGAAAATATGAATAATTACCGTAACTCCGGGGTATTTCAGCTAGTTGTTTGAACAATTTCACTCACAAACTTTATAGACGCATATCACAATGCTATTAACTACTTCACAAATCTGCCATGTTTCTATGTGTCGGAGGTTTAGCTGGGCTCCTCATCGCCGACCTCACTGCTTGAGCGGTGTCGTACGAAAAGCCCAGACGGATAAAGTGAAGTCGAGCTTTGAATAATCGACAGCAACAGATACTGAAGTGGACGCACGGAAGTGAGAGTGAAAGATGGTGAATATGCGTGCGAGACTGGAAGTCGTCCGCGAAGCGTACAAAAGTGAAAAAGACCAACGAACTTTGCAACATTCATGTTCTGGGCACAAATGACCAAATAGCCGATAAGTGCCAGATACTGTTCAATAAACAACAACAACAACAACTACTTCACAAAATCTGATATCTAATAAGAACACGCGTTTTCCGAAAAGTAGAAGTGGAAGTAGTAAAAAACTAAGTAAACAATGAATGTAGGCAAATGCTACTTGAGTAATCCGACTTTGTTACTAACCACTTCTGCCTAAACGCCCACACATAATGCTCATTATTGCTATATTTGAATGAGAATATCAACCCTGATCACAAGCAACATGAATAAGTATTTTCAGAGTCAAATATATCATGTCGTTCAACAGACTATTTTTCGGTCGCAAAGTTTCAGAATTTGAGCCACCTAATATCGTCAACGCCAAAAAATTGGTCATGACAACAAAATGAGAACTACCGCTTAAAAAAATAGACGGGTGATCATTAGGGATGACGTGAACGTGCCCTTCACGTTCGTGTTCTGTGTGTGAACCTCACAAATTTAGAGGTTCACGTTCACAAATGAATTTTGGTAGGTTCTGCACTGGGAAATTTTTCAAATGCTACACTTCTTCACGTCGTTATAACATCTTTGGTTGAAATTCTTTGCATTTCAACTTGGGGCCACTCTATATGCATGGCGATAGCAGCATAAAAAATGCTCTCTTGTTCGGAATATTCATTTTTACCTTAGTGAATATTTAGTAACTCTCTGCTTATGAGCTTGATACGCAATCACACGAAATCAAGAATGAAATACACTATAAGTAGGAAGTCAGTGAATAATGCTTATTCAACCAATCAATGAAATAGATATGAAGAATATATCGTTGTCTAGTGTAAAAATCTAGCAGTCGTACGGGATCCATCTTGATTTGATATATTTATTGTTTATTGTATCATAAAAACCACGTCCATGCGATTGGGGTGTTGGCTGCGAAATAACTTGTTTATGGAGTAACCTCGGTAGAAAATATAGAAACCAGTTTTACACTCTGCTTAATATCAATGTAGCAATATAGTCAGACGCCGAATACATTGCCCGGTCAGGCCTGGACCTTTAGGGTGTAAGCAGGACTGTAACTGCCGTACCCAAATCCCTCAATTGGGGGGCCGAGCTCGAAGGAGGCCAAAAATTATTTCGTAAATTTGCTTAAATTATAGAGGTTTTTTGAAAATTTAGACAAATTTCAAAAAAAAAAAAAAATTCGCGAAAGGCGCGAACGTTACTAATTATCTGGCTTCTTGGGTATACTCTCCCCCAAAAAGATGAAGTACGCATTATTTATACAATTGGCCATTTCGACGCCGGCCATTACTACGCCCCAAGGCATATACAGTTTCAGGCCATGTAATATATATGAGACTCCAAGAAGTGTGCCAGAACGATCGGCGGCGAGAAAACCTGGGCCGAAAAGAACTGCCCTTATGCTGACTGAAAACCTCGATATATATGCATAGGCCTATGTTTAATTGTCCATATGTGCCTAAATGGCTGACGCTGAATGTTCTTGTCCTGGCAATCGGAACCCCACAAGATAAATGACTACGGGCAAGCAAAATTTAATTTGCCAGTGTACAAATACCGATTTCAAATCGTGTGCGTCTTTTAGTTTAGTACGATTGGGTGATTTCAATATCTTTTGACAGAGCAGACAGGAGGTCACGAAACAAAATCATGCAATTAAGGTATTATACCGCAGAAGTATGTTTTAAAATTATTTACTGGCCCTATAGTTTCCAAGACACCTCATTCAGCTTTACCGGAAAATCTCATTACGTGAGTAGGAAGGATAGAAAATTTATAGCAACATATTTGCGATTCCCGATCATATTGACCGATTCAATCATGAAATTTTGAGAATTTTCTCGCTTGGCGCGTTTAGACGGAGTAATACATCTCACTAAACCAGTGGTTCTCAGCCTTTTTTTAGACACTCCCCCCTTTATAATAGTGAAAAATTTCGCGTCCCCCTTATCGTCATATCACAAAATCCAACCGGGATGCTAGCAACCCCAACAGATTGTTTCATGTCATGGAAGGTTATGACTGTTGATGAGATAATTCAAAAATATGAAATTCGGTCTATATAGAGAGAAACACGCGTGAATTGGATGAAAATCGCGCAGTGCGCGAAAAAAATTTCAGTTGACCGCTTCTTCGCGTCCCCATTCAGATGCTTTCACGCCCCCAGGCTGAGAACCACTGCAGTAAACAGGACAACAAATGTCGGTTATACGTCGCGGCAAACACGACTTACCTTATAGGGGGTCTGGCGAGCGAAGCCCCACCCCATGGGCCCCCTGAAGCTCCCCATGTTCGGTTTATCACCTATGGGGGGCCTAAGACCAACATTTCTTTTGATGGGGGGCTGATGAAGTGATGTCACACGCTCATATTCCCTTGAGAGCAATGTTCCCGCTAAGCTGCACACGTGCGCTAATGCGCAGTGCTGAAATGGTCAATGCGCACAGAAAATCTATTTCGCGCACAAAAAATCCGAAGTGATGACCTTTTTTTTAGTCGTTACGCACTGTTTTCCAAGGGTCTGCGCAGTGAGTTGGTGAGTGTGCGCAGACTCGTCCAAAACTGGAGGGAACATTGCTTGAGAGTCCTAGTCGAAATTGTAAGCAGACCGACGGAAGATATTGATTTTATGGGATTATTATAGCATTTGCTTGCTCCAGTTGATACATTTGGTGTCGTCCAAAAAGGCAGCATATACTTTAGCATTACGGCATAATGTGCTTGAGTTGTCGCTTGGTATCGTGTACAGCAGGGCTGTGGAGTCGGTAAATTTTACCACCGACTCCGGTTCCGACTCCGACTCCACACAGTTACAATATACCGACTGCGACTCCTGAGTCTTTAAACGTACCGACTCCGACCCCAACAGTATTACCAATTTACTTCAAAAATTATATGCCACACTGTCGGTTGAATGACTATCATACAACCATTAAACATATGCAAACATATGATTAACGGTGGCATTCAAAATTATTTCAATATGGCACAGCTCGGATAATTCACTATGCAAATAACATGAAAGAATGATTTGCTAAATATCCTTTCTTTTTCATATTTTATAAAGTTTTTGTAACATGGACTCTCTAATATCCTAATATGTATGAATCAGTCAAATATGACTTATATCCAGTCCTGTGTAATTAAAATGTAGATGAAAAAGCCAAGTGTAGCTCTTGCACATGTGTATGAGTCAGCAACTATTACAGATATTGAACTTACGAAATTTGTCATTACATACTATACTGATTACACGCAACACACTCTTACTACAAATAGACATTGGCCATGTATGAAATTTAGTAAGTAGCCAAATACCGTCGACTAAACATACTGCACTTGCATGTGTATTTATGGACCAGGACTTGCAGTCTTTCCTAATCATTTGTTCGACCAAAACATCTTAGCTACACTTCAGATATTTTTAATTTTCTCAAGTGGGAAGCACCGTTTGATTATCTTTACAGCAATTTTACAATTTTACAAAAGCAGCCAATGTATTTGCTCTGTCACAGTATCATGGTATGATTCCAAAAATTGCAACAATTTTGACTGCAGCGCGAAAATGCATATTGCTATTTTCTTGATCTACACAGCTGAATTGTAATTTGCAAGTAATGAATAATTTTATCGATATCGAGGGTGGCCAACTTTTTAGGCCAAAGGGACACATGAGATTTAAGAACCATTGCTCGGGCAACTGGAATGTTGATAACTTTTGTTTAGTCGTCCGATAGGAGCGAACCGAATTAGGTCACATTGCAAACAATACTTATATTACTACGTTCTAAAATTGATAACCATTATGTCATGCAACTGTGCAGTTTGCAGTCATGCCATGGTCGCGTGAAGCGCGACATTCTTTCATAGGTAATGACTGAATTCTATCAATAATTATGTTACTAACAGAGCCGTAACAACACTTCGTCAGCCCCCCCCCCCCCAAACGTTGGTATTGGGCCCCCCACAGGGTGGTAATCCTTGCTTCTGGAGGCCTTCGCCCCCCAGACCCCCCTCACGCTGGGTAGCCTACTGTTTAACGATATTTATCATCATTGGCATTAGGCGTCCATTTAGTGAGTAAACTTTTGTGGCCTAAACGCACAAGGCGCGAATTCTATAATTCATGACTGAATCGGGCAATATGAGGGGGTATTTTCGGATCTAAGTAAATACTCGGCTTCCATTGATAGCATTTTGCGCGAACATCTCGACACTGGGACAGCAGCCAAGCGTAATTCAAATAGTAATCAAAATGATGTGATTTATTCGATATATCAGATCTATCTACAGCATTTGTTTTCCGAGATAGATGACACTGAATTTCTACCTACTCAGTCTGACGAAACTACCGACATTACGTGTATGTCACAGCTCATCGTAATTTTTCGGTTCAAGAAATTGGGTTTGTCATTCGAACGATTCCACAGCTTTGTGGCTGTTGACGAACGGACGGCTGTCAAAATTTCTTCCGCATCAAATAAAAACATTACAACCCTAATCAATTGAGTCAAAACTTATTGCGCAAACCTACGACGGCGCAGCAGTCATGAGCGGTTCGCGACATAGCGTAAAGGTTTTATTGAAAGAAGTTTAGCCGCATGCGCATTTTTCGCTTGTTACGCGCATCAGTTCAATCTTATAGTAAAGAAAATGTGTTTAGGAATATCTTCTGTCAAGATATTCTTTGCAAATCTTTCAGGGTTCTCCTCCTTTTTCTCTGTTTCATCAAAGCGATCTGATTTATTGCGCGACATATGCAAACACCGGTTCCCTAGATGCGCATCAACACTGTGAAACTTCCAATCCACAGCTGTCCAACGGGTGTCAGATAGTAAGGTGAAGCTTCGGGAACGCTTCTCCGCGACTGAAAGCTCTCCAGTCTGGGATGATAGGCTACTTCCATACGTCAACCGGTGGGGCTTAGACGACTCTTGAAAGATGATGAATTTTTGTTCTTTTTAAAGCTTTCTTGTGACATTTTCATGCACGTCGATACGCTGTATACCACTGTTCAGTCGCGTATCGCCGGTAGCACTGCTGCGCAATTGTGTATTGCACATAATTGTGAGGCAATTTCGCATATATCCGGGAAAATGTACAATTCGCCGGTGATAATGCGCTTTTACGTCGTGGGGGGTAACTGTACAAAACCTGCTTGTTGACTGTTGAGGCTTACGAATGCTGCGATATACTAATGTCCTAAATCCAACATCGTCGGAATAATGACCAGTCGCTTACTTTCGCCCTGTTAAACCCGAGAAATTTCCTTGCCTACAAAATTCATTTTTCCTCTGGTCTACAGCAGACCGTGCCTCGTTATTGCGTGATGATCGACATTGTTCGGTTGAAGAGCGAGTTGAGCTGTTTGTATTATAATACATCTTTTTCTGAAGTTAAAACTAGCAGTGAACTTCCCAAATTTCATTTTGAAATTCACTTTTTATCAGCTTTGCTACTGTAACTAGGTTTTTGAATATCATTTTGACCACCCCGATTTCTTCCGCGCAATTCGAGCGCAGTTTCAGCACATTGAAACGCATCAAGACCTTTCTCAGAGACAGGATGGGTCAAGAAGATAGGCTCGATGCGTTGGCTATGCTCTCGATTCACAACGACGTAATTCTGGGTATTCCAAATCTCAATAAACTCGTTATTGAACATTTTGGTACTAATAAATCCTGCCGCGCACCATACTTATACAAGCAATAGAGTATGCTGATGGACGGACTACTGTACAACATGTTCTTTCAGAATAATTTCGAATACGTGAGCCCAGGTAACTCAACCATGTCCATGGCTATGGAAAAGTGACTGGTTTTCATCCTTTTCACTCGAAGCACACTGAAAGCTAATTTACCGGCATATTTTGTTATCTGGCTATGGAAAAAAGAAGTGAAAAATTCATTTCCATCAAATAATTTCTTCATGAAATTGCTTAATGCGATATGTGCTAGCATTTTAATGAACACAATGCTAGGATTCATGCTTGAAATCATAGTAGGCAGACTCGTAATTCATCTTCAATGGATAGCAGCTGAGTTTTTAATGTTTCACGTTTATGGCTGCCACCGCTTTGGATTCCTATCACCTGGTCGTAACACACCAGGGTCGAGTACGAAACACTTTCGAAGGGTTAGAAAAACTAAGGCCAATCTATTCACTCCGCTTTCGGGACACGAATGCTACCATACAAATCGGGTTCGGAGGAGCTGATGTAACACTTTACAGAATTGCCGAGCATGGTGCAATTGAAAGGTCACAGAGTGTCGTGCTAATGTTATTTGTCGGTGGTTAGTCTGTGTAGGTAGTCTTACTCGGCGCTTGCGCAATATCTACCGCGAAATCAGTAACGCTTGCTTCTTGTGCGCCCAGATTATTGATTCGTGGCATAGGGACGATTCTTATTCGAGGTAATTTTTTTTTAATTATCATATGAATAGAAAAATTACTAAAACATTTGTTATCACACTTCAAGTCATGGCTCACCTGCGAACCTTTCGCAAAAACTATAGTTAAAAAATCACTGTTATCGAGAAATTCATGTGACCATCATTAAGTTACTTTTTTACATTGGAAAACGCCATTGCGACGTCATGTTGACAAGTCGTTTGCAGCCCTTGACCCACCACCATATATTGTCACGAGCCGCCGCTGGGGGTGTTCAATTTATAATTTCCAAGTAGGCCGAATTTGACGGTAACTTGCATACTGGCATTCCACAAGCATCTCGAATATGTAATTTACTACGGTACTATTCAAGCGCTTTGCACGAGCGAAATCACATTTTCAGGTATTTGAATAAAATTGTTTTTGTGCTGGGCATAATTTGTCAAAATAATGAGGTATAGGCATCATGCGAGAGAAAAATGCATCATGACATCGTAAAAGCTGTCGCTTTATAATATTGCAGCGAGTAGACTTTTGACGTGCCACAATTATAGGTAGACAATTTTAGGATTTACGAAAGATTGATCTGATTCAAGTTCAAGTTTTTTCATAAATTTTCATTATTTCTAGACATCACAAGACTGCGATACAATGAAAGATAGGGAAGTGCCGCACCCATAAACGGTAAACATTAAAAACTCAGCTGCTATCCATTGAAGATGAATTACGAGTCTGCCTACCATGATTTCAAGCATGAATCCAAGCATTGTGTTCATTAAAATGCTAGCACATATCGCATTAAGCAATTTCATGAAGAAATTATTTGATGGAAATGAATTTTTCACTTCTTTTTTCCATAGCCCGATAACAAAATATGCCGGTAAATTAGCTTTCAGTGTGCTTCGAGTGAAAAGGATGAAAACCAGTCACTTTTCCATAGCCATGGACATGCTGGTTGAGTTACCTGGGCTCACGTATTCGAAATTATTCTGAAAGAACATGTTGTACAGTAGTCCTTCTATCCGCATACTTTATTGCTTGTATAAGTAAGGTGCGCGGCAAGATTTATTAGTACCAAAATGTTCAATAACGAGTTTATTGAGATTTGGAATACCCAGAATTACGTCGTTCTGAATCGAGAGCACAGCCAACGCATCGAGCCTATCTTCTTGACCCATCCTGTTTCTGAGAAAGGTCTTGATGCGTTTAAATGTGCTGAAACTGCGCTCGAATTGCGCGGAAGAAATCGGGGTGGTCAAAATGATATTCAAAAACCTAGTTACTGTAGCAAAGCTGATAAAAAGTGAATTTCCAAAATGAAATTTGGGAAGTTCACTGGTAGTTTTAACTTCAGAAAAAGATGTATTATAATACAAACAACTCAACTCGCTCTTCAACCGAGCAATGTCGATCATCGCGCAATAACGAGGCACGGTCTGCAGTAGACCAGAGGAAAAATGAATTTTGTAGGCAAGGAAATTTCTCGGGTTTAACAGGGCGAAAGTAAGCGACTGGTCATTATTCTGACGATGTTGGATTTGAGACATTAGTATATCGCAGCATTCGTAAGCCTCAACAGTCAACAAGCAGGTTTTGTACAGTTACCCCACGACGTAAAAGCGCATTATCACCGGCGAATTGTACATTTTCCCGGATATATGCGAAATTGCCTCACAATTATGTGCAATACACAACTGGGCAGTAGTGCTACCAGTGATACGCGACTGAACAGTGGTATACAGCGTATCGAAGTGCATGAAAATGTCACAAGAAAGCTTTAAAAAGAACAAAAATTAATCATCTTTCAAGAGTCGTCTAAGCCCCACCGCTTGACGTATGGAAGTATCATCCCAGACTGGAGAGCTTTCAGTCGCGGAGAAGCATTCCTGAAGCTTCACCTTACTATCTGACACCCGTTGGACAACTATGGATTGGAAGTTCACAGCAGTGTTGATGCGCATCTAGGGAGCCGGTATTTGCATATGTCGCGCAATAAATCAGATCGCTTTGGTGAAACAGAGAAAAAGGGGGAGAAACCTGAAAGATTTGCAAAGAATATCTAGACAGAGAATATTACTGATCACATTTCCTTTACTACAAGATTGGACTGATGCGCGTAACAACGCAAAAAATGCGCATGCGGCTAAACTTCTTTCAATAAAACTTTTACGCTATGTCGCGAACCGCTCATGGCTGCTGCGCCGTCGTAGGTTTGCGCAATAAGTTTTGACTTAACTGATTAGGGTTGTAATGTTTTTATTCAATGCGGAAGAAATTTTGACAGCCGTCCGTTCGTCAACAGCCTCAAAGCTGTGGAATCGTTCGACTGACATACCCAATTTCGTGAACCGTAAAATTACGATAAGCTGTGTCATACACGTAATGTCGGTAGTTTCGTCAGATTGAGTAGGTAGAAATTCAGTGTCATCTATCTCGGAAAACAAATGCTGCAGATAGATCTGATATATCGAATAAATCACATCATTTTGATTACTATTTGAAGTGCGCTTAGCTGCTGTCGCAGTGTCGCGATGGTCGTGCAAAATGCTATCAATGGAAGCCGAGTATTTACTTAGATCCGAAAATACCCCCTGATTACGAGAGCATTTCTTCTTTTCGGGGCCCCGAAGGGGCAATTCAATCCAATAAATTTAATTGCATCAATCAACCGAGAGAGAACATGCCTATTCTTATCTGCAACATCATTGTGCTTGCTTACGCTGGAACTTTCATTGAGCTGCGACATGACATTTACTCGGGCTAGGAATTTATATGGAAAATAAGATGGACGAAACATCATTTCCGCCCAGGTCCGATAAATATTGAGAAGGAGGTACGGCGAGCCGTGTGCATAATGTTTGGTGACCTTTATACATCATTTATTGTTATAATATGAATGGAAAAAACATGGCCTAAATATCATTTCTGCCCTGGTCCGATGAATATTGAGAATGAGGTACTGCGAGTCGTGTGCATAGTGTTTGGGGACCTCAATACATCATTTAATTGCACTAGCCATGAGCACTTTGGACATTTGGGGTGTTTTCACACGCTCTGACATATGCTTCGGACCGCGATACCAAATTTTGTTCAAACAAGAGAAAAGCGCATGATAAAAAATTGTGATGTAGACACCAGGGATGGTGTGAACCTCTGGAAGGTTCAGGTTCGTGTGAACGCGAACCCTTTTCAAAGGTTCTGTGTGAACGCGAACGTGAACCTCATGACGTCATGTGACGTCATATTGCTAATTCCAACCCTATCTTTCAATGAAGTGATAGCCTATATTGCGGCTCTTCAAGATCAACTCGAATTACGTAGCAAGGCTCCCGGTAGTCAACGCGTACCACAACCAAATCCACTCTTGTATATCCTTCAATATATTCGTTGACTAAAGCCAAGGCGCATGAATCTTCTTTTTGCAGTGGAAATACGGAAGTGATACGGTGAACTAAAAGTTACACAAAAACAGAATCAATACTAGCCTACTGCGTCCTATCTAACAATGCAAATCTTACCAATTTATCCCGGCAACAATCCTACACTAACATCATTGATCTTAATTACTAATTATGCCTGTAGAAAGGTAAACAATTACTAAATATGCCAATTAAATATGAACAACAGCAGACCAAGAGCATGGCTTACTTCAGAATCACACGCATGGCTTGGTACTTCTAAACAACGATGGTACGCTATCGTTACAGCCTATATTAATGTGCACGATACCCAGTGACGACTCGGGTCACATAATGCCACAATGCTGAAGTACATATTGGCGATTTAGCGCGCTAAATGTATCAACTTATAGGCAATCAGATGATTTAATACTCCCATAAAATCAATATCATCCGTCGCTTTGCCAACAATTTCGACTACCCCACAAGTTATACGGCTGTAGCCAATACGTCAATCGCACGGATTTGGTGTCAATGATACAGTAAACATATGAAGTCAAGATTGACCCCGTACGCCTGCTAGGTTTGTTACATCAAAAAACGATATCAATCTCATTGATTGGCTGAATAAGCATCATTCGCTGACTACATGTAGTGTATTATGCTCTTGATGTTGTGTGATTGCGGATTAAGTTCACAGCTGAGAGTCACTAAATATTCACAAACGGAAAGCTGGATATTTCGAGCAAACTTTTGTAACGAAGCAAGTAAAATGTTTAGAATTGTCAAGGTGCATGCTCGTTTTGTGTTGATTTTTCGATACATAGAGTGGCCCGCAGTTCAAATGCAATAAATTCGAACCAAAGATGTCATATTGAAGTGAAAATTGTAATATATGAAAAAAGTCCACAGTGCAGAACCCACCAAGGTTTTGTTGTGAACGCGAACCTCCAAATTTCCGAGGTTCACACACAGAAAGCGAACGTGCACCTCGCGTTCACACCATCCCTAGTAGACAGCATTGCCAGAATGAAGCAACACGGTTTGTCACCAGCAGTGTACGCACAACTTCAGAGTTGTCTGCCAACAATTGCTGCTTTGAACGTTCCTTCTCCATTCTTGGCAAGCTACTTAGTAAGCAATGTTCCCTCTAATTTTTCAAGAGCCTGCGCAAACACGCCAACTCACTGCGCAGGCCCTCGGACAACAGTGCGCAACCACTCTACAATAGGGTGATAAACCCCCCCAGACCCCCTAGGGCTCTAGGCTTTTCCGGTACTTATCTTCTACATTGGGTGCCCAGTTAGTAGCAGCGTCCCTAAACGCGCGAAGCGCTAAAAATTTATGTAGTTCATGATTGCATCGGACAATATGATCGAGAATTGCATATATATTGCCATCAATTTTTATCCTCTCCCTGCTCACATAATCAGATTTACCGGTAGAGCTGATCCAGTGAGATGTGTTGGAATAGATATGCCCTCTAAATAATAATAAAACATCTTCGGGCGTACCCGTTGATATAATGACTACGTTACATGATGCTATTTCGTGACCCCTATCTGTTATGTCAAAAGATGTTGAAATCGTCAAAACGTACTAAAGTAAAAGACGTACACGATTTCAAATTGGTATTTCTTAACTGGAAAATAATGTTCCCTCGATATGGCATTTGTCTTGTTTTGGGACTCGGATTGCCAGGACAGGAATATTCGGCGCCAGCCATTTAGGCGCCGATGGACATGGACAATCACACAAATATTTGTATATATCGAAGTTTTCGGTCAGCACCGGGGCAGTCTTTTTCGCCCAAGGTTTTCTCACTGCTGATCGTTCTGGCGCACTTCTTGGAGTGGCATGTTATATAGCCTTTAACTTCATATGTCTTGGCGCGTCATGGTGTGGTAATGGCTTACGCTTAACTGCCCATCTCTATAAATCATGCGTAATTTTTGTTGGGAAAGGGTACCCAATAATCAGATATCTGACAATTATAAAACGCGCGTAGCGCGAAAAAAAATTCCTGGAAAATTCCAAAAAAATACACCATGATTTATGTTAATTCTCGAAATAATTTTGGACCCCCATCGAGCTCGGCCCCTCCAATTGGGGGGTTTGTGTGCGAAAGTTACGGACCTGAGTAAATCTTACGCAATGTTCATGCCACGCGGAGAAGACTATTCGTTAGTTTCTCGGAGATTAACTTCGAGCTAGCCCATTAATATTTATAACTTTGTTAAACCATGTTATTTCGCCATTCCCAGAAAATAATGCGCTATTGAAATGATATCAGTATCGCTCACGCGTACGAGGCCACACTAAAAAATATCTTCCGTGAGGCGCACGTGATAGTGAATTCTTATTTCTTCACGTAGCGCAATAGTTACCTTTGTGGGGCGCACTTGTACCTCGATTTCAGACTTTAGTGATAAAGCTATTTGGCCCTGACAATGTTCCGTCTTAATTTTCACGAATCTGCGCGCCTTCGTGGTCCATTGGACAACAGTGCGCAACAACTATAAAAAAAACATCATTTCTGATTTTTTGTGCGCAGCGTAGATTTTCTGTGCGCAGAGACCGTTTCAGCACTGCGCATTTGCGCACGTGCGCAGCTTAGAGGGAACATTGTTAGTAAGGACAGACACTTTCCACCCGAGAATGTAGTAAATTATCCTTTGTTGTAGAATCCTTTAAGATTTGATTCGTATATAGACGAGGTTGAAATACATTGCAAGGGAACTTATACCAGGAGGTAATTTCAGACCGTGGTGCACCAGACCCTTCAGGGAGATAAGCGCCACTACAACTTTTACCCATATTATTAATAATAATAATCTTTCGTTGTACTACAAAAATTTGTAATTATTTCTACCGTAATCCGTAATGTAACTACTAGAATTCTTCATAGGGCCAGATTTCGTCAAATTCATGTAAAAATTGTAAAAATTTGTCTGTTTTCGGGTCAAAATTTTTTTTCCGGCCAAACTACTTCGTAAGGAAAGACAGTTCCAACCATAAATGAAAATAATGAGCGCAATTCTAACATTATGTGGGAAAACTCCTAATTTTCATACGTAAGTCAAAATTTGGTCAGTATTAGGTTTTTTAAGATCTATAAAATGACAAAATTTTTATTTTTAGCTCAAATTATTTCGTTTTTTTAGGTAAAAAATCCTCCCAATTATGATATAGCAATACAGCTATATCATAACTGGGACGATATGGGACTATATACCTGTGGAACTATTTATGGGATTATGGGACTATGAACCTATGAGACTATACACCTGTTCTCTGTGTTACACAGGTATATAAAGTCTTCTCAATTTCGATGGCAGATTAACGCATACTACGACATGCAATACTCGTGATATATATTAAAATGGTTGCAATATAATATGCCGCAATTGTTACATGTACTAAATAATTACACCACGTAGTTGAAATATTGGGAATATTTATGGTATTTGGGAAATTCGATGCTGCATGACGAATGGATACGTAACGACTTTGTGACTATGTCGACTTTCGCAATTGTCATCGTACAGGCTTATACTTATTTGCGTAGGGTACATTCTCCCTTTTCGTAATATACTTATTGGCGTGGAGCTACAATGATGGCGTAGCGACGATGCTGTTTATCGGAAGTAAAATAATTTGCTAGTTTTGTTGATTCTTAGCGTCCAAAACAGCCATTGTATGGCGTGGTCAATGTCACTTTATAGTACTCTGCTCTGAATCATGCTATCTGTTTATCATTTAAATAGGTCCACAATTTAGTCACGATACTAACTGCCTACAGATCTTATTGGGCATCTACCCGTCTAGCTCTGGTGAATCTGTGCAGTTTGATCAAGCGCATAGCGTGACGGTAGTCTGGCATTGCTTCTCAAGTTGCTTAGGCCTGACGCCGCGAAGGCTTTTGATTTGGATATTTGTGGCGTAAAAGAGCAAAGCCGTATTGTTACTCGCAGTTTCTGTACTATTCCATGCATCATACATAGATAGCAGGGCAATAGTGTCAAAGAGCAGTAAAGAGATTCTATTAATTTCAGCTAAAGACCGAAATACATTCTTGGCAGGGTATCAATATGACCAGTGGATTTTAATTAGTAAATATTGCCGAATCAGGCAATCAGATAAATCAATTTAGCTTGAGGTAGGCGTAAATCAGGGGTTCTCAAAGGGTGGGCCATGGCCCACTGGTGGGCCACAGAGCATTTTGAGGTGGGCCACAGAGCTATTTAGAAAATTTCAGAATTGATGTAAGTTTAGTTATATTTCTTATGTTATTCGCTAAAAATATATTCGTATTATCTAATTATACGTAGGCTACATAGCTACAAAGCTTTTCATCCGACCCTGATTAGACGTAGTGCACGTATGAAGTCAGCATGTACAAATCGAAAACGTTCTGGAGAAACGGCGGCTTTTTCTACTGGCTATGACAACCTACGGCTAACAGCAACTAAAATAATTTCAAGCGTATAATAACTGGAAGCTAATGCTGAAGTAACCAAGTATTCCGGCAGCGTCATATGCCGTATGCAGTTGAAAGGGATATGCAATGAACTCGCAATGAAGTGAAATTGATGTACAGATTTACTGTACGTCGGCAGGCCGTATTATTGTAAGCTAAATATAGCCATAATTGCAAATTATTAGCAACTTCTGGCGGATGTATACTGCACCACCGCAACGAATCTTAATGGATTGAGGATTTATCGGAGCGCATTAATCTTTGAAGTCGGTTTAAAATGTCCGGCCTGGAAATCATTGTACATAATGAAAAAGTCACAGGAATGGATTGTATCATTGGATTGAATATTCTGACATCGCAACTTACGTTGTTTTGGTACAAGACATACAAACATTACAAAGTACATCATGCATATGGAAAAATCTTTTTTCACTTCTCTGTAGTACCCCATCCACCAATGAATTGTTCGATGCTGGCCCAGAATGACTATAATATTCCCCACAATCGTATCACTAAAGTCCAAATCACACAGTGTGGGGATCTGATCATTGTGTTTCACGACGCGAATGGAGGAGCGGACGAAAATAATATACTTAGGAGTTTTAGCTTATGATCTACCAGGGCCGTAACTACCCCACCCACACCGCCAATTGGGGAACTCGAAGGGGCCCAATATTATGTCGTTGGTCGTTTGTTGGAGGATATTTATTCAACTTAAAAAATGTTTCGCGCTTCGCGCAATTTCATATCCCGGGGATCGATATTTAAATATCAGCTGTTAGAGAAAAATGCGCATATTTTTGAGAAATAGGCATATCGGCGCTGTCCATGACCACGCATTAAACAGGATTATGACTCTAATATATCAGGTGGGCCACAGCACATTTTTAAACCGGAAAATGGGCCACTGCCAAGAAAGGGCTGAGAACCCCTGGCGTAAATAAACGTATGCGTGTCATGACGCCTTGTTATTTTGGTCTGCTCTTCAGTGAATATTTTCATCAAAGTTCGATATTGAGCTATAGTAGCCTAATAAAATAATTATCGGAACCCGCAAGAGATTGTTTGGAGGAGATATGGCATATGTAGCCATACTTATATTATTCACTGCAATCATACATCAAGCACACGGACAAAGTGAGTTGAAGAACGTCTTATTTGAAACTTTATCCGCATTAAGATCGTAATTGGCTGGTTTATCCTGACTAACCTTTCACTCCATTGATAGATATTTTAGCATAACAGTCTTTATTTGGATGAGTTTTCAATCGAGATCTGGCGATTGCACTGGAGAATTGCTGTAACTAACTTGTACGCCAAGCTATACGCTTTAAGTGTTTGGAATACCGTAGAGGTACGCCCCGAAACTGCGACATCAATGGACTGTCGGATAGAGTCCGACCCGACCGAGGTCGGCTCAAGAATTGCTACATGGGTGTTGACGCTTATCTCGGCACCTCCCAGACATCTAGCCTGCGTAGCGGTGTCCTACAAACGTCGTGAACGAAAATGGATAGTGCTAAAATTCGCCAGAACAGGAATCATAAAAAACCTTAATGGTCTGGTCTTTAGTTGGATTATGCCCCATCGAATGGAACTGTCACCGGCTCGCTTTACTGCATACTATCGATGAATTCATGTAACAGAACTGGCTGAAAAATAAGACTTTTGTAATAGAAACTAGTAAAATGTTTAAATTATCAAATGCCTCCATAGCTCATTTATGCGATGGTATCGAGTCGAGCGTAGTTATCGTTACTAATCTGTCGTAAATCCATTTTCAACTTGGTCAATTACCACATACATTCCAGTTCGATACTATTATGGATCTAGTGCGGATACTCTACTGACTTGACTAAATTGCCAATATACCTTCAACATATTCAAATTAGAGACGAGACGGGACGTTCACAAATGAAAATCCGAATGACTTCTTTGTGATCGCAGTCATTTTTACCTGGTGATGAAGGGACCATGGGTTTGGAGCCGGAGCCCCGGAGCCGCGCATTTTCAGCGGAGATGAAGCCGGAGCTCTCCATGAAATCCAATTGGAGGCGGAACCGGAGCTGGAGCCAGTTGTTTGGAAAGTAGTTCTGGCTCCGGTGTATTCCATAAGATGCCAGGCTACTACTGATGGCTGAATTCACATAGAATCCACATAATGCTACGGTAATCGTTCACAAAATTAAGAATTGCTGGCTCGTTATCACCACCTTCGGTAACTGACCATGTTCAATAAACATTGCTCATGTTCACGTTCATACAAACCTTGGTAAAGTTGATATGCCGCGCTTGCTCCGTAATTACTATAGTATGAGTATTGTGTATTCATCATGCCCGCAATTTTGTTATCAGCACTGATACGATTCGATGGCCAATTGTCTAGTTCGAAAAATCACCATGATCACAATGTATGTCATAAAACGGGATTGATGCTTGATGCTGAGCAAATTTAACTAACTAGTAATGAGACAAATATATAAGCGACGCAAGGGGTTAAAAATACGTTACTTTGCTGCTCATGTTGATTTGGAGGCGCGCATGCCGCACGCCGAAAAACACCGTCTTCCTTCTGAAATGTATGAGCAGATGCACTTTCTTTGTCCGTGGTTTTTTAATCGTAGCGTGACATTGGGCAGTGTGTTAATGTGTATGCCTGGTGCCTATGAATTGAAATTCATTCCATCGCATGATCGTTTATTCCAATAACGAAGTAGGGAAATGCATCGAAGCAGCCCAGAACGCCACTGATGTCTGCATACAATTCTCTCGATGCTAGCTTTCAATGCGATGTCCGAGCCCGTAACCCCGCTGTTGGATATAAGAGGGCTATTAGTGAATAGATGCGCGTTTCTAAATTTTTAATCATCAAAGTTTGTGTATTCATTCTTGTCTGCTTGATACACTCGTATTCTTGAATTGTGGCGCAATGAAGGTCCTTTGTGAGCTTGTAATTTCATTCGTTACTTACTTGTACAATGTACAGTACACGGCGTTGAATTAAGTTGTCAAATATTGATGCAACTCCAGCTTCTCATTGGCAATAATTCTAAGTTGATTCGATTCGTTTGAAGGGGAACCTTCTTTACTCCAATAAACATGATCGACGACGGCCGGACGGGCTGGTAACGAGCGCACCAATATCGAAGTTCAAACCATCGGGTATTTGGTAGAAAGTGGATTTCCGCTGATAAGGTCGTGACATTCGCTCATTTTTGCAGTTACACTTGAACAAATCGCACCATTTCAAGATTGAATTACAGTGTATGGCTTGAATTTACCGAGCGCAATATGATACTTCACGTCAATGTTTTATGCTGTACATTGTGCACAATGTGTACGTAGCGATGACATGGAGTAACGTGCGTTCTCGCGCGGCTACGACGTCATTGACAGACGACTCGATGTAATTACACGGGAGAGGACGTTGCATACTCACAAAATGACGGTTCTTTGCGACGACTACAACATAACCATTCGATATTTTTCCGAGCCGGAGCCGGATGAGCTGGAGCCGAAGCAGTGATATCAATGAGCTCCGGGGTTGAACTGGAGCAGTATCAAACTTACGACTGCTACAAAGCCCCGATAATGACAGGGTGTTGGTTGATCTTTGATTATAATTACAATGCTGTTAACATTCAAGTTACGTTTAACCTTCAGGCACGTTGTATTACCGTATTTGTGCGGCTTTTCCAATATATATATGTATACCTGAACTCGTTGTATTCTAGTTCTAGGATAATGTTAAGATAGACTAGGGGTGGGCAAACTACGGCCCGCGGGCCGCATGCGGCCCGCGAGAGTCTAAAAACACTTATTAGGAGTAATATTGATAAAATGCGTACTAAAAATCAATTTGATGCAGGGACTTGATTAAACTTCTTCTCAGTATATTTCACCATGAATATTCTAAGGCAGTGGTTCTCAAACGGGGGAGCGTGAGAGCATCTGAAGGAGGGGCGCGAAGCTGATCTCAACTAATAAAATTTTCGCCCTTCGCGCGATTTACATCCAGTTGAAAATATGACTCGATATTCAGTCTGAATTTCATGTTTAAAAATTTCTCATCCACAGTCGTAACCTTCCATGTCATCAAACTATCCGTTAGGCGCGCGAAATATTTCACCATCATAAGGGGGTGGGGGGTGGGGCGTGTTTTAAAAAGGTTTGCGAACCACTGTTCTCAAGTAAATACTTCTCATATTATTTTTATGTTCAATTTCTGGAGCGACAGCCATATCTCAGAGCCCACGCAGTTTGAAAGGTTTCAACACTAGTTTTAATTATTTCAGTGATGTGCTTATGAAAAACGATTCGCGCGTGTTGTAGGTATATTCGTTCTCTGTATGCGTAGAATTAGGGTTTTTAAATGTTATCCACACATATAGAAGCATGTTTAAAGCTAACATGGTTATGATGCTGTCAACATTGTGTGTCCTTGATCTGAACCAAAAGCGGGATTAGTAAATCTATGAACAGATTTAAATTTCGATCCTGTTCTAAGAATCTGGACAACCGACTTTCATCTTTATAGTTTTGACGAATTGGTTATTGAGGTCGACCAGCCTTTAAAATCTCGCCACTGTTTCTGACGCGTGTACGATATCATCAAAGCAATGTTTGTTTTGTTTTAAATAAGCATATCTCCATGTCCTCACTATAAAATCAAATACCAATATTGCGTTTTGGTTTATAATCCCAATTTTATATAGTGCGGCCCGCGAATGGATTCAGATGTTGAATGCGGCCCGCGAGCTCAAAAGTTTGCCCACCCCTGAAATAGACTCTCGTTGGCCATCGGTAATATTAGCTGTGCTTCGTATTCCCTTTGACACAGCGTTGCCTTTCGCAACCGGTAAATTACATTAATAAATTAAGATGCGTTGCTCGTATACGAATTTGTTCCGATCTTCACACATATATAATTATAACCATTTTAATTTCAGCATGCGATTGGAAATTTACGCAACCATCGGACGTCACTGTAGAATACCTAATAGAGAGCGGGAAGTCTGCTAAATTCAACGTTTTGGTTTCCGGCGAAGTCCTAACCACTGCTGATCGTGTTACATGGAAATACAACGATGTGAGTACAGTCTATATTGTATTATATAACGGTCCAATATACGGCTATGTCAATGTCGCCGTCTTCTGTAAACACTTTTTTCATTTCAAGTTTGCAAATTTAAATTCCTCAATTCCGCAATTTGTCTAGCTTTTCGAGAAGTTCTGCAGTTTCTGTAGGTCAGGGTCATAGCATTTGCCGGGATGAAAATTGGTGGGGGTGGGGGATTTGATTTAAATCAAGAGGTGACGTCATGAATATCCATTGCGACGTAGTGCAAAGAAATGACATCATATTGTATAGTTAATAAATTCAAGAAATCAGTCGTGGCATTCGCCCTTGGCTAGACCCACTATAATGTCGAAATGATGGACAGAGGTAATATAATCCGGTGACGTCACGGTTTTCAAACTCAGTACCAAAGCGGTCCTGTGAACCTAGTCAGAACCATCTCAATTGACAAACAATAAGATATTGTCTAATGGATGGGTTCTCAACCCCTCTTCTCAACTCCCTTTAGACCGTCACGGACCCCCGCTGACCCCCATTTCTAGATCAAATTTAGCTCAATTATCGTGCAACCGCCATCTATCTTGTGCATATGTTAATTGTATGCTCGATAAACAGCGTCAAAACGATTTTTCTTGAAAATAACATTATAGTATTTATGTAGAAATTGGGAATATTTTATTCCATTTCAAGGTGGATTCAGTAACTGCATTTCTTGAACCACACCAGTGGTTCTTAACCTTTTTTCTCCAGGACCTCATTTCAAAATTTGACTGAGCCTGGTGCCCCCCATTCTAAGGACTGTAGTAAAACAATGGGTAAGTGGTCGAAGTCCTGTTTCGGGTTGAGACTTCACTGTTAGACCACTCGACTAATTATCGGTATAATTGTATGTGCTATCTTCGGGATCAAATCAAGGTTGTTATACCAACCATCGGATAAGGCCTGCGAGCTCATAACATTTGGTTTTAAATCGATATATACATCCCGAATTCTCCTCTGCGATTGGCAATACGGGGAAGTTAATTGCATTGGGTTTCGTTTTATTGCTTTGTGTGAATACTAAATCAAGTGAGAATGTGGTAGAGATTTGCTCACATTAAATTTAGTCCTGCATCAAGCTCTTAACTCTAACATGGATGGGGTAACAACAGTAAGCATTATCATCCATTATGATACGATGATAAAGTATTCTGACGATTTAATTTTGTAGCTTTCTGATACAAGTATATTTAGTTAAATATTTAGGCCAAAAAGCGTCAAAGCACTTTTAATGTACAAAAGGCATCAATCCAAGAAGTTGTACAGTAGCCTACAGTGCCTTTTCGATTCCGACACGCAGTGTGTACAGGACAAAATACCTAGTTCAAAACATTTTGTGGAAAATAACCCGAGCTATCAGTATAAGCATCAGTTCATTAATATTTTCATCATTTCGAAACAGCACAAAGCTGCGATACAATGAAAAGATAGGAAGGTGTCGAAACGACTTGGAGTAGCTAGCGTGTCGGGAGTGTTACAACTGGGAATTCGCAATCCAAAATTACGCGAAATCCATTTTACACGAATAAAAATAAACCACTGCATTCATGGAAACATGATCGGTGGATATTTCGCGATGAGCGCAACGACAAACGTTGTGATTTGACAGATTTTGTTGAATGTTAGTTTGCAATGAGAACTCGGGGATATATGGAACTATTGTTCTACTATATGATCATATTTCCTTAGTACAATATACAGTGTTGGGATGACTCGAGTCACCTTTTTCGTATGACTTGACTTGACTCGGCATATCAGAAATGTGGATTGACTCGTGACTCGGAGCAAAATTCACGAGTCAATTTCGAGTCATCAAGCAATCCATGTCGATAAAAATCATTTTATCTTGTATAGGTTCGGATCGTACGCAAAACGCTGGTGTAACCCGTGAAAGCGACCAATCATTCAATTATCGTGATCGTGCGTTCTACTGAGCCTCCATTGTTCTCTCACAGATAAATTGATCGCAAACGAAGTGATCGAAGCTTACGCTGTCGAAAACTTGTATAGTAAAGTAATTTAACAGCAAAATGTATATTTTTGTTCTCTGTTCTTAACTTAACCAAACCTTGTTTTATTGAAATTGAATTCCAATATAGTTTATATAGTCCTCAACCATTGGCGCAGGATGGAATTGTATTAATATCAATCTGTAAATGGGTAATGTATTGCATCTTATCATTTCGTTTCTCTATTCTCTATTTTTGCTGGTAACTATAATCCGAGGCTATGCAATTATTTACGAATAGTTAAGCATTTCTACGTATATGTGAGGGATGAAGCGCCTTATTGCGTGTATATTTAACTCTATATTCGTTCATAGGTCCAGAATCAATGACCACTCAATCTGTATGTCAGACAGCCAGCAAAACGCAATGACGTAACCATGCCTCATACTTCGAAAAGACAACTTGACTTGAATTGTGACTTAACTCGTGACTTGACTTGACTTGACTCGACTTGACTCGAGTCACCTCCAAAAATCGGGTGACTTGACTTGACTCGAGTCAACTTCGAAAATCGATTGACTTGACTTGACTCGAGTCAAAATGTGCAATGACTCGAAATGACTCGTGACTCGAAGGTAGTGACTTGATTCCAATACTGACACCATCCACTGCGAGACCATTTTTCTTCAGTGCCCCCCATACCGCCCCTGTGCCCAGCCCCCCCCCCCCCATTTCGCCTCAGAGCGTTTCCATCCCATTTTAAATCCGCTGTAGACAAGGTTAAGAATCACGGTCGTGTCTTGAAATGAAAGAGTGCCGAAAATTAATTTCAACAAAGATAGGTGGTGGTGTAACGCTTCCGAAGACACCTTTAGGTGTCAGCGCAACATATGTGGCACCAAAATTGAGAAAAATATTTTTTAATGAACATATAACGTACAGCTTAATCCATTCTAGTAGCTCATCTCGAAGTTATTGTAGAATACCGGCTATATATATCACAAGAGAAATGGATTTTCGCAATCAAAGTTTTTCCAAAACCGCAGCAACAAAACATCTCTAAACAGTAATATGTTTGTATCAGTAGGCTAGTGACAATATTACCATTAAAATGTGCTTGCACAGCGGATTATTGCATCTCATACGACCATTCTATTTATGAGAGTCCTCAATTTTTTTGCAGTTATGAAGCGAAACTGTCTTGTGATTTCTTTAATTAAAAGAATACAAATTAGATTATCAACCATTTTGCAAATTTGGAGGTTTCGCGGACCCCCTGAAAATGCTTCGTGGATTCCCCGTGGAGAACCACTGGCATAATTGCTAATACATATTCTGCGAAAATTCTGGTCCAAATCACCGTTCGCGTAGCCGAATAATGCCTACACTTCAACCTTCCCTGTCCTTAGACAAGGAAGTTCCAATGCGACATTACATTTTCGGACTCGTCACGATTAATTTCACAGAAACACAACCATTCACGGGTTTGTACCATCTTTCTAGTGTATGAATATTTTCTAGATTAGTGATTTTCAACCTTTTTGAGCACCTTCCGCACCTTTTTTGCAAAATAAGTTTCATTTGCACAAGCCATCGATAATTGTCATACAAAAACAAAATGGGGCGGGGGGCCATGGTTCAAGTTCACTGACCCAAGTTCAAGTTCATAGAACATAGTAAAGTTCAAGTCCAAGTTCGTGACAAAATACAAGTCATAAACTGGTTTACTATGCCTGCAAATGGTTGGATATGACAAGAGAAAGTATACCACGTTGCTTCATGCCATTAACTGGGCGGTAGGGGTGCGATTAGATACTGTTCTTGAACTTGACCGTTAAGACCACTCACCGACCACGCCCATATTAAGTAAATTGTTCATGTATTTCCGATTTTTCGACATCTGGCGAGCCGCGCTGTTTACGGTCACGGTTGACGGCTTGTTCAAAACCAGGCAACGGTGGCTACGCAGTGAGGAATGATTTTTGACTCTCTGACGTTATCTTGGGGCTCAGTATTGAAAAATGAGAGAGGGAAAAAGATTTCTTTGGGAAGAAGTTTGTTTATCTAGTTTTATAAAAAAAAACTAGACATGCCATGGGGTGTTGATCGACGACGGAAACGGTAGAAGACCATACTCCGCCCACTTTTAAACTAAAACAGCTCAGATTCAAGTCATAGTGAGGTCACGGTATGAATTTGAAAAGTGACGGTCAGTTCTGCAAAAAGTGACCCCTATTAAATGAGTTAACAATGTTTTGTTAGGATATGAAACTAATAAGCTTTTATAGTTTAGGTAGGCCATCAGGTGTCACATTAAAAAAACTATTTTCCCTCGTTTTGATTTTAACTGTAGTGCATTAAAACCCTTTTCGGCCAAATAATTTGTTGGGCTTTGTTTATAAATGTCTACTAGTGCCTGGATGATTAGGTCTTCATGAAAACCATCCAGCTCTCCTATCCAAAATACGCGTATTCACCGATCGAAAAAGGCCTGCTGGCAGAAATCGACACAGAGGTTTCGGAGGCTCCAGTTCGTCGAAAACAGGCCCTTGAAACTGGCGTCAATTTTAAACTGCTTAGCTTCAGCTCCGGAACTTTCGTCTACCATGAATTAGCTCCGGCTCCAAACCCGGACCTTATTGATACCGTTGCTCCGGCTCCATATCCGGCTCCGTAAACTTTAAAATCGTTCAGTTATTACTCAATTACGACCGTTTCGGCTATATGACCACACAGGGATTGTAGTGCCTAAACGTCATTTTGTGTGGGTATGCTAAGTCCAATAACGTTATTATTACTCTGTGTTGACTGCCGAGAACGTCATAGCAGTGTTGGGATCAAGTCACTACCTTCGAGTCACGAGTCATCTCGAGTCATTGCAGATTTTGCTTCGAGTCAAGTCAAGTCAATCGATTTTCAAAGGTGACTCGAGTCAAGTCAAGTCACTTATTTTTTGGAGGTGACTCGAGTCAAGTCGAGTCAAGTCAAGTCAAGTCACGAGTTAAGTCACAATTCAAGTCAAATTGAATTTTCGAAGTATGAGTGATGATTCAAAGTCATTACATTTGCTAGCTGTATGAAAGACAGATTAATTGATCATTTATTTTAATCAAATAACGAATATCTAGTTAAATATACATGCAAAAAGAAGGTGTATCCCTCACGCACAAGTAGAACTGCTAATAAAGTACTTGAGTAACTGTACAGCTACATACTACAGTCAGTTCTTATCAGTCAAAATATAGGACCTAATACAAAGCTTCGAGAAGTTGAAACAAATTGATGTAGTACAATAGCCTACGCTACCCATATATACACGTCCGTGAGAATATAAACGCACACAATATATTCGTTCGATTTAAATGATACAAGAGGATTGGAAAATGTGAACACAAGTCAATGTAAGCATTGAGCCGTCTGAGAATCAGAGACACATTGCTATTTAGATTAATTTTCTACTTTGCGGTCAATTTATTTGTGATCTAACAATTGAGGAACCTTGTAACATACAATCATTGAATGACTGGTTGTTATCACAAGTGACACCGGCGTATCTCGAACAATTCGAACATACACAAGATGCAGTGATTTAATCGACACCGCTTACTTGATGACTAGAAATTGACTCGAAAATTTTGCTCCGAGTCACGAGTCAATGCACATTTTTGAAGCTCCGACTCAAGTCAAGTCAAGTCATTTTTCCAAAGTGACTCGAGTCAAGTCAAGTCATACGAAAAAAGTTGACTCGAGTCTGACTCGAGTCCAGTCATGACTCGAGTCATCCCAACACTGCGTCATAGTTGCATGAGAACTCACTTTACCCTACAACATTGATGTGTACCGCATCAACACACTGATGCGATGTAATGATACCGGGGCTGCACTCGCTCCTATCAAGTCATACAGTTGACTGTAATCTCGAAATTGTGCAATTGTTCCAGTGTAACTGCAGCAAGCGCAACATGAGCACATGCTCACTTTCTATAAATACTTAATGGGTTGAAATTCGATATTAATGTACTCGGTGCCAGTCCGTCTGGTGTCGATCAAATTTATGGGAATATAGAATCCTTCAAATGAACCTAAAAAATTCAGAATTCGTGCCACTGAGAATCTGGTGCTGCATCAAAATTTGACCACTGACGCCGGGCATTACACAATGCAGTACAGCAGTGGTTCTTACCCTTGCCTAAAGCGCCCCCCAAGGGGCGCTGGCGATTTTGAAGGGGGTGGAAACGCTCAGGGAGCGATATGAGGGGCGCTGAATAAAAATGGCTTCGCAGTGGATGATGTGGTAGTAGAGCATATCCGTAATGAGTATTCAGAGCAAATTAACATTCCACAAACATGTCAAATCCCGAAATTTTTGGTCGCGCTAAGCGACGATGTTTGCTACATATGTTTTGATAAATGTAGTGGGTTATTATAATTTATGTAAAACGAATTGTGCGTACCTTTAGATCGCCAATTTCTCGTTAAAACACTGCCCTCACGCTTGCTAGGGTTATTTTCAACAAAATATTTCGAATTAGGAATTATATCCCGCAGCGCACAGCGTGTGAAAATCGAAGAAGGAAGCACTGTATATCACTTTGAGAGAGAGAGCTTGTATTTGAGAGCTACAAAATTAAATCGTCAAAGCAATTCTTCATCGTATCATGAAGGATGATGCTATCTACCTCAGCTGCTACCTCGCAGGCGAGCGTTATATAATATGAGTTGCTTTGTTTAGAATTCATTCATGCTAAATATAATAACTGGGTAAAGTACTAAATTCAATGTGAGCAGATATATGCATCCCATTCTCAGTTACTTACTCATTGCTATACAAGGCACTAAAACAAAATCCAATACCAATAATTTCCCCGTATTGCCAATCGCAGATGTGAATTCGGATGATTCGAACCACAGGGTATGAGACCGTACTCGATTGTTGTTACAACAACCTTGATTTGACCCTGAATATAGGCCTACCACACACAATTAAATATATGATTTATTATAGTCGAATGGTCCTCGAGCGCGATTACAGCGTGAAATATTTCCAATACCCAATTCCCGAAAAGACCGGCTAAACTTTGACCTTTTACCAGGACCGAACTGCTGCAACCCCAACGTTAATCGGTGAGCTCGAAGGGTGCCCTAAATTATTTCGCTGAATGAAGAAATATGACACATCATGTTTTGACGATTCCCCACCGAAAAATACTCATAATTATTGAAAATAGAAATAGGCATTTCGGTGTCGGCCATTACCGCGCCCCGATGCACGAAGACATATGAAGTTCCGGCCAATATGGAACTGCGAGAAGTGTGTCAAAAAGATCGTCAGCGAGAAAACCTTAGCCGAAGAGGATTGCCCTTATATTGACCGTAAACTTCGATGTATATAAGTCTAATTGTCCATGGTGCTTAAATCGCCCGTACCGAATTATCATGTCGTCGCAATCTGCACCCCACAGGACAATTAACATCCATCAGAGAAAATTATTTGCCAGTGAAGAAGTACCAATTTTGAATCGTGTGCTTACTTTAGTTTAATACGTTTATGAATTTCAATATCTTTTGACTATATATCGGACAAGCGGTAACAAAACGACAACATATAACGAATTAATTGTACCAACGGGCACGCCCGAATATGTTCGATTGTTAATTACGCGGCCTTAATTTTCCAATACAACAGCTCACTCAGCGCTACTGATAAATCTGATTACTTGGGCTGAGAGGATAAAAAGTTTATAGCGTCATATATATATGCAATTACCACCTATTCATGCATGCATTATAGAAAATCTTGGCGCCTAGGGCGACCAGGTCACACAAACTTTGCTGACTAACGAAATCACGTGAAGGGATTCTGAAGGGCGAAGCCCTCAGAAGTTTGATTTATCACGCTATGGGTGCGCAAGACAATCGTTTTTCAGGGGGGCTGACGAAGTGCTGTTCAGAGTTGGATCAATGGTATTTTGTAATTAAGCTGAATATAATGAATTACATTTTTTCATGTAATTGTAATTGTAATGGAAGCATTTTAATTTTGTGTAATTGTAATTGTAGTTGTAATTTGATCAAAATTTTGCTCAATTACAATCACAATTACATTTTCATGGAAACCTGACAATCACAACATAAAATAATCAATCAATCAATCATTTATTCGTCGCACCAGTGAAAATCTGGTACGAACCAGACTGACGACGAGGGGCCTTAAGACCTTCACCACATGTAATAATTAGCCTATTTACATCGGTGTTCTATGCGTGCTGCGTTATAACCAAATAATTCAGTCACGCTAAACCGTTTCCCATACTTCAGTAGCAACAGAAAACTTTGTGAATTACAATATAGGCTAAACCAGTGGTTCTCAAACTGGGGGCGTGCCCTCTTGGGCGGCGTGAAAGCATCTGAACGGGGCGTGACGCTCCAGTGAGCTGAAATCATTTCCGCGCTAGGCCCGATTCACCTCCGTTTTATGGTTATTGCTCGGTGCATAGTCTAAATTTCGTATTGGAGAATTCTCTCATCAACAGTCATTCATAACCATCAATACCATCAAACTATATGTAAGGATTGCTAGCTTTCTGGTTGCATTGTGTTCTATAACGATGAGGGTGACACGAAATGTTCACTGTCATTAAGGGGGGCTTGTTAGAGCTAAACTAAATCTTAATATTTTAAAAATGGTTGAACAGCAAATAAACTCTTCTGAAACCCGTGCAGAACCATTTACTACACCACGGTCAAAGTTTTTTAAATCTCTGACCAGTATCGAGGCCTGTTTCAACAATAATAGCAAAAAAATTCAAGTTTCCAACCAAGGCTTCATCGAACTTGATCACGCATTCTTAGAGATGTTATCCCAGTCTTACCCCCAATCTTGGCCAAATTTACTGGGGCCAGAAACTTTTCGCACCCTAATGTTCATCAAATGCAATCCAACAGTTTCCGAGCAAGGGAAAATGTAAATGCGAACCAAAATATTGTAATTCTTAGTTATCAGGAGGTTCTTTCCTTTTGCATTTATTTTAATTTTATGCATCTTATCGGTATCATCCTTATCGCTGACGCCTTACCAATTACATTTCATTATCTTGACTCAGCTCTGAGTAGCCCAATCATTTGATTACATTTCATTGACTGTCCTGTAGCCTATTCGCTGTTAGTCGCTCAAACCTTTGGTTCTTAACACTCGCTTGAAACATTTTTCTGTGCTTGTAGTTTTCAGTACTCATGATTAGGAATAGGTCGAATACGCTCGAGTTTATTTTTTATATTAAAGGGTATTCTACATATCAGGAATGAAACATGAATAGCTTGACATTGCTGCTAATTACGTCGCTACGGTTGTCAAAGAACACCTCTTTACTGAATCAATTACCTGTTTAAAAGTAATTGTAATTATAATTGTAATTAATTGCATGTTTAAGAGTAATTGTAATTGTAATTGTAATTTGATATTTTTAGCATTGAGTAATTGTAATTGTATTGTAATTAAAAACATGCAAGGAAGTAATTGTAATTGTAATTGTAATTGACGTGGCGTCGCTTCGTCTAATTACTTATTGTATTGAATTTGCTCCGCACCCGCAAGCACCAGTCCCATTTTTGAAATGCATAGTGATCAATATTTTTCGAACCGCACAATTGGTCATCAGTGCGTCCCACAATACCGCAATTACGGAGTATGTACGGCTTATTTTGTATACGGATCATTCCATACACAGACAACCGATGTTTACACCACTATCTCTTCAAATCTCCTGAAATTTGGTACACGCACGGATGAGCTAATTCCAAAACAGGATAAACTTTATTTTGAGAAAATTAGACTTTGGGGTCAAAAGGTATGTCACTTTGAAAATTGACAATTTTTTGGTCATTTCGGGTCTGCACATTTAAGGTTTATCAATGAAATATTCAAGAAGCCGTAGCTAGATGTTCGACGCAGTAGAGATACGGCACTTGCAGTTATCTGAAGCTTGTATGATTGTCTATATTTACGAACGAAATTTAATGCCCAGTAAGTTAGTGTCAAAGGTTAAATTTAGGGGAAATTTGGTCAATGGTCTAAAATCAGTCAGACGTTGCACGACGTAGACGGCGGATTGCTCAAAAACATATCAAAATATTTAGGCACATAAATAAATGTTTGCTTCAAGGACAATTCGTTTATAGCTGACTGATGTTAGTTTTGAGACTGTAAAGTGATTAAATTGCAGTTTCAAGAACACACTGGCCTTGTTTAAAACATGTTTGCTTTAAATTGATTTTTGTTTTAAATGCAACCCTAGCCATAGTGCCAACATAGTGACATTGGATATACCATAACTATCCACAGTGTATTTTTTGCACGGAATTCAACAAATATTACATACACATTAACAGATCGCTCTGGTGCCGTGGCGACACAAAATTTTTCCCTTTGCGACCCACACTTTAATAACCCTTGAAGAGCTAAAAAAATTGCGTCACGTTGACTTGTAACTGTGAGTCAGTACTCTTTAATGATGGTATATACCAAGGACGGGCAACAAACGATCCGCGGCCCGGATCCGGCCCGCGGACAGTTTCTCGTCTTACATGATAATGTGGCGCGCGACCCCAGTCTGTCAATATTCTCCACTGCTTGCTTACTACGTCAAATATTAGTGACTGTATGTTATTATACACGTGTATGCGCAGCGTGCGAGAGTGGAGCTTACGCGTAAATGCATTATTGGCATTTACGATGCACTCAGCCCTATGAATTGATATAGTGGTAAAATTGGGGTACCGGGCTTACCGAATCGAATGCTTTGAAACGTTAATCAAGGATTGCATCGTGCGTTGATTGATCACAGAGAAACAAACATGGTGGCACCTGTATGACAATGCTGTTCTCAAATCCACATTGTATTCGTCATTATCGGCGAGAAATGGTTTGAAGTGATATGCTGTCGGTAAAATACGTTCAATAAATACGATTCATTCCTTGTATATGCGGATAAATGGGGGAACAATGTATCGATTCAGCAATCCGGCCCGCCAAGTACTTAATTTTTCTATATCAAGCCTGTGGACCAAAAATATGGAATGACATTCCTTTAGCCATGAGGGAAATGTCTTTTTCAGCCTTTTGTCGCGAATTTAAATCTCATTTACTCTTGTCATATTGAAGTTAGTTAGATTTGCATTGTAATTGCCGTATATTGGATTTGATAATCTTACGTTGCCAAATTGTTTCTTTTTTAGAATTTGAACTGACAACTCTGTACATTTATCCATCTTTTATTCATTTTTTGTTTTCATTGCATTTCATTCTTTAGTTTACTTCTTTATTATTGTTGCCTGTTACTCTGTTGTTGTTCCAACTTACCCCTGTTCTACCTGTTTTTAATTTATTCTTGAGGCGAGACTCTATTAAAAGACGATTTTTGTACTCCATCGCTGCAGCTGACTAGATGGTCACTAAGGAACCGTATCGCTGCAACATGTATTTTGTTTTTGAATGTAATTTTTTTGCTCAATAAAAACTGTCTCTCTCTGACTGGAGAAGTTGTCCGCCCATCATGGTATAGAGCAGTGCTTTTCAACCTTTTTGAGCTCCGTTTGCACTTTTTTTGTAAAATAAATTTCATTCGCACAAACTAATCGTTGTTATACAAAAAGAAGATGAAGATAGGCCTACTTAACAACATTTTGTTCAGATTTGCAACAAATTGGCTAGTATGTAGCTTAAGCTAACAAGTGTCTTAATAAAAAGGCAACTTTTTTCGCTCGCTTTGCTTTCAATTATTTCACTAAAACCCTTCTCGGCCGAACAATGTTGTTGGGAATTTGTACGAAAATGTCTACTTAGGGCTTGGATGGCCAGGTCTTAAAATCTGTTCTGCACCCCTATCCAAAATGAAGCGTATTTTCTGCGAGTGAAAAATGCTTGCTGGCAGAAATCGTATTTAAGAGCTGGACACAAAGGTCCCGCGAGGCTCCAGTTTGTCGAAAGGATGAAAAACCCACATGTTTGTGTCGAAGCTTTCGCTTTATTTCTTTGGAACATAAGGTGCAAAACGATCAAGAAGAGTAGGCATATTAGAGCTCGCTACCTGGCTCCAACTTCTGTGTCGCAAGTTTATGAGAAGAACAAATAACTCGCGATACTGTGTGTTGTACTCTTTAGCTCAATCTAACTTGATAATTCACGACAGTTTAATAACGATAAAGCAGCTTTCAGACTACCACCAAAATCTGAGTTTTTGTGGCATCTCGCGACCCGAGCCTCACACATGAAAAGGAATTTATTTTTAATATTACAGTTGTGGGCTACGATTTTACGGGCATGTATGGCATACAGAACGCGCACACTACAATTCTACCCAACACAGCTCTACAAAACATGTCTTACAGACCCGATTTCGAACTAGGGCGAATTAAATTCCTCTACGCATCGCAGCTGTATTACTGTCTACTCATATTGCAAGAACGGGACTATTCCGTGCCAACAACGGAGCATATCCAATCCATCTCGAAAGGTTTGGCCATCCAGTATCGGTCATTTTTAGACCAAGGTTTTTTCGCCGCTTATGTTTTTGGCACCGCATTTTATCAGCGGTTTGTTCGTCAAAACTTTACGTCTTCATGTGCCCCGATGCAGAAGGGGTTGGCCTCGAAATGAATGAGTCTCATAGGCCTGAACTCGCTCGTTGCACACCCCTACAGCTACATTAGCTCATCCCAGCGGTCTTCAACCATGTTTTCCAGAAGAAAAAAACAGTCGAACAAATCTTATCATGAATTTTCATGATAAAGTCATATTTAATGCGTGACTCGCATATTGGCTACAGTACCCAGCACAGTGATCTTCGATATGTAAAAACTGTCGCAGGATTTTTTGCAATAAATTCAACTAATATGACATACATATTAAAAGATAGCTCTGGCACCGTGTCGACCCAAAATTATACCATTGAAGGGGTAAAAATTTGCGTTACAGTAACTTGCGAATGTGAGTCTGTAATGATGGTATTTACTACTATCCTCGTGCCCCGCGCAAATCGGACAGTTATTACGAAAATATGATGATTGTTTAGCAAAAGAGAGCAGAAAGTCACTTCGACGTCATTTTCCCAGCCTGTCGCAGGCTCAGACGGGCGGATATACTGTATGTCTGCCACTATAGAGATTGTACAGATCTCTATACTGTCACTACACCAGCTTTCAAACCAGGCTTTGGGTTACATAATAATTAGAGTGCGGTAATAATAATTAACTACGGCTTGTGAGAGCTACGATCAATGGTGCGTCGTTTTTACAATAGCGTCGCAACTACAAAATTTACACTGATCGTAAATTTCCTATTAGGTTTATTTGAATTATTCCACGTCAAAAAAAGGAATAATTAATCACGATATTCATTCGCACTTGATCCGGATTTTCATTCGCACCATTCGCACTACCTTCGTCATTCGCACTTGATCCGGGTTTTCATTCGCACAATACGCACCTCCTTCGTCATTCGCACTGCAATTTTCTTCATTCGCACAAGTGCGAACCGTCACGCAGGTTGAAAAGCACCGGTATAGAGTAGGCTATGTACTATATACTGTCCTCGTGCCTCGCGCTAATCGAATTGCTATTAGGGAATATGATGATTTTTCAGCGACAAAAGGCAGAAAGTCAATTTGACGTAATTTTTTAAGTTGTAGCATGCTCAGATGTGCTGATACATTATAGGCTAAGCCTGCAACTACACCCGCTTTCAAAATAATTACAGTGCGCAAATATTAATTCAGTACGGCTGGTGAGAGACAAAGTTATTGTAAAAGCTACGATTAGTGGTGTGTCATAAGCCAAACAAGTTTTCACAATTGCGTTACAACTACGATAGTTAGGGAGCCACTGCACTTGAATTTCTTATTAGGCCTATATTTGAATTATTTCTCGTCAGAAAATATAACAATTATTCACGATTTCCCTTCGCATTCATCCGGATTTTCTTCCGCACCAAACGCACCTTGTTCGTCATTCGCACTAGCGAGTAGGCTACCATCCTACATGTTGAACAGCACTGTTCTAGATCAGCGGTTCTCAACCGGGGGTCCGCGGACCCCTAGGGGTCCGCGAAGCAATTTCAGGGGGTCCGCGAGACCTCTAAATTTTTAAAATGGTTGATAACCTAATTTTTATTTTATTTTTTAATTTGAGAAAGCATGAGGCAGTTTCGCACCACAACTGCTAAAACCTCATGAGTCATGACTCATATCATCATAATAATCGTCTGACACGAGCTATCGTAGTGTGGAAATTCATTTTCATTGCCAATTTTCCAATAACCTGCTGATACAAACATATTGCTGTTTAGAGACGTTTTGTTGGGGTTTGTGGTAAAAATAAAAATATGGAGATAGTAACGTCAATCAGGGTGACTTCGTAATGTCTGCGAAACCTTCTCGATTTGAAGTTGTCAGTCTCATCAAATTAGTGAACAGTCGTTTGAAATAAAAATTTACGAAGTATTTCCTTAATTTTTCCCAATGCAGGGTTTGAAACCTCGCCACGAAATGCATTTGATCCTGTGATATACATAACCACTATTTGAAGAGCTTCTTGGAGGTACAGAAATTCAATATACAATTAAATAGTATATTCATATTGAAATGAACCCGAATATTTACGGCTGACACTCGTCATAAATCAGACAATGATATACCTACTCTTAAAGCTCGGTTATCAGATTTGGCGCATTCTTATTGCGGATGTCCTATCGACAAGGCTATTTTTTTTATGAACAAGGAGTGTTTCGTTGCTGTCCAACCCTGAAATTCATATCACCAGTTATATTGGTATGCAGCCTTGTCGTGTTAATGTTCAATAGTTCATGGTCGAAAATGTTTGCTCGAACAGAACAAGTCGTTTCATGACAGTCATTCTCAGGTTGGAAAACTTGGGTCCATTCTTTGGCGCATAAAATTTTTCTATATACTTTTAGATTAGTATTTCACTTTAACGGTAGAAACTATCTGCGGGCCGATCAAAATGCCGTCGCGGGCCCAATCCAGCCCGCGGTGCGTATGTTGCCGGTCCCTGCGTTAGATGCTGGGCGTGATATGTTCATAAAATATATGTTTCTTCATTTTGGTGCCATAAATGTTGCGATCACACCAAAAGTATAGTCGGAAACGTTATGCGTAAATATTGCATTAGCCTCCATCTATCTTTGCGGAAATGGTTTTCGGCACTCCTCGTTCATATCAAAACGAAGACGTGGATTTTCAAGACACGACCACTTACTTCAAAGAAATACAGCAGCAAAATGAGCTTTGAAATATTCAAAGTCTACCAATTGATACATAAATAGTATATGATGTTATTTTCAAGGAAAATCAATATTTTGCTGTTTATCACAAGCCTACAATTCATATTTGCACAAAACAGATGAAGGTTGCACCATAATAGAGCTAAAATTGAACTAAAACTTGAGGGGGTCCGCGAGGGTCCGTGACGGTCAAAAGGGGTCCGCGAAGCCAAAAAGGTTGAGAACCACTGTTCTAGATCATTCTGAGGCAAAGCTGATAGAGCAAGATGTTGCGCAGGTCTATCGTAGGAAGCCATGAATGTAGTCGATAGCTGTGACAATGCCAAGGGTCAAGTGGCGGTCACTTGTTGACTGAGTTCTGGAATCTGGATAAAAATGTGGAATTATTCTTCGAAAGCACATATTTTAGAACCTTCAAAGTATTTTTGTACTGAAATAAAACGTACGCCTTTGCTGACTAATTCGCCACGATAGGTGTTTATACTTAAATTCGGACATCTATATTGAATTACTCGCATTTCGTTCAGACGCAGACTTTAACAATCGATGGGTCTAACTACCCGGGTTGCATGCATGCGATAACGTTTATTAATCTTTTTTTTCAGGCGGACATCGCCGTCCTTCGGTATTCTGGCTCCGGTGAATTTGACCAACTGCTAGATAATCCAACAGCGATAGCGAGGTATGATTCCATAATGCCTACTATAAACATACGAGAACAAAAGTCAACACCATAATTACGTTCAATCACAGCTCAGAGCCTGGCAACCATAGTTTAATCATCCCATCCATCAACGAAACGGACGACGGCGCACATATAACAGTCATCAGTGGTGGTTGCACCGTTAACGATGTATCACCAAGGATCACACTGAGAGTAAAATGTGAGCCGATTAAAAGTTTTTATTGAATTTAATCAATCTGATTCGCGATTAATATATCATGATTATGTGACGGTCTTCGTGTTACCTCATGAGCGTTTGTCACCATAATTGATCCCTTCTGAGTTTTGAATCGGGAGATTAAGGTCCCATTCCGCCAAATATAGTCCAGTCAAGAGGCAGTCATAAACGAAGTACTGTACTTTTGCCGAGTTCTCAGGTAGGGTTTGCCTAATTGTACTACGTACTCAAATGGTTGTGTTTTAAACCAGTGGTTCTCAACCTTTTTCACCTCGCGAGCCGGTAAAATTTCAAAAAATGTCTGCCGGACCGGTGGACTTTCAAAAATTGAAATGAAGCCAAAATGCAAAGTATGCAACCGTTGTTTTGCAATTATATGGTGCTAGAGAGACATTTAGAGGGTTTTGATCGTAAATGTTATCTTCATGTTGGCATCCATGAGATTTTACGATTGTGAGTCTGCTGAGTTGAGGTAAAATTGCCTTGTCCAGATAAACGTGCTACCGCCGAGAGTCGTTTACAGTTTTAACCGATCACGTCAACTCGAATAATATTCTTCTCTTTGACAATATCGAGAGAAGAAGCATTTCGGAGTCGAGCCAAACACATTGTCGTGCTACCTTGCGCATTGCCCACTACCACCAGACGCAGGCTACTCTGGCAACTACGAATACAATGCGCCGCACGAAAATACCTTATGGCAGCTATACCAGCCATCCGCAGATTCGGGCCGAAAAATCACTTCGTCAGCCCATCCCCAAAAACGTTGGTCTTGGGCCCCCACAGGACGATAAGCCAAACTTCCGGAGCGTCGCCCCAGACTCCACAGTTAGGTGGATGTTTTCACCTGTACTTGTGAGCACATTCATTTTACTCAGTGTAAGCTGAGAGTTCAAGTTGCTTAATTGCGCCAATAGCGAACATTTTCGATCATTCATGACTGAATCGGGTTTCTCGCTGCCGAATTTTTGGCACATCTTTCTGACTCCCATGTTAGTCTAAACTTCATTATTTGTTGATACGTCGTGGTGCGGTAAGAGCCGACGCCGAAATGCCTATTTCTATAAATCATACGTATTTCTTGGAGAAGGGCGCCTAATAAGCAAGACATTTAGTGACACTAAATCGCTCAATGCGCGAAAAGAAATTGAAAATGTTGGGAAAAGTTTCAAAAAAATACGCTATGATTTGTGTTCATTTGCAAAATAATTTTGGGCCCCTTTCAAGCCCAGCACTTCTCCAATTGGGCGGTTTGGGGTGTCCCAGATACGGTCCTGCACAAAATGAATCAATCAAAAACGATCGATCGCGCAAACTACGCTGTTTAGCGATGAGTCAGCTCGTATCTGTTCTGTATAGTTGTCGTTCACGTGTCGTCAAATGACACGTCTTGAACTTCAAGTCAAATCGAACATGTTTCGACTCCTAATGTTACCTCACGAAGTTCTGAATCAGTTTGAAATTTGAAGATTTATTTATTTTATCGATGGACAAGCCTTCAACATTGCATCTTGAAATTAAGGTATATAATTGTAATATGCCTGGCGGACCGGTAGGAATGTCGTCACGGACCGGCACCGGTCCGCGGACCGGTAGTTGAGAACCACTGTTTTAAACTATACTTCGCCTTCCACTTGAACAGTTTTTCGGGCACAACTCACCCCCTTTTTATACTTTGGATTTAAAAAAATGAAAAGTAGTTTTGGGATAAGTTTGCATCACAGACATGATCGAAATTGTCACAAGAACAGCATGAAATAGCCTCTTTATCACGGTAAACTAATATATGTTCGGAGATTCTACCCCTTTGTGGCGGAGGTTCATGTCGCAATTTGGAAAGTATCCACCTTCGATTAACTGATTAATGTATGTTACGCCTTGGCCATTTCTTTAATTCAAGGTTTTTTAGAACTTGCATTCCATACTTGTACTTGAAGTGCTTTTGACAGGTCGTGCAAATTAGTGATTTTTCTTGTAAATGCATTAAAATTAATGGCTTTACTTTTAGTCCTACTCCTGGAGCTACTTTAACTTCTTCGACCACCTTGGAGTGGATCACCGATAAACAACGAACATTTTTACCAACTTGATTGCTCATCGGATTGGCAATCGTCATTGCCAGTGCTCACTCTGCAGATTGCTAATCAGATCCTATATTAATCCCTGGGGGAGTAGGCTACCTCTCATGACATTTACGATTCGGTTTATTGATGTCTTCTGGTTTTAGTTTGCTTAGCATGAACTTTCAAATGGGCTTGTTCATATTTTGCAGCCCCATTTGCAACCACCGCACCATCGACAGCTAGTAATGCGACAGCGACAGATACCACTGTAGTCACAGGTAACGGAAAATATTGCATCTACGAGTTCGGGGACTGGTAGGTCAATGACTAAACAATTTGAGGTTGTTGTTTATCACTGACTCGCCACTTCATGCGCGGAAGCGGTGTCTTTCAAAAAGCCTAGAGGTGAGCCGTGCTATAAGTCGGCAGTTACGGAAAATAATGAACAATATCGGCTCAGTGTAAATGACCATAGTCGTCGACGAACACCATGAATACCACAAACAAACAAACAAACAAACTAACTGGTTTTACTTATTGTTTCATATACCGATAAGAAATTTTGTAAATATTGGCAGACAGGAAATGGAAACCAATTACAATCCCTATCCATCGCGGAGAATGCATGTCACATAAGTTTATGACTCGATATTCTCTGTCTCAGCATCTATGTGAGTTTAACACTCTCCTGAATAGGTTGCTCACAGAAATATTTATTCGTAATCGGGAATGTTGATTCGAGATTTGAGATACTTGGGGATGCAGTAACACATCTCAACTGTTCTGTTCTCATGGTAACTATAGATGTGAGGGTTATTCGATCGCCGGCTTATGTAAATACGTAAGATAGTTGACAAATTTATTCAAATACTGCGACAAGCATCTTTTCATTCATTTCGGAGATTTGGGCACCTCTTTTTGCGGGAAAATGTGACATAATTGCGGTTAACATATGTTACCTTCTACAAGAGCTGACCGTGAGATAACCAAGTTCAGATCCATGTTTGCTAGCAATACCAAATACAATCGTAGATTCGAAAAACCACTGGATCGGATCCGTAATGGAAATCTAGGTGTCGATGAACATAAGAATTCTGTAAATGTGTTCGTGCCATGCTACCACATTGTCGTTTCAAGTAACAATCATCGCGCAAATCGGTAATGCCGTTTCTGATACATCATCGTACTGCATTTCGCCTACGGGCCTTATAATACGGTGGAGGGCTCAAGTACATGACATGATCTGAAATGGAGCAAAACCACCATCTGCATCCCACGATGCGGTTTAATTCTTATGTGTGGAAACTTTGTACTGAGCCGCAAGAACACAAATATTTGTACCGCCCGCCGGGCTCAGTTTCCGGCTTTTGACAGCGTAATTATGACTGATTCTCACGACTACTTACCTGCTTACTTGAGTAGATTTTAGCCTCGCTACTCATACTTCTATACTTGAAGTAGTTTTAGCATTTTTCTATAATGACTACTTCTATTCATACTTGAGTATATTTTAACTTCGCTAATTCTATTTTCACTTGAGTAGCTTTCTTGACTACTTTGATTACTTCTATTACTCTCTCAAATGTGCATACATAAACCAACGCTGATGCGCAAGAATACGAAATCATGATAAGTAGTCAGCACCGAAGTTAATATATTTTTCGGTTTCTCCTCCTCTACTAGTTACCCAACTGGTTTTGCGTGGGAAATATTTCCATTTGTCTCTTCAACTGATTTTCTTCTGACTTATTATGATCGTTTGAGATTTAGATATGAAGCTAGCGTAATTTTTGAATGAGATTGCAGACCCAATATGGCCGTGGCAAATTACAATTTCGAAAAGTGCAACTATTTTCATCGTCATCAGTCATTCAGCGCTAGAGGTGAAAATGCATTTTGCAATCTATTTGCACATTAAACGTCTTCGCTACTACAACTTATAATTACTACGAGATTTACAGCATTACTGCAAATCGAGCACCGTCGATGACAGTTTTGAGCACCGTCCTAGTTAAGGCATAACTTTGTGGTTGAATAGCTCGATACACAAATGCAATCGCCGAGCTCAACCGATCCAGCCATATCCTACCCAATGAGATTCCTACTCACGAATCTGTTCGCCTTACCTCTCGTATAGTGAGGATGTTTTCTATACCGTTTCTTCTTCCCGTCCACTTAAATCAATTACCGCCCAATCCTCTCGAAGCTAATTTAACAATCTTCTTGATATTCAGGGTGTGCCGCGCAGCCGACTACGGCTTCGTTGTACGATGATATTGGAGATGAAAAAAGAGCATGGATAAATGATATTCTTGAATGGCGCAAAAATATTGCGGAATGGAAACATCTAGTTGAGCGTGAATGGTATATATGATTGTATTCATAATTTCGTCCGGTTTCGACTTGAAGCGAAATTCGATTCTCACATTTATATGTTGAGCTATAGTCGGGGTTGCCACCGACAAGGACCCAAAAATAAGGACAGTGGAAAGATTAGATTAGCATTAGACAAGCAATTTGTACATGCTTTGTGCTTTGCGGTATTATACCTGAGGCTTCCAGGTTAATGTCACAATTGCAGATATTGCGATTTGCGAAACACTCGCCCTTCACTTTGTTTGATGCCTTTGAATCTCTCTCATAATCGTCACGATAATAACGCTTTTACGCTTGCTCATTATAACTAATCAAATTTAGCCTTATTAGCAGACATGGGGTAATCGCGATTAGTAATCGTAATCGATTACGACGATTACAGCATTTTCAAGTAATCGTAATCGCAATCGATTACATTCGAAAAAATTCCGAAGTAATCGTAATCGTAATCGACTACTTCCCATATCTAATCGATTTCTCTGTGAAAGAACGATTACTTTTTATTTGTACAAGGACTATGACATAAACTGAACATTCGTGAACAGGAAAGAGATATTATACCACGTTAGTGATAGCACAAACGTATGATTTCCAAACGCCACTGCTCATTATTACGTCAGAAGTATTAGCCTAGCTCGTCATTGCGTATAAGGTATCCACATGTAGTAAAAGATATTCAATGTACATTAGGGCTGTTCAAAAATAACCTTTTTTCCTGAATCTTGCTGGGTACGTGATTAAATCGTGAGGTTACCTTGAAAAACGACGCATGCCAAATTTCAATTCATTCCAACCAATATTCGCGGGTTTCGTACAGTTTGAAAATTTTGAATTTGGCCAAAAATGCAAAAATTTTCAAATTTTCCCTCCAACCCCATGAAATGTTGCGCTGTCTTTAAAAACCATGCAAAACAAATTTGACTTAATTCCAAGCCGTAGAAGTGGAGTTATTTCAGTTTTCTTTGTTAATTCTGGGATTATCCTTGATAATCCTTCCAGAATTATCATCGAAAAAGATTGGTCTTGGGCCCCATAGGGATGTCCTGGTCATTTTTCAAGTCGATGACTGTATTTCGTCAATAATATTGGTAATTGCTTATATTATTACTCTCACAGTCCCTGATGGTGAGATTTATCTGTAGAGCTAGGGGCACGTAATTGATATTTATATCTTGTTATAATTATACTATTGTATGTTGTTGATTCGTTACCCCCCGTCTGTTATATAATCAAAATACATTGTAGTCGCCCAAACGCAGCAGACTAAAAGAAAAATTTCGTGGGATGCACACACAAATTGCCATGTCTTCATTACTTTGTGGGTGCGCCGGGTGACATTCGATTTGTTGGGCTGAGATTGGAATGAAAGGACTATTCGTCACGCCCACTCAGCGCGACTATTTACATAGGATACATACCTAACGTTCGGGCCAAGGTGCATATGTCTGCATATGTCCTTAGGTGTGTTATGGCGCGGTAATGACCGGCACCGAAATGCCTATTCCTATAAATCATGCTTTTTTCTTGAGGAGGGAGGTTTGCATTTCAAAATCAAGCTATCTAGAGACATTAAAGCGCGATGCTCGAAGACAATTTCCAAGTTAATATAATCTCTTGAAAATACTCTATAATTCATGTTGACTTATGATATACTTTTGACTCTCCTTCGAGCTCGCTTCCCACCCTATTCGGGAGTTTGGGGTGCGACAGTTACGAACCAGGCAAGAATGCAAATCGTTGGGTGCGATAAATCGTCCCCTATAGAGTGAGGCAATGGGTACATTATGACGTAACAAGCAAATGACGTCTCATTGATAAAGAAAGTTGTTATCTCATTAGGCCTTTTCATCGCAATCCTTAATTCCTTATATTGTCTTCCAATATATCTTCTAATATTAGTTCTGAGAAGGAAAATTAATGTAATCGTGAGTAATCGTGATTACTTTTCCAATGTAATCGTAATCGTAATCGACTACTTCCTGATTTTGCTGTAATCGTAATCGTAATCGTAATCGCGTGATTCAGAAGTAATCGTAGTCGCAATCGACTACATTCATGAAGTAATCACCACATGTCTGCTTATTAGTAGCTAAAACTATATGTGCAATATAATTAAGATCAATTTTTATCAATGATTTATATCTTTACTACTTTTTACCCAAGTGTCGACTGCACTGCTCCCTTTTTCATACCGCGCAATTAATATTGCCTTCCCCACAACATATTCTGCTGTAGACTAAACATCAGAAACCTGGTACTGCTGTTTACTGCTAAAACGACGTCCTCTGCGATAGCTTGGTACAGCCGAGACTGCTATACAACTCACTGCCGCCCTAGCTGTCTCACTACTTAGAAGTCAAATCCTGTGGCGTGTACACCACGGGAGTTCCATTCATCTATGGTGTCATAAAATCACGATGCAAAAGCATAATTTTAGAAAATTATGCAACACGAATACCAGGCGAAAACGATCGAAGTTCTGTAGTTGTTGAAAATAAGACAAAATAAGGACGCGAGTCGAAAATAAGGACATTTCTTAAAAATAAGGACAGTTGAGTTTTCTAAGACCCGGCCTTTCAAAATAAGGACAAATCTTAGAAATAAGGACGGTATGGCAACTCTGGCTATAGTGGTCAATTCCATGCGCCACTGCATTGTCGAAATAACAATGCGACAGTCTCGTCACAGTGAAACGATTTGTTATCAGTAGGGCGAATATTTTCAACTTTTCAAAAAAGTCAATATTCTTCAAACTTGCAACGTTCGATAACAATGGTATCAAAATTGTTTACAAAGACAAAATGTTTTTGCAAGCCGAATTATATCCGTGACGTAGAGGTTGCACTGTCTGCAAGCTTCTCAGTTTACATCTTATACCTTTTAGCCTACTTTATGCTATTGTGTACCGTACATTTCGAACTCACTGTGAATCATAAACCAGGAGTGTACCCAAGTCACATGGTACCGAGTCACAATTTAATATCACTTTTATAGTTTTAACTCGAGTCAAGTGGAGTCATTTCAATTCTCCACCGAGTCACGTCGTTGAGTGGACCAGTGACTCCGAAACTGTCTATCATCCCTCGTCTAAAGGTTTTTACTCATTGATGTTATACTTGTGTTTCAGCTTTGTCAATGAGAGCGACTCGTATTGGACGTCGCTTTTTGAATGCCCAGACTTTCCTGAGGTTCAATGCGTCAATCAAATAGCCTGGACTTCGACGAAGGACCTTCTTAATTGCACGATCGCATTCTGCGAAGATGGCCGTTATACCAGTGAGAATTGCATGTTTCGTCATCAAATATCATTAAAATTTATGTTTTTGTTGTTCGTGTTATTCATGGTGCTTGGCGACTACAATGGTCATTCACACCAGACCGTAATTCGTTATTTTTGATTCCGTAACTGCCGACTTGTAGCACGATCAAAATATAATGTAATCCTTCCTAATTGATTCATACCCATGTTAAGTTTAGTCGTCGTTTTAAATATTGGATATCATGGTATTGACGTAAGGAAGAGACCGAGACACATCTATTCACCACAATCACGCGCAAAGGAAGGTGGCAAATATCACTAATGCAATTCCCGTCCGCGTTAGTAATGGATATGCCAAACTTGCTATTACGAAAGTAATAACTGGGGCGACTGTTTTGTGACCTAAAATATGAGAATTTTCACTGAATAATGAACATTTTGGCAGTTTTTTACATAAATAACTTAATTTTGACAAAATTCTGCACTCAAGTTTTTAAATTAGGCATTGCTGCACATAATGTTGGAATTGTATTACTTTCTACGTTTTTGGTTGAAACTGTCCGTCTTTACGAAGTAGTTTGGCAAGAATGAAAATAACATTCAACAGAAGCAGCTATTTTCAGCCAACATTGAAGTTGGTGTGCTAATAGCACGCCTGTATCTTTATACCAGGGGTGGCCAACCTTTTTGCCATTCACGGCCGCATTTTGACTACTCATGTAGCCTACGGCTGTATTCCAGGGCATATAGTCGTAATGTACGAGCTGGGCGCCAAATACCCACGTTAAAGTCTCTAAGTCCATTTCCAGTAAACTCTGGACTAATCTATTTATTGACACAGTCTTACTATACGCATAGAAATATCTAGTGGTCACTGGAAATGTTAAGGGACTGCTTAAAGTCCCGCAAAGCGCGAAAAATTACCAGATTCCATAATGAATTTTATCACTAATACTAGTAGTTTTACATATTACTATCAAACATTTACCTTTTCACAGCGATCAGATTCAGTTGATGCAGTGAGTGTTTTCGAAAATTTGGGGCAAGTTATAAATTATGATGCATCTTCGGGTGGGCCAATTGTTATTATATTAGTTACTTTGATACATGTTGTTATTTCTTGACCTCCAATGAGGATTGTCGGTCATAGTGAGGAGCACATGATTCCAAGTTGGTATTTCAATATGAGGCGCATCATTTTCCTCTGCTGTTCGCATCTGCATTGTGGGGCTCTGATTGCAACGGGAACTCCTATATTAAAGTCGAAAATTGAAGTCACTTTGTATCGCGCGCAGCGCGAAGAAAATATCAGGATTAGTTAAAATCTTTCGGGAAATCGGGAGTCAATTCGGTAAATTCAAATTGCATGTCAACGGCGGCCAACACATACTAATCGAATTACGTGTCCACGGCCGAACAAATTTCCCTGTGTGTACGGCCGCATGCGGCCGTAAGGCCGCCGGTTGGCTACTCCTGCTTTATACCGACTGTGATGTCAACATCGGAATTTTTAGACTGCAACCGAATTCTGAGTTTTATCAACAACTCGTGATCCACCCATACGCTGATAACCACTGTGATATGCAAACCTATGTCCATCATACGTAGTCAAGTTTCAGATTCAGATTTGAGATATCGGCGTGAGCTTGGAAATACGTCGGGCCTACTACCAATTCTACTCGTTTTAAGGTGTGTTGATAATCACGTCAATATCAACTTATTTGTTGCATTTGATGGTTCATAATTCAAAACAGGTAAGCCTGTAGAGTAGGCTTCAATGTGTAAAATGACAAGTTCACCGACAGTGCAACCTCTGCGACGCAAACGAAAAGGAAGTTGCAAAAACATTTGATCATTGCAAACAATTCTGACAATTCTTTGACCTAACTGAAGCAACGATTTTGACTATTTTGCAATGTAAAAAAATAATCACCCTAGTAATAACCTAATTGAAAACTGATGAAACCTCGCTGAAACGCTACCATTGTTTTATACCGACTACTTTGCCTTCTATTTCTGAATCACTTGCTGCAAGCTGATCGAAAACATAACACATTTGTTGACCTAGAAAAAACCATCTAAATGGGATTCATTAATCAGTTAAAAATACATTTTGTGTAGCGTATAAGGCACGGCTGCCCACACTTCTTGCTGGATGCAACGGCAATAGAACTAGTTGTGAGGCGTCAGAATCTGTATGATCAACTATGTGACAGCTGGTTGATGCACTCTGTTTATAGAAATGCCTGCCCCAGTCATTTGGAATCCCGACGCACTTCGCAACGTAGGCATAGCCAATTGTCCTGTCCTGCATTTAGAAATAGAGATGGGATGCAATGTCATCGTTTAAAAACATTAGACATGTAACGTCAAACGCTTACTTGTGACACCGTTTCATAGTTCGCGTCGGATGGAACATTTCATAAATATTCCCTGTCGCCACCAATCGCTATCACCTATCGTATATACTATTTAACACTAATGCATTCCTTCAACAGACAACAAAGTTCTCCGAATAATCTATCGTGACCAATCTCAATTGTACAAAAGCATCATGGCAATTTACAAAGAAGATTTGACTCAATGCAAGAAAAGGTAAATGTTAAAATTACTATGATGAAGCCAGTTTTACAAACAAAACGGGCTTCTATGTTGATCATGGTGTGGGGCGTGCTACCTACACCATCAGTATCTTCCAAGTCGGGTTATCATGAAAATATAATTATTTACCGACGCCACATTTTTTGGCTCAGAATAGAGAATACATTTCCGTTTTCTGTAAACATTATGATATTTTACAAATGCAGTTCACGGTTTGCAATTCAATTTCTTTCTGAGAAATACACCAACCTGGATTTTGGTGTCAACGGATTGAGGTCGTGGACATTCTGAAAATAGCACATTGAGCTTAATCGATCTCTGCGCCTCAATTATTCGACATTTCATCCTGGTGACGTCATATTTGGTGATACGCTCGTTGATATAAATTGTTCTTTACAATTCTCTCCTAGTTGCTGACGATTATCCCAGACGAGAGTCAGCCGAAAATATAAATTTTTTGGAAATGAATAAATTATTCATCGTATATTGAAGTTCTGTACTACCAATAAACTTTTCTGGAAGTTAACGATTTTGTGAGTAATTATCCAGACCAATGTGATGTGCATTGTTCATTACGGGCAGATGTATGATTTGATAAACGGGGCTTTGGAGCCGGAGCAGGAGCCAGGAGCCGGAGCCCCCGAGCCTGGATTTTCAGCGGAGTTGTAGTTGTAGCATGAGCTCTGCTTGAAATTTAAATGGGCCCGGAATCTGATCTGGAGCTAATTGCCTAAAAAGTAGCTCCTGCACAAAATCAGGAATTATTGCCACCTCTTCAAACTAACCGCGTTCATGGACATTCTACAGCAGAGCAGTCATATGTTCATACATAGGTGCCGATCCTGGTTATTTAAGATATGCCTTGCATACTCTTTAATTACAGTTGGTATTCGGCATCGGCCTATCGTGAGGTTTGAAAACTAATGATTACTACCGATATATATTTCGCAAAACGGGACTGATGTTTATGTTGGCCCCATAATGTTGGATAGGCCTATATGAGCCGAATTACGGATCGGATGCACACGCTACAGTTTGTATTCATCAGTTTCGTGTAATCATCATCGCCTGCCTGATACATTCGTTTACCGGAACTTTCGCTTGCAAGCGTGTAGTTTGATTTGTTCGGTGATAAGGTAATTAGGTGATAAGTTGATAAAGTGATAATCCGGTTATGCTTCTGTCAGTATTGTGCTTTCTGAAGCTGACCAAACGCAGAATCAACATATATCTATGAGCCAATCGCTGCTTCCATATTCAAATTTCCATCCTTTAGGCACAACCCACTTTCCTCCATATTTATGACAAATGGATTGAGGATGGCCACGGCCAGCTCATGAAATCTCATTAATGTTTCTGATGCATGTGCGACATGCATTCATCAAAAAAATGTTGATATTGTTTGTTTATTGTCACCATGTTGTTATTGTTGTTGTTGTAGTTGTATGTGGTATTCATGGTGTTTGTCTAATACTATTGTCATTTACACCAAGCCTAAGTGCACACAAACCTCCAACACTTAGATCACGATCGGATTCAAACCCGCAACCAATTGATGTCGCAGCTGTACTACTCCACTATCCTGCCACATTGTCACCATGTCTTTGGTTGCTATATGACATTGCTTCTCAACCTGTGTGACGATTCGCACTTGTGCAAGTGAAAATAATCGCAGTGCGAATTGTTGTAATATTTGATTATTTCCGTTTATGTTTTCTACGGCTTCAGCCTGCACCTGCATCCTTGTTTGAGCAATCAGTGTGTTGTATACCGGCGAGTAATAAACATGTACTCTGCAGTCTGTTGCTAAGCTTAGTAAAGAAGCAGCTATTACTACATGGTGGTAGCGGTGTTGGCGTCTATGTTGAAAAGGTACGTTCTGTCTCCTACATTCTTCAAAGACCTTACCTACAATGGCTAGCAATATTCCAATGCCGCATATGGTCTGGAAACATGAACCGCTCGTGGACTCGTTTAGAGCTTTCAAGGCAAGAATGGAGTTGTTCTTTATGGACCAAGAGATCACAGACGACGTGAAAAAGGCCATAAAAATGAACATATAGCACTTGGCGACGAGGGAATGCGCAGAATCATGAATTCTGGCCTCACACAGGAGAGCCAAAGAGATCTAAAGAAATATGGAAGCAGATAGAAAGTGAGATTGACGTTTCAATCAAGATTAACTTTCGTATTCACAGACTTAGGTACTCTCAAATCAGGCAGCGACCTGAAGAAACTATTACGGGATTTATTTCACGATTGAGGGAGAAGGCCTCTCGTTGCGAGTTTGGAATTGAGGAGTTGAACGAACGTCTGATAGAGATGATTATCCTATCCACTCCATTCGAGAACTTTCGAAAGGAATTGATGACTAAACCTAAAGGTGCTAGTCTGGCTGAAATTCTCGAAAAGGGGAGAGAATATGAAGCGATCCAAGCGTCAAGTGACTCACTGTCCAGGATGACTACTGGAAGTACTGGTATTGGAATGTACGATGAAAATATAGACACCATAAAGAAAGGTAAACGATGTACAAACTGTGGCCTAAATCACAGACCGAGAGGTTGTCCTGCATATAATGCCACTTGTCATCGTTGTGGTAAATTGGGCCACTGGATGAAAACCTGCAAACATGCTCAAAATGAACGCGATGAATCTGCAGAAGAGCAAGACAGTGAACAGCAATTTCAAAGATAATACCACAGAAACAACAAAAGATCAAAGAGTTGTCACAATGAGATACAGCTGGACAGTGATGATGGAGCTGGAATTGAGTTCCACGATATATTGATCAATGACATTTTATGTGATGAGGACTGTAAAGAAGTCATTATACCTCTGTTGATGAAACACACAGAGCCAAGAGTAACTGGCAAGCTCTACTCCAAGCTGGACACAGGAGCTGGTGGTAACACTTTACCAATACGAACATATAAACAGATGTTTGGCAGCAAGCCATATGCTGAAATCCTACAAGACGAACCTAACGTTCGATTGACTGGATACTCCGGTACGAAACTTCTTTGCCATGGATAAATAACGCTATCAATAAGAAAGAAAACTGACCACAAACCGGTTGAGCTTAAATTCTACGTTGTAGATGTGCCCGGACCTGTAATTCTTGGGCTACCAGGTTGTTTGAAACTAGACCTCATCCAGTTTATTATCGACGGTATTAAAAGTGAATCAGACAGAGACGCTCTGAACACAGTGGAGGACCTTACTAGAAGATTTCCTGGGTGCTTTGCTGGCATTGGAGAGTTCAATGGAGAAGAGAATCTTTATGTGACGAAGGATGCGATACCGTCGATAGATCCACCGAGAAGGGTCTCTCTAAATTTGAAAGACAAGATCAAAGCTGAACTGGAGCGTATGGTGAGCTTGAAAGTTATTCGCAAAGTAGAGGGACATACAAATTGATGCTCCTCACTGGCCTCTGCAGTGAAAAAGAACGGGGATATTCGTATGTGCCTCGATCCACACAAACTAAACAAGGCACTGAAACGATATCCGCACAATATTCCCACGGTGGAAGAAATAACTCCTGCCCTATGCAAAGCCAAGTTCTTTACTAAACTGGATGCGAAGGCGGGGTATTGGAGTGTGAAACTGGCCAAGGAGTCTCAAGAACTAACCACATTCAGGACTCCATTCGGTCGATATTGCTTTATGAGACTACCTTTTAAGCTATCAGTAAGTCAGGATATATTTCAAGCCAGAATGGACAGCATTCTGGAGAAATGTGACGGTTGCGTCGGAATCTCGGATGACATAGTCATCTACGGCAGCACAGAAGTCGAACACGATGAACGTGTCCTGAGATTCATGAAAGTTGCAATGCAAGGTTTGAATTTAATCAGAGTAAATGTATCGTGAAGTCAAGAAGAATCTCATTCTTTGGACGCATTTACACCGACGATGGAGTATATCCTGATCCAAAAAAGGTTGGAGACATATTGAGAATGCCGTCACCAGAAACCAAGTTAGATCTCCAAAGGTTCCTTGGGATGGCCAACTTCCTCGCTAACCATCTTCCAAACTTTTCGGTTAGCTCTTCTATTCTGAGAGATTTGACTTTAAAGGATACGCCATTCACCTGGGATACTGACCACGAGAAAGCCTTCAACGACATGAAGAAAGGTATCTCCGACTGCATGGCATTGAGATATTATGACCCGCAACGTCCTGTCACATTGGAAGTGGACGCCTCTATGAAAGGAATGGGCTCAGCTTTGATTCAGGATGGGGCACCTATTTCATTTACCAGTAAAACGCTCACGACGTCGCAAGCAAACTATAGCAATATAGAAAGAGAATGCCTTGTCGTTATATGTGGCATACAGAGATTTCACCATTATCTTTATGGTCGATACTTCACCGTGGTCACAGATTACAAACCTATGGAAATGATCTTTAAAAAACCTCTACGGGTCGCACCTCCAATGCTGCAAAGAATGATGTTGAAAGTGCAAGGATATGACTTTGATAATAAATACAGACCTGGCAATGAAATGACTTTGGCAGACACCCTGTCAAGAATGCCTAATGCAGCTAATGCTGGGTATTTCGACCTTGACTCGCATGTGGAAGAAATCTCGATGTGGTCAATCGAAAACACCGACATCGACATGATCCACTTTTCAGAAGAAAAGAGAAGAGATCTGAGAACTGAGACAACCAAAGACCACGTCCTCCACAAACTATCTGAATGTATTTTCGTTGGCTGGCCAGAAGATATCAAGTCCATCCCAAATGAACTAAGAAGCTTTTGGACTTATAGGGACGAACTAGCAGTTGAAGATGGCATCATCTTCAAAGGTCGCAAGTCATTATTCCCGAAACCATGCAGAATGACATACTGTTGCAGCTTCATGCAGGTCATCAAGGGATTGAGAAAACACGTGCTCTGAGCCGGGAAAGTGTCTATTGGCCAGGGCTGTACAAGGACATTGAAAATCTCTGCAAAAATTGTGAATTATGTCAGGAGGCTCTACCACGACAAACAAGGGAGCCGCTTATTAGTCATGAGCGACCAAATATGCCATGGACCAAGCTTGGAACAGACCTCTTCGAAATTCAAGGTGAACATTTCATTATAATTTCAGACTACTACAGTCGATTTCCGATTGTGAAAAAACTGTCTTCAAGCACCAGCGAAGACGTAATCGAAGTTGTCAAAGAAAGTTTCAGCCTTTCTGGCGTGCCGCAAGAAATCGTTTCCGACAATGGTCCGTGCTATCTCAGCAAGTTTGACCAATTTTGTCATATGTGGGGTGTCAAACATACCAAATCCTCGCCCCGTTTTCCAAAATCAAACGGGTTCATCAAAAGACAAATTGGATACCTGAAACCAATTCTTCGCAAATGCATGAAAGGGGGAGAAGATATCCATATGGCACTATTAAATGTTAGAGCAACTCCACTGGACAGTGTTTTACCTAGCCCAGCCGAGCTGATATTTGGTAGACCGATTCCTACAGCTATGCCAAGTCACGGAACCAGTAACAAACCAGAGATCTATAAAGATCATGTGCAAGCTCGACTGCAGAAACAAAAGGATTATTCTGACGTTCGCAGTAAGGCTCTCCCTCCATTGATCGACGGACAACAGATTCGTGTATTCAACAAGGATGATAAAATATGGTCCCCAGCAAAAGTGGTGACTAGAGAAAATGAACGTTCGTACCGGGTGCAAACTGAAAAGGGTAATGAATTGGTACGAAACACAGTCCATCTACGTGAAACCAGCGCATCAAAACGAGCGACGCTCGACGATGCCGAGCAAACGAAAACAAACGACCTGGATATTGGTGATGCGTCTTCAATGACTAATGACGGCACTCGAGCAATTACCACAAGACCTTGCAGGCTTATCAAGACTCCGATTCGATCCAAATCAAACGACATGGATATTGGTGACGCCACAGCAATCAGTGATGGCAACACTCGTGCAATTACCACGAGATCCGGCCGGCTTGTCAAGGTCCCGAATCGGCTTCAATACTGACTTTTCTTTGTGTAGTATTGTAGTCACTGTGCCATTCTTACTTCTAAACTATTGGAAGGAAGATGTTGTAATATTTGAATATTTCCGTTTATGTTTTCTACGGCTTCAGCCAGCATCCTTGTTTGAGCAATCAGTGTGTTGTATACGGGCGAGTAATAAACATGTACTCTGCAGTCTGTTGCTAAGCTTAGTAAAGAAGCAGCTATTACTACATGGTGGCAGCGGTGGGATTCGAACCCACGCCATCGGAATGACTGGTGTATGAATGGTGAGAATGAAAACTCGGGATGAGTGCAAATGAAAATCGTGAATAATTGTTAATTTATTTTGACGTGGAATAATTCAAATAAACACAATAGGAAATTCAAAGGCAGTGTTGCCAACTTTTGTAGTTGCGACGCACTGTGTACTTTGACCAATAGGCGAGACACGCAAAAAATAGGGCTTTATCATGAGAATTCATGAAAACATTTGTGGGAATGATTTTTATGGAAAACATGGTCGAAGACCGGTGGGATGAACTAGTGCAGGGATGTGCAACGAGCAAGTTCAGGCCTATGAGACTGATTATTTTCGAAGCCAACCCCGTCTGCGACGAGGCACATGAAGACGTAAAGATTTGGTCAACAAACCGCTGATAAAATGCGGTGCCAAAAACATGATTGGCGACAAAGCCTTGGCAAAGAAAATGACCGATGCTGTATGGCCAAAGCTTTCGATATAGATATGCTCCGTTGTCGATGCGGAATAGTCCCGTTCTTGCAATTTTAGTAGACAGTAGTACAACTGCGACAGGCAAGGGAATTTAATTCACCCTAATTTGAAATCGCGTGCGTCAGGCATGTTTTTAGAGCTGTGTTGGGTAGAGCGTTCTGTACGTCATACATGTCCGCAAAATCATAGCATACTACTGTAATTTTAGAAATGAATTTCTTTTCGTGGGCAAGGCTCGGGTCACGAGTTGCAACAGAAACTCAGATTTTAGTGGTAGTCTAAAAAGCAGCTTTATTCGTATTAAACTGTTATGAATTCTTAAGTTATATTGAGCTAAAGATCAGAACATACAGTATCTTTAGTTTATTTGCTCTTCTCATATACTCGCGAGACAGAAAATGGAAAATCGAAAAAAAAATATCAGAACACAAGTTAGAGCAACGTATCATAAGGTTGCGAGTTCTAATGTGCCTACTCTCCTTGATCGTTTTGGACCATATTTTCCACGATATATAAGCCTCAACAGAAAAATGTGGGTTTTTCACCCTTTCGACAAACTAGAGCCTCCGGGACCTTTGTATCAGCTTTAAAAAACGATTTCTGCCAGCAAGCATTTTTCACTTTATACAGATATTTGTAATCACAATGAGCAAAGAAAGTTGCTTTTTAACGAGACAGTTACTTGGTAGCTGAAGCTTACACAGTAGTCAATTTGTTGCACATCTGAAAAAACGTTGTTAAGTATCTGCATTTTTTTTTGTATAACACTTTTCGGTTAGTTTGTGCTAATGAAATTTAATTTAAAAAAAAAAGTGTGAATGAAGCTCAAAAAGGTTGAAGAGCACTGCTATATGGTAACTATTTAATCTAATAAAAGCTTGCGTCGTGGCTTATAATTCCGATTAGACTTAAATGCGGCCCCCGACGAGATTCAGATATTGAATGCGGCCTGCGAGCTGAAAATTATACCCGCTCCTAGGTTAGGGCAATTTGCGGGCAAGGCAGCGTGTCTCGAGCCACACTTTTAGCGAGCCTATTATGGTTAAAAAACACATCAGAGTAGGGTAGGTTTCCAAACGGCATAATTAAAGATACTTCTAGGTGTGAATCAGGCGAAAGTATAATACACACTTGAAAAAAGTATAACAGTTCTGTAATTGAATATGAAAGAAAATGTAGTGTAGACCTTCCTTCACAATCCTAAAACAGTTCGCCATGAAAAATACCTATATTTCACCCTTGTGAGAAATCCCCTATTTTGGAATCATAGCACTAAGTTGACGCATCAACGAACGCTCGTGGTTAGCGTTGCCATTGCTGCGGAGTCGCCAGGGTCGGTTTTGGGAAGGTTCTAGTGTCATCTGTCATGACCATATTAATATGATATTTTCGGAATCTTCACGAACGCAGTTGGTGATTCTACCAAATTTGATAAGTCGTCTTGTTTCAAATAAATCATGTCCCACGAAGAACTACTCGAATGCAACGATTTTTTTCGACGATTGTACACTTATCCACGTCTTTTTCAGGAAATGTACAGAATCAAGTACCGAAACTATTCTGACTACAAACCATCCAACCATCAGTGATCCTCCTTCTACAACGACGCCAGGTTTGCAAAATATACTTTCTTGGAGAAATTTGTTTTGGTTGGATGAGATATATGCATGCATGCTATGAGCAAGTCCTACCCCTAGCTATAGAAATGAGATGTGTTGAATATTTTGGTGTGCTACGTTCATAACACAACGAAATTCGTTTAGATCAGTGGTTCTCAACCTGGGGGGCGCAGGAGGCTCTCAGGGGGGTCGCGAAAAATTGACAAAGTCTGTATGAATTTTGACTAAACATGTGTTTCACTACCATTCTGAGAAGACGATTGTTGAAGATGAAACTTATTTTGTGTTCGAAAAAGCTCGCCAAATTGAAACTCCGGCAATCGCGCTCAACGGAGTGTAGGCTGATTGCAACTTCATTTGAGCAAATGTTTGATGTTCTTTGAAGATTTAATTACTTCATATCTTTGGCAGTACCCTAAAGATCGGTTCGATAGGTAGCTGTTGTTAATAGCTGGCGAACTGCACTGCTTAAGACAGACTTAGATGCAATATAGGTTACCCGGTTTCGCCCTCGATTAGGCTACCCTAAATCAACACAATTTAATTCCAGATCTGATCGAATTAAGCATAGCAGTACAAAGCGATGCCGTGCTATCTGTAGTCACTACTAGCATTAGGATTGGCCTCAGTGCAACCTACCTTGAACTAAATTGATATCCTGTTCAATGTTTTTTTGCTATTTTCAAACAAGTTTTGGGAAATTCGTCAGAAATGTTAAGACTTTATAACTGGAATGCGGATTCAAACTTGGCGTCAGATATACCGTATGTATACTATTAGATCAGGGATGGGCAACCTGCGGCCGTAGAAGGGAATTTGTGCGGTCATCGACACCTAATTCAATTATTATATATTGGCGGCCGTCGACATGCAAATTGAAATCACGAATTCCCTCCCGAATTTTGGGGAGATTTTAAATATTTTTGATTTTTTTTTTCGCGATCCGCGCAATTTAACATTAATTCATTTTTTCGATTTTTGATATAGTAGAGTCCTTTTCATTCTGAGCCGGAATCGGAATCGTGTGCTCCTCACGAAATAAATTTGTTTATGGTATATTTCGGCGATTTCAATGTATTTCCACTACCGATACATACATACATGCATACATAGGTATTTCGCGACCAGATAGGTCATAACGGCTATGCTCTGGAATGCGGCCTTAGGCTACATAAGTAGTCGAAATGCGGCCGTTATTAGCAAAAAGGTTGCCCACCACTGCATTAGATGATGTGCTATTTTTTTAAATGACGATAAGTGAGGGGGGGTCAGGGGGCGCGAATTTTTTGACCATCGCCAAGGGGGGCGCATGTCCAAAAAGGTTGAGAACCGCTGGTTTAGATCATTACAAATGTTTTATGGTATTGCTACCGAAAACATAGGTATCTCAAGTTTAAAAAATGAACCATTCAGAGACAAAGAGTTCAGTCAGGGCAATGATGCAACTCCCACGAAATCTGCATTGTTCCTCGGTCGTATACAGTATCCGTTGCCGTATACATTTCGACTTATTCTAGACTGTCGCTTTCATCTTGAATTATGTCACATCAGCAACTGTCAGTAGCTTAATTGACCAACGCTGGTAGGTTTCACCGCCCTCTTTACCATTAAAGAGACGCGTTAGTCTGCAGTCATAAACATCATTCATTTTGTTCATAATGCGACGGACACAGATTTCAGTTGAAGCAACTGACACTGCATAACATTACGGTTTAGCTGCCATTTTTCTCACTTCCTTGTAATATTCTGCCGGTCTTTCACTCGTTTTTCTCATAAATGATGCCAGAAAAACAGCGATGACTGAAGTCAGGTGAAAAATCTTTATCGAACGATGTAATGAATAGTAATCTGAAAAGACTAAAATTCTTCTATGATGTAGCCTATGACAGAGCATTATCTTCACAGAGAATGTGTTTAGTTTCATTACTAACCGCTTATTGCGAGAGACGCTTACATCCGTTTGTGGTCGTTTGAACACCGATAAGAATGAATCATGTTGAAATGATTGTCTGCATAATACGAGCATTTCACAATTAATTATTGCCGCCTGCGGTCGCAAGATTTCACCGTATGAATATCATTAAAATTAAAATTCGTCTGAAGCAGTGGCTCTCCAACTGGAGGGAGTGAAAGCAGCGGATGGGTCGAGAAACAGCCTGAAAAAATGATGTTTTTTCAACTCGGAATGATAATAATTTGTGATCAAACTTTTAGGTTCCAATAACAACAATAATTCATCTCGGCGCTACAGTACCATCCATACATCGATGTAAGATCTTGACTGATAGCCCCCACCCCACCCCCTTTCACCAAGGTTGAAATGACTCGGGTCATGACTCTACTCGAGTCCGACTCGAGTCACGATTTTCTGATGACTCGACTTGACTCGAGCCATTTTCTCAAAATACGGAAATGACTCGAACCAAGTCATATGACTCGAGCGAGACTCAGACAACAAAGACCGACATTTCATTAAAATTTCGAAGAATAGTTAAGTTACCGCGTCTATTGGTACTGGTACTTGAAACTGCGACCAGAATCTGCTAGAAGTGAGTAAAATTAGTCCGATATCACCAAACAGAGATTTAACTGGAAATTGAGCACAGAGCAGTCAACACAATGACTTGGAATCAGACTCGAGAGTCATAATATAATGACTCAGACTCGGCCCTCTGATCGCTGACTTGGACTTTCACTTGACTCGATGATGAATTGAAAATGACTCGACTTTACTGGAGTCAAAACCATAAAAGTGAGATTGACCTGTGACTTGGAATCCTTGTGACATGGCTACAACCCAGCCTTGTACGGTTAACAAAATGTCTCTGAATTAAGAGTAACTGGAGAATGCGTGTAGCTTTTAGCTGATGCTTTTATGGTATGTCTGTCATGAATCTGTGCAGAGTGCGTATAAAGGCATGAAGGTATGGAGAAATATGATTTTCCTTCAAAGTATATGTCATGAGTTACTATAATATATCCTTTGAAGCTAAGAAGCAAGGATTTAAATCGAAGTCGCTTACAACGTCGAAGTATAGCCACTCCGAGTGCACTCAATTAGGACACAATTCGTAGAATGCCATTCTTAAGAAACGCATTTTATGGCAGTACTCAAGTGGTCAAGTACTCAATTGAGCTCTCTTGCCGAATATACCCGCGATCCGTAGAGAAAATCGTTTGTCCCGTGAAGAAGTGCCATTGGTTTCGATTTCGATCATGGCTACGTTCGTTTGAGCTAAGCTCAAGTGGGGGAATAATAGAAATCAAAAACCAAAATCGCCATAATATCTGTATGCTACGTGCTAGGTGCTATAATTGCGTGAACAAAATGTTCAGCTATATACTTTCGCGCCACGCGCGACCTACGTCTTGCTCGTAATTATTGCTCATTGTAAAGTCCGAATTTCATATTTGAAAAGTCTCTCAATTTCAACAAACTTTGCTTTGGGATTGCAAACTTAAAAAAAAATTGATATGACGATATAAGGGGGCGCGAAAGTTGTCAATACAATTAAGGGGGCGTGTCTGAAAAAGTTTGAGAACGACTGGTCTATAATGATAGCTTGACGGATAACTATTCCAAAAAGCATTAAAAATACATTATTGGAGTAGCTACTTTCCTTTCGGATTGAATGGCAAATTTACGCATTTGATAGCGGACCAGTAGCAGTTTTTATATATCTGAAATTTATATGTTGGCGTAACTATATTGAAAATATATATTTGTAATTAGTGATATTATGTCCGATATCTTTATTCTCTCTTCTGTTTTTCAGCACGAGAAGGTTAAAGTGACGATGAAGAGTCGAAGGCACCAATGGGAAAACATGAAGGCTATACTAAGAAACCGAACTTTGATTTTATTCATTCCTCCATATTCTACAATAGACGTTGTCCTAATAAAATGCATAGCATCTATGGTATTGTGTTTCGATTCGAGAATGTGATGTATTGGTATAAATATGGCTGAATAGTGGTCATGCCGAAGTCAATATAAGTATAAGCCGAGTATATCGCATGAAATGTATCATTGCGTCATGCTTATCGGAAATCAGTGATAAATCATCGAATATTATGTATGAATGTACGGGGAAAATATATTTCTATTTAGGGATGCTTTAAGGCTGTTGATTTTTTCCGATGAAATGCATTCAAGGAAGCTAAAAATCAGCACAAAGATCAACAAACGGCATCAGAAACCATCGTTTATTGCGCTCACAGCTACTTGCTATATTTTAGACACACTTTAGTCAGTGCAACAAATCGGCCAATTTTGGTGTAAAATATCAGTGTTGTTCTGGTGCGCATTTGGTATTTGAGCACGTTATTTAAAAATTTGGAGTAGTTTCCGGATCCGCGTTAGCCACATTTCCATTCTTGGTTCTTGCTGACATATCACAAAGCTCATCAGCTAAGATTTGCATGATGCATTCTCGCGACTAATCCTCGATTTGCATATTTTTATAGTATCGACCTTTTGGAAAGTAGTAGATCGATCACATTCTAAGAAAACATGCATCGACCATCGTCGACTTGCTCGTACCCTTATAGAATACTGCCTTTCAGCCTAGTCAATAATATCTCCCTGGTTTTGGTTCGTTATAACATTTACCCGTCACTGGTTTTTTGTTGGTGTTGTTTCTCAAGGAAACAGTTTCCTCTGGTTGAATTGTTCTCAATATATATGTGTAATACTGCGATCTCTACACTGGCATCTCGCCGTTACGCTTATCGACGGGATGATAGTTTTGAAAAGTGTGGCTACTTGAAGTTGCTTTTTTCTTCTGGGCCTGGGTAGCTTAAAGCAACTTTTGACAATAGTGTCAACTGGGAATTCTTTTTCTTCACCAAGCATATGCAGCCACATTCACGTAACATTGTTTCAAGATGGATTACATCAGACTCTTCACATTACTATTCTTGGTAAATGTATAGCTTATAAAAGAGGTGCCATGTCTTATCCTTGCCTAACTATGAGACGCCCTTGTACAAATACTTGGTAGCAGCAGCGTCCGCCATCTGACATTTTACCTAATTATTTTCAGCCATTTTGACCATGTAATGAATGAAAACAAAATTTTCTTTATCGAGTCTACACATTTTTTTACTCTTCATGTCAATAGAAAGTTCATGACTGTTCCTCGAGAGGACCTGACTAAACATGATGGACTCATGCACTCAGTCCTCATATGCATTCAATTTACTAGATCCAGCTCCCCTCCCCCGAAGTTCCATCTCGTAGACTAGAGCAAGGCCCTTCGTCCTTGTACAACCCTAGTATATTAGTATGACCAATACAGATGTCGGCTTGGTTTAGTGGCACATTTCAATTTTCATGTCCTGTAACACGCTGAGCTTCAGAAATATAATATTCCAGAGACTTGATGACTCGGAAAGTGGAAGATACACTGATTACAAAGGATGTTTTTGCTAACACAGTTAGACCAAGTCAATATTAACAAAGTTCTGCTGTTACAAACGACTTTTATGCGTTTGGCAGATACATAACCAATAACCAGTGTCAAAAATATGAAACTGCGATGCCTTGCGGTAGAAAACTGTAATGCGTCAAAAAAGCCACTCGGTAGTTCTAGGCAGTAAGGTGTATAACTGTTTTTATTTGTACTAGACGAGTAATGGAAATCATAGGTAAGGTGGCCTACATAAAATAAATGAAAAGTCAAAAAGTTTCAGCCGAACAACGCAGGATTTGACGGAATGCCAGCTCTTCAAAAATGAAAATGCGTCAAAAAACCAACTTGTTCGTTCTAGTGTTAAAATGTGCTATAAAAAATGTGACGAACTTATAATATGTTCTAATTAATAGATGTAGCACCCTCTATTAGTGGCATAGGAGCACATGTGGCGGCCCTTGGCTTTCGTGGAAAATGCCCCCCTAAGTAGACTGCAGCGAATGTAGAAATATCGTTTCATGTTCAAGCTATCTCTTCAATAAAAATAATTACAAATAATCTGCCGCGTCTCAAAAGTTCTCTATTGTTTGAGAAATATGCCTCACTGTCTCAGCGTTCACGCCAAATTTGGAGAACAAATTTATTATGCAAATAAAAGGTAGATAGTCGACTCAAAATTGAACTTTTCGAGTTTTCGTTGAAGCAAAATCAGCGATAATATTTTCAATATCAAGTTTTTGTACGGAGTCTCTTTCCGTAGAATCGACAGAGCTGAAAGCTGATCATCATATACTATCCATGGTAGAACGTAATACGATTCTATCATCTGGAGCTTTTAGACACTCCTCTCACAGCTCGCAATTGAAACACCAATGGGTTTTGTTTTCGTACAATATCTTGTTTACAATATACTTCAGCCACCAACCTTATAGATTTTAAATGGATGTTGAAAAACCGTCACAGCAATTTCATATTTCCGTCACACCATCGATTTTTTGTGAGGCGGATAGTCAGGCGAAAGATCCTTCTGTCACACGCAATAACCACCGAATCCAGTCTGGATCGCAACAAATTCACTCTTGACCATCCATATCTCTGTCCTGTGTGTACCCTGCAGTCTCTTATTACCGCTGCCCCTGACACAGAGCCAGAACCACCAAGTGGCTGATACGCCTCTTGCCCTCCATTGGTGGAAAAGGATTTTAGCCTATGTTATCGTTTCGCGATATACGGAAATAGTACTTCCCAAACAGGGAAACGAAGACCTGAGGCCTGAGTGAGAGCCAGGAATACTGAACCCTAGGTCATCCAAAAGACTTGCTACGGATGGAATGAAACTGAATTTGAACTGGTAGAATTGTTGAATGCGCCGTTGTATTGGTATAACGCAGTAGTTGTTAACCGATGTACCCGGTGAGCCAGTCCCAGGGCTTCCATGGAGGTCAAAACAGGCACTCAACTCATACGTATGAGTTGTGAAGACCACGGCGATTTTTGACCTAAAAACGAAGTATTTTCACCTAAATTACTTGATTTTGACCTCATGTATGTAAATAATGTGTTTTCGCACATAATTTTGGAATAGTACTATTTTTCTTCATTTCAGGTTGGAGCTGATTGTCCTTGCGAAGTGGTTGGGCCTGAAAAAACATTTTTGACTTGAAAACTGTCAAATCTTGAAGAACAGCGTTACGGAGGATGAGGAGCCAAGAATAACCTCCGCTGCGGTTCGAAATCTTAATCCAGTCCTTCTCCAACATCTATGAGCTGACTTGCAGTTATGCAATTGGTATCACGTTGTCGCATTTCGATCGAAAAATACGATGACACTTTCTAAGGTGAATCCTTGCATTTCCGAATTCGTATCTGAAAGGGAACAGCAGAAGTCACATTGATTTGTAATGGGCTACTAATATTCTTTATTATGCAAAAGTAGAATCACAACTGTGATGAATTGATAATTCAAACAATAGGTTGATTTCCTTGCCAATAAGAATTATGGAACATGTAATAAACGGAGTTAATAATGTAGATTTACACAGCAATGTGGTAGTCGCAGTTAGACCAGGAAATATTGCCTGTAAATATGATGATTATTGAGATAATGGACCTTCGAGCGCAGCCCGGTTAGCTCAGTCTGTAGAGCGTTGGACTTTTAATCCAACGGTCAAGGTTCAAGTCCCTTAACGGGCGTATAATTTACGCTTTCAATAATTTATTAATTACACTACTACAATGTCATTGTGTTCTGCACAAGCCAGTTACGTGTCCTACTTTATGATGGGTTGTTTGTTACTTCGAGCTGGTATTTATTTCATCTGGCTAGTATGATTTGCAGCTATATACTATAGGTAGGGTGCATTAAAAACAGACAGGTTTGAAACAATAGGGCCCCTGTTTAAAACATGTTTTTATTATTGTTGTTGTTTTTGTTGATTTCAGCCATGACGTCACGAATAATTAATTGTGACATCATTTTGGATTGACATTGACAATTGAAAATATAGGGTAAATATGGCCCCTTCGACGAAAAAGGCTTTCGACCACTGTCACATGACTATATTGTTATGCAGCATTTTACGGTCGGCAGAATCTACTTGCTAAAACTGTTGAACCGACGACGATTTCGAAGGCTCCACTCAGTCCATATCGTATACGTGGACTATATTGGGTGCAAATCGTCCGTAGGCGCATACCACATGTTTTTTAGGTATTTGAGCCATTACGGCATAATTATACAACATTTGAAAAAATGCAATCTTGTTTCTTTAAAAAAGGCATTTGTTTAAAACATTGTTTAACTTTAAAACATGTTTTAAACAAAGTATTTTAAAACACCGTTTGTTTTAAATGCAACCCTTCGTATAGGATGTATTCGTGATAATCATAATATGCATATTGCATCCACAAATATTGTTTTACATGTTATCGAATTTTAATTATAAACACATAGTAATATGTAGGTATATAACATAATCATCAATGCATTGCTCCCAATCTCTTTGTAGCCGCGTACCAATTCGAGCATATTTACTGAGTTCACGCACCACCTCGTTGTATCGTCCAGAACAGAAGTTACTATCTCGAAATACCACTGGTTTTGACTGGATAACAGGCCAATCCATAGGCTACCGAGATCAGTTTGACAGAAAAAGTTTTGTTCCAAAGGCAAGATTTGGTACGCTGATCTGGTATGAAATCTTTCGAAATTGTGACATGCAATGTTCCTTCTGAGCTGCGCGCGTTTGAGCGCGCGCTTCGCTGACAAGGTCTGCGCCTCCAGAAAAATGAGTGCCGCACACAATAAATCATCGATGGTTCGAAGAAATGATCACTTCATCTTCCGCAGAAGGCACTGATGATCTTCAAACCAAATTGACGACCATTTCAGAGATTCAAATGTACATCACTAATTTGTAATCAGTACTTCGTAATCAGACGAAACCATTTCTTTTTGTAGAAACTGTATTAAATGCGAAAAAACTTGAGTCTGTCTCAGCAAACGTAATAGCTTCGCAAAATTCGAACGCACAGACGACAGTTGCATGCACAGCGGCTCCATGAAACATTTTTGTCGCACTCGTTTTCAAATTGGGGTGCATAATTTTCCTATGCGGGTCGCATGTCTACGACTGTTTTCTCATATTATGAGGACAAAACTGTGTCATCATTTCGGATTTTCTGTGCGGAGCTTGGATTTTCTGTGCGCAGTGACCGTGTCAGCACTGCGCAATTGCGCACGTGCGCATCTTAGAGGGAACATTGGTCGGAAGTCGACGTACGTGCGCAGCTTAGAGGAAACATTGGTCGGAAGTTGAGTCAAAATGATGACCTGTTTTTAGTCAAAACCAGAAAATTAGCGTAAACAGTGCGTAATTCAGGAGTCAAGTCAAAATGATGATCTTTTTTGAGTCAACACAACAATATTTCCAGTAAATATATCGAATTCTGCTGTTATCAATTTCGCCCAGCAAAAATATCACTTAAATATTAGATCGCTCTGGTCTCGTCGCGACCCAAAATTATACCCTGCGCGACCCATACTTGAATAATCCATGGCTTATAAAGTAGAACAAGACTATAAACATGGAATTATAATTCACCTCAGCAATACCCCGCGACTGTATCTTTATTGTACACTATGAGTGAACGTGGTTCTCAACCTTTTTCACCTCGCGGACCGGTATTTCAAAAAATATTTGGCGGACCGGTGGACCATCAAAAATTGAAATCAACCCAAAATGTCTAGATAAAACCGTTTTCTGCGCGTATGGTATGGTTTCAAGAGTTTTGTTCGTAATTAAATACGTCGATGGTGATCATGTGATTTTACGGTAGTTAGTCTGCTGAGTCGAGGTAAAATTCTTTTAACAGATAAACGTGCTAGTGTGGAGAGTCGAATACAGTCTTTCTCACCCAAGGCCGTGGATTAACCGACTACGGCACTACGCGAACTCGAATAATGTTTTTCTCTTGGACAATATCTACAGAAGAAGCGTTTCGGAGTCGGACCAATCACCCTGTCGTACTACCTCGCTTATTTCCCACGACTATGAATGCAATACATTGCACGAAAACACCTGGCAACAGAGACCGGGTCATCCACAAAATGAATGAATCGAAAACAAATGATCGTGCAAACTGCGGGGTTTAGCGAGTCAGCTCGTACTTGTCGCTCGCATGTCGTCACAGGAGACGGCTTGAACTTCAAGTTTATCAGGGGTGGGCAATTATTTTCGAGACGTGCGAAATGAGAAACAGAAGTAGGTTTGCGGGCCGGGCAAAAAGTTGAAACTATATTCCGTGGCGCATTTTATTTCTAAATAGAAAACAGCGAATTGCATTGTTAGCACGAGCTACTAGCTGAGTGGATGTGTTAAATTCAGGCTATGAGAAAGTGACGGTTAATTTACAAAATAAGTGTATTGATTTATTCAGTGACAATATTGAAAACAACGCGAAACACGAAGCTGTCACTTAGATCACATTCCCCCACCCAACCTTTTGTCTATGGAGACGCCAAAATGTATTTGGGAAATTACAATGCTGGTCTTGGTCCCAAGCTGTGTGTAGGGGGACATTTAGCGTCATTGTTTTGAGATTTTCGCCGGCAAATGCCATAAAATCCGCGCTCTCTCGGCCCCAGCCAGCCGACGAGTGTTTGTATTTCACTGCGTTTTCATCATAATGCCGATTCAACATAGATATCTCGAAACACGGCGAGCTGCACACCACACTAAAAATGACGGGTTTCCCTCTCACTCAAGTAAAAAAATATTTAGTGCTCCAAATCTTCTTTAAATGTCTGCCTTCAGCCTCCACCTCTATTTTTTACCATGCCTGTTCATCGTTTTGGGGTGACCACTGCTCACGTGCACTGATTGACTTGTTTATGAATCATGGATTGGAAACGTATGACATATCTATTAAATCAGAGGTTCTCAACCTTTTTCACCTCGCGGACCGGTAAAATTTCAAAAAATGTCTGGCGGACCGGTGAACTTTCAAAACTGAAATGAAGCCAAAATGTATAGTATGCAACTGTTTTTTGTGCAATTTATGGTGCTAGAGAGTGCATGACATTTAGAGGGTTTGGATCGTAATTGGTTTTCTTCATGATGGCCTCTATGTTATTTTATGGAAGTGAGTCTGCTGAGTTGAGGTAAAATTGCCTTGTCCAGACAAACGTGCTGCTACCGCCGAGAGTCGTTTACTGTCTTTCGCACCGAAGGCTGAGGGTTTAACCGACCGCGCCAACTCGAATGCTATCCTTCTCTTTGACAATATCGAGCGAAGAAGTGTTTCGGAGTCGAACCAAGAACCTTGTCGTGCTACCTTGCTCATTGCTCACTGCCACTAGGCGCAGGCTACTCTGGCAACTACGAATACAATGCGTGCCGCAAGAAAACACCTTATACAGCAGGCAGCAGCTTCGGCCATCCGCAAATCCAGGCCGAAAATGCACTTCGTAAGCCCACCCCAAAAAACGTTGGTCAGCCCACAGGGCGATAAGCCGAACTTCCGGGGGCTTCGCCACCGCCCAGACCCGACAGATGGATGGATCTGCACCAGTACTTGGGAGAACATTCATTCCACTCGGTTTAAGCAGAGAGTTTATGCAGCTTAATCGCGACAATAGCGAAGATTTTCATTCATGATTGAATCGGTTTTCTAACTGCCGCATTTTTAGCACACCTTTCGGAGTCTCATGTTAACCAAAACTTCATTGTGTGCTGGTACGTCGTGGCGCGGTAATGGATGACGCCAAAATGCCTATTTCTATAAATCATGCGTATTCCACGGAGAAGAGCACCTAATAAGCAAGACAATTATAGACACTAAATCGCGCAAAGTGCGAAAAGAAATTGAAAAATGTTGGAAAAAGTTTCAAAAAATACGCTATGATATATGTTCATTTGCAAAAGAATTTTGGGCCCTTTTCAAGCGCGGCCCCTCTCCAATTGGGCGGTTTGGGCTGCCCCATTTACAGTCCTACACAAAATGAATGAATCGAAAATGAATGATCGCGCAAACGGCGCTGTTTAGCGATGAGTCAGCTCGTATCTGTTCCGTACTTGTCGCTCGCATGTCCTCAAATGACACATCTTTAACCTTAAGTCAAATCGAACAGGTTTCCAGGCCTAATTTTACCACCCGAAGTTATGAATCAGTTTAAAATTTGATGTTTTATTTATTTTATCAATGGACAAACCTTCACCATTGTATCTTGGAATTAAGGTATAAAATTGTAATATACCTGGCGGACCGGCAGGAATGTCGTCGCGGACCGGCAGGAATGTCGTCGCGGACCGGCACCGGTCCACGGACCGGCGGTTGAGAACCACTGTATTAAATCACAGTCCGGGTAATTCATAATGTAACAATGGCTACAAAAAGTTTCGAGCTATCTGGAAACTTCGGTATACTTTGCCATATTTGCAGTATTTTGAATCCAAATTATTCGAATTAGACGTAGGCTTCGTAATTACTGTACCCCTATAGTGCACAGTGCACACATATGAACAAGCAGGCTTAAAAGTGAACGCATTTCCGGTTCAGTTTATGCAGCTGTTGGTTTTAGTACACACATTAGTAATCTAAAGGGGGTTTTATGTTCTAAATTCCAGGCTAATTTTCGTGGGCCAGTCAGAGTCGCGTCACGGGTAGCACTTTGCCCAGTTTTGAGTTAAATCGAACATGCTTCCAGGGCTAATGTTACCTCACGAATGTGAATCTTGAAATTAAAGTATAAACTTTAAAAATATCTTGCGGACCGGCAGAAAAGTCGTTGCGGACCGGCACCGGTCAGCGGCCCGGCGGTTGAGAACCACTGAATTGTAGACAACATTGTCAGAAAGAAGCAACACGGGGCTGCACCAGTAGTGTGCACACAGCTTCAGTTTTGCCAGCCAACAACTGCTGCCGTTGAACGTTCCTTCTGCATTCTTGGAAAGCTACTTGGTAAGGACAGACACTTTCAGCCCGAGAATCTAGGAAAGTATTGTTTTTGTTGCACTACAACTGTGGAAGACCTCCTGATATAGTCGATGTAAAGAGATTCACAATCGTTTTTAGACAGCTTTATTTCCGCGTCCTCACGGCAGCAAGTTCAGACAAGAAGGGGCATGCATTGTTATGGGTCCACCAAGTGTCCATTTAACGGAGTCGGAGCTAGACACTTGGCGGCCCTAGAAATAACAGTACCATCACAATAGTAACTAACAATCATCACCTACACCCATAATGGGTGGGCTGTCACACTGCTCCCCTCCCCCAAAATAGAGGGAATTACATAATAAAAAATTCACTCTCACGTCAAATCAAAAACTAACAAAAATTATCAAAATAAACAGTAATCATGACTCATAATCCAACAAATACCTGGGACGCCTAACAAAACGTTTCGACCTTGTAGTGTATGCAGTTTCAGGCACGTCCTGGTCATTCACAATATCAAAAATCTCATCACCATGATCAGAAACATCAGCTATTACTGGTTCAAAAACACCAACATCACTACTTTCCCCATCGTCACGATCATAAGGCATCAGGTAATCAACATGAGACTTGCGAAAATTTTGAGTTCCAACTTTCTGTATGCGGTAAACACACTCTGAAATTTGCTCAACAATTACATAGGGTCCTGACCATCCAGAGGACAATTTTCTCTTTCTAGGAGGATAGAAATACCAACAATAGTCACCCACGGCAAAAGCCAGCGGTCTCACCGCACTATCAAAATCACGTTTCTGCCTCACCGCAGACTTGGATAGACGCTCCCGAGCAAAAGTAAAAGCATCTGAACAAGCATCACGAAACCAATTGACATAATCCACATAGCATTTAGCACTGTCATTACTGGGGGGCCGACCATACATGATATCAGTAGGAAGTGATATTTCACGACTCAGAAACAGGCGATTTGGGGTATAACCAGTCGAATGATGAACTGTTGAGCGATAAGCCATCAAAATATAGGTCAAATGGTCAGCCCAATCAGACCGAGAATCATCAACAAAACTAGTGAGCATTTGCTGCAGCGTTCTGTTCATACGCTCACAGAGTCCATCCGAACGGGGATGATAGGGGGTGGTACGAGTCTTCCTAATATCAAAGAGCAAACACATGTGCTGAAAAAGTTCCCCTTCGAATAGTCCCCCCTGGTCAGTATGAATTATTCGTGGGCACCCATATTTTGTGAAAAATTGGGACACCAGAATTTCTGCAGTATTTTGAGCAGATTTAACACGCATCGGATACACTTCAACCCATTTCGAAAAGTAATCAGTAAGCACCAACATGTGCAAATACCCCTCGTCAGTCTCAGGCAATGGCCCAACAAAATCAAGCGACACTCTATCTAAAGGTTCAGCACAAAGCATCTTGCACAAAGCAGCTTGGTGAATACCATGAGGTGACTTTGTAGCCGTACAAGTCTTGCAAAATTTTACCCAGTGCTCAACCATGCGTTTCATACCGGGCCAGTAGTAGCGTTCTCTCATCTTCCAGTAAGTCTTGTCACGTCCAAGGTGACCTGCAGTCCGAAGAGTATGAAGGTGATTGAAGAGTTCCCTGCGCCATGATCTTGGCACTACCAGTTGATACGTTACGGGACATCCAGGCTTTGCCTTCGAATACTTTCTATACAGCACTCCATTACACAGCGACAACACAGACCACTGCATACACAGCTGACGCACTACATGCGGCTGAAACAACAATTCTTCAGATGTGGGACGGTCCGTACGATCTCTTTATACTGTATGACCACATCAAGTTCCGGGTCTTCTGCTTGCCCTTGACGGATGTCAGGTAAGGTATAAGATCCCAACCAATTACTAGTTCTATCGTCAGAAATACCGGCAACAATCGCAGATACAATTTTACCACCTTCGGAAGGCAAATACGGGGCACATGAGCCACACTCTTCACGATTGCAACGTCGCCGAGGTCTGCGACTTAAGCCATCAGCATTACCATGAAGTTTCCCAGGCCTATGTTCGACCGTGAAATCATACGTATTCAAGTAAGATATCCAACGGGCTACCAGGCCTTCCGGTTCGCGAAAATTCATCAGCCATTTAAGCGCTGCATGATCAACCCTCAGAATGAATTTTCGACCCCAAAGATAAGTCTTGAAATGTTCAACTGCCCATCTACAAGCATACAGCTCTCGGAAAGTAGCGCACCAATTACACTGTTCCTTTGAAAGAGATTTACTTGCATATGCAATTACCTTTTCTTCTCCATCTTGAAGCTGTGACAACACTGCTCCTGCACCAAAACCAGAACAATCAGAATCCAATATAAAAGCACCACCATCCTCCAAAGGTAACGCCAATATAGGAGCCGAGGTCAGTTTCGTTTTCAATTGATCAAATGCCATCTGACACTGTTCATCCCATTTGAAGTTGACACCTTTCTTAGTGAGCCGCAGCAAAGGTTTGGCCACCGATGCAAAAAATGGCACAAACTGTCGGTAATAATTTGCAGTTCCCAAGAATGCCTGCAAATCCTTCAATTTACAAGGCACAGGCCACTCCTTGATCGCATTCACTTTCTCTTCACAGCACAAAACACCGTTTGATGTGATAACATGACCCAAATACTCCACCGACTTTCTGAACAATTTGCACTTGGACGGTTTAAATTTCAGTCCTGCAGAACGAATCCTGAGGAAAACATCCCTCAAATTTGCAATTTCCTTTTCGAAACTCCCGGCATATACCATGACATCACCAATGAATACCAGAGCTTTCTTGTATAAAATACCAGCAAGAACTTTTTCCATCAATCTTTGAAACAGAGGTGGCGAGTTGGCCAATCCAAAAGCCATAACCTTGAACTGGTAATGGTCTCTCCCAGGAAGGCTGAAAGCAGTTTTGTGACGATCCTTCTCATCAATCTCCACCTGCCAGAAACCACTGGCTAAATCAAAAACAGAAAACCAAGTGGAATTACCGAGCGAGTCTAAAATGTCATCAATCCTTGGCAGACTATAGGCGTCTTTCACTGTAACTTCGTTCAGTTTTCGAAAATCCAAAATAACACGAGATGACCCATCTTTCTTAGGCACCAACAACAATGGTGTATTATACGGGGAGTCCGATTGATCAATAACATCTTGATCCAGCATCTTATCAATCTCAACGTCCAATATCTTTCGCTTGGCCCAGCACAATCGTCGCGGAGGCACTTTGATTGGTTTAGACGAGGAAGTCACAATTTTGTGCTTGATCACAGAAGTACGACCCAAGCGACCATCTGGGCCACAGAAAACATCCTGAAATTCAATCAGGAGGTTCCGCAATGATTCGAGGTGGAAATCAGAGAGACCTTCCACACCGTCTACCAGACACTCCAGATGCTCAGGTAGAGATCCAGTATGATGAGGGACATCCTGAACAAGCGTGGGACAGCAAAATTCCACAGGCTGACACTCTTGCGGACACAAAACTCCCAGTAACAAGGCAGCTGGCAAAATAATGTCCTCGCCGCCAGAATTAACCAACAGCAAGGGTATCCTATCCAATTCTGGGTCTACCAATCCAGGGACCAAATACAGACCACTCGACTCATATTCAGTCACGAAATTGCCTGAAGGTTCGAAAATAACCGCAATTCCATCCAACTGGGGCGAAGTCTCATTAAGTTTACCAAATATTATCGTCTCACTGTACCCAGATATAGCTACATCACTATCCAAAAAGATTCTACAGCAGGGCACTGATGGAGCGGACGGTTTAAGATTGACCCTTTGGCCCAACACTTCCATGCATTCGTCTTTTGCATACAACACACAATCATACTCTTTAAAATAATCATAACCCAAAATCCCAACAGCGGCGCCGAGCTCGGCAACAACCACTTCCTTGACAACACACACAGACTCAATGCACATTTGCACCTTACTCCTACCTAACACGTTCAGCCATCCACCATTGGCAACTTTATACGACTTCTCAGGCACATTTTGATTATACACAGGGCCATACATCTGGTTCGGAGCAGGATACTGGAATTGACATTGCTCGGCCACGTGACCAGCTCCACGGCACCTCGCGCAAACAGGAACCGGGCAATTACGTATCAAATGGGACGGATCACCGCACCGGTAGAATTTCGGCATTACACGACGTTCTGGTTTTGAATACCTAACTGGGGCAGATTCCAACGATTTCACCAGTTTCCTAACCTCCAAAGACAAAGATTCCAAGCCTTTGCGAAGATCAGAAACACCAGAACACACTCCACTACTAGACGTACAATTTCCATCAGAGTCATAACCATCACCAGTTTTAATCAAAGATTTAGCCACCTTACCCTGGTCTACTTTACTAGAAAAAGCGCCTTCATAAACCTCTGCGACTTTGATCAGGTCGTCCAAATTGCTTAAATCCTGCAAGCTAAGTAAAGCACACACATGGGGGTCTGAGAAACCATGGCAAAACTGCTGAATTACCATCTGCTCACAAACTTGGTCAGACATTTGAGGATATGCCTTATGGGCTAAACTTCGCAGGGCCGCAGCAAAAGCTGTGGGTGACTCCCTGGCAAGTTCTTTCTAGTGGTGAAGGAATTACGATAAACCAGTGAGCCATGAGAACTAGTTTTACACCTTTTTCTCAAATGTTCAACGAGGCGCACATACTGCACACGAACCTCAGCTGATAACTCACACGCAACAGACAAAGCTCGGCCACGCAAACTAGCACCCAAAAAGCAACCTTTACGCTCATTGTTCCACTCATTACACAAAGCAGTAAATTCAAAATGACAGAGGTATTCCTCCAGAGAAGTACCACTAGCACCATCAAATGTGTCGGGGGCCATTTTAAAATAATCAGACGCACCATAATGGAACGGTCCCACATTCATCATTTTAGGACTACTTTGAGCACCATTACAAGGAGGGACAAATGCTGTCTCATCTCCACAAGAATCTATCACAAATCCAACCTTGGGCCTACTTACAGGATCACAACCTAATTCCCCATTGCTGACGGCATCAACCTTAGGCGAGTTCACCACAGAAGCCAACATACCTTTTATGTCACCCATGCCACTGCTCATCAACTGGAACTTTTCTTCAAATCCGCTGTTCATCAGCTGCAACTTTTCTTCAAATCCCCGAACTTGCGATTGGAGAGCAGCTACATCCCCATTGACCGAATTCATCAATTCCGCAGCCTGACGCTTCGCTTCGTATGCCATATTCCGCGGAATACCTTCCATAACTTTGTCCAATCTCGCCAAGCTTTCTTTGACTTTTCCATCCACACCGGTACTGGTATCAGCAGAGTCATCATCCGAATCCGAAATCGTGTCAAGCACTAGGAATCTGTTGCGTGCCTCCAGATAACTCTCCTTTGACGAGGAAATAGTATCGACTTTGTTTTTTGGCGTGCTCGCCATTGTGGAAGACCTCCTGATATAGTCGATGTAAAGAGATTCACAATCGTTTTTAGACAGCTTTATTTCCGCGTCCTCACGGCAGCAAGTTCAGACAAGAAGGGGCATGCATTGTTATGGGTCCACCAAGTGTCCATTTAACGGAGACGGAGCTAGACACTTGGCGGCCCTAGAAATAACAGTACCATCACAATAGTAACTAACAATCATCACCTACACCCATAATGGGTGGGCTGTCACACAACAACAACGAAAGATACTTGGAATAGATAGAAAGATACTATGGAACTAGGGTCATACTACTGTGGATACTACTATGGATACTACAACAACGAAATATACTATGGAATTCTTGGTGAGTCTATATTTCGTTAAAATTAAGTTTTTTCGTGTAACAATCTGTCAGTTTTAAGTCGAAATTATCTTATTTTTGCAGGCCAAACTATTTTCGTAAGGACAGACAGTTCCAACCAGAAATGAAGATAAGTAGCAAAATTGTAACAATTTGCAGGAAAACACATAATCTACTTACATTAGGGCAAAATTTCTTCAAATTACGTTTTTAGGGTCAAAAAATGTCAAAAGTTTGATTTTTTGGTCAAAATCTTCTGTTTTCAGGTCAGAAAAAAATCACCCTAGTAATTACGCAATTTGTATCACGCTTGCGTTTCGATTGACCAATACGATGACACAGTGCAAGGTGAAGCCCCGCATTTCGGAACTGGTAACTGAAAGGGAATCGCTCAGTTGTCCTCAAACTTTTTTCGACATGCCCCCCTTTATGACAGTCAAAAATTTCGCGCCCCTTTTATCGTGATATCACAATATAATAAAGAGAGCCACCAGTATGCTAGCAATCCCAACGGATAATTTGATGCCACTGAAGGTCGTGGTTGTTGATGAGAGAAGTCTGAAAGATGAAACTAGGACAATATACAGAGCGTTGACCATTAAATGAGTGTATATCACGCCGAGCGCGAATATTTTAAAGTTAACTGCGGATTCAAGCCTCCTTCAGAGGCTTACACGCCACCCAGTTTGAGAACCACTGGAAAAGCTGATGAATAGTTATTATGATGTTCTCGTTTTTTGTGGATATGTAATTACATGAAATGGAAATGTTCAGAGTCAAGTGTACCTGTTTGATGCTGGTGTGATCAGACTAGATGACCTTCACGGTCTTATCGATCATTCCTATCTAATACCGAATACTGTGCACGCATATTTTCTGTACCACCATCACTGCCGTTTGTTATGTATTTTGGTTCGATGAAAATAAAGACTCTCTCTCTCTACAAAAGTTTTTCCTTTCAATACTCTCTGCACGATCTCGGATTATTCGCGAAGACTCTCACTTCTATCTGTACCTTTCAGTAAATATGCACACTGGTATTGACACGGGTTAATTCTAACTTTCAAAACTCAAATGCTGAAATTACAAGTTATTAAAAGGGGACGACATTTTTTGATATGGATAAATGGAGGATAAATATTTTGTCTGGAAATATGGAGGCAGATATATCATAGGTTAACAATTCGACTGGAACTGGTAACAGATGAATTATGCGATATCAAGAAAATATCAATCAGATCAATTATTTTAGCGTAGTCTGCGCCGTAGCATATAACAGGCCGTACCGTATGTAAATGTGCTATAATATGAGTGTAAATACTATAGGAGGAGTAAAACAATTTCTAAAAACTTCGGTGAAGCCCATCAGCAGCTGTGACGTATAGATTTTTCATTATTAAATGTTTCACCGACATCGAAAGACACGCCTCTATTTCGTATTAAATTTCTACCGAGGTGAAAATTGGGAACAATAAGAAACCAGAACATATCCTTATTATTAGCTCATGATACCATGGCACTAACCTCGTGACGTTGCTTAGTGACTAATCCGATCGTGTCGACAACATCTGTTTCACATCAATCAGGTGTGAACTTAAAATATCGACTTTTAGCTGTTTCTGCCTATATAAAGGTCACGTTCTTTGTTTTCAGCAATTCGTAGTTCCTAGCGCATGCAATCCATCTGAAGTCAATATCGCTAAGTAGAAAAAACCTAGTTGTTCAAGTTATTCTCGTAGGGGAGATCGGGGACAAATGTAACTAGGGGCAAATGTAACAATCGACCTCACCGCTTGTAGGATGGAGAAATCAGCTTGATATTTTAAGTGCGAATGCAGTAGTTATCTCTCCTATTATACCTGGAGTTACGTTGAGCTACGATGCGAAACCCCGGGATAAGTTGCAAAAAACGAAATTTTTGACCCTTGAGTAAAGTTTTTCTGGTCTGGAATAATTTGTTTAGACGAATAGCACCTCAAGTAGTTACAACGTAATATATGTAGCTGGAACAATGTTATCATAGTCTACCGTGATGATGGAAAGAATAGGACTTGCATCGCCGGGAAGGTACCATACTGAGACACTAATCATGGTCGAGCGTTTCAGGGGTAATCGTAACACTCTGTTACTTTTGCCCCGTTACAATATGTTATTAATTCTGAATGTCTTTGTTCATATGTTGGTATTACCATTCATCTACTGCAGATAATCTTGCAACAGCCAGAAGTTCACCAGAACAGATACTACCTTGCGATACCAATTCTAACATGATCATCTGTCGAAACGGCCATACAATAGTGGGGATGTAAATCTGACGGTTCAATTATTTTCGTGATTCAACCACCCTTTCTCATGTTGATCGACTTTTGGTGTGTCGAACTTCAATGGTCATGACTGAATCCTCGTCCTCTGAATTTGATCATGGCCCACTTGCATTTTGATATTTGATGTGAACAATTTATTTTAATTTTGTACAGCACAGAAGAATGTCAATATAGCTTTGACGCCACACAATGTTGCGTCCTCGTTTTGCTATACTATCATCGGCCCATTTAACCAAGATATGTTAGCCAGGTCGATTTCGCAGGTGACCGAATGACCAACCCATTATGCACGCTGAAGAACAGAACCTTGGTAGAAGAGGCCGAATATGGGTAGGGTAGGGAGATGGTGGAATGAATGTGTCTCTTGAACAGTTTAAGCTTGAACAAGACACGAAGGGTGATATTGCATTCAGATGCCATAACTGCGATGGGCCGTAGCCTGGAAGCGTTCAAACGTCTTTTCCTTAGTTTCATGCAATATTACAATTTGTACTTCCGTTTTCGTTGTTCATTTCGTTTGTTTTTAGTTATAAATAGCACTGTTACAATTGCCCCGCAAGAGTGGTACAATTGCCCCTGGGTACGGGGCGATTGTAACATTTGAGCAGCGATTTTTGCGACCCAAAATTTCCATGATTGATAGTTGATTGAGTTCCAATTTAGTTTTTATATCAACTATCGAGTTGTTGGCTTCTTTATATAAAACTTTGGAAGTGAAATTTCCACGAGAAAAACACGCAATGTTGGAAAATACAAAAAGTGTTACAATTGTCCCCGGTCTCCCCTACCCATGTAACGTAAATCTATGACAACGCTACGCGTAACGCGGCAATCAAAATTAGAAGTATTTCCCCAATTCGCTAATCGTCAGGGGCGTTAAAAGACGCATATGAATGAGTTGAAAGTTTGTACGGTGGCAAATGGTTCAAATCCTCTTATGACATGATCATAAGGAAGCTTCATCGCCGATTCGTCCCAGATTACACCGCGGTTACTGCAGAGGTAACGGCCACCACGAACGCAGAAATTACATGACGCAGCGTGATAGAGTTCTGGATCGACTCCTAGAACGATAGTGGGTCGTGTTAAAACTAGGCAGTTCTGGAATCACGTGAAACACGTCAGCCTTGGCGTAAAATGACCAGCAGTCGACACACAGTGACTACTAAAATAACTAAAACAGATCGTACGCATATAGAATGTCACGATACCGGCGATTACCGAACTCTATTTTCCAACCTAAACTAGATGATCAGACTAGATGACCTTCACGGTCTTATCGATCATTCCTATCTAATACCGAATAGCCTACTGTGCATGCATATTTTCTGTACCACCATCACTGCCGTGTGTTATGTATTTTGGTTGGATGAAAATAAAGACTCTCTCTCCCTCTCTCCCTCTCTCCCTCTCTCCCTCTCACCCTCTCTCCCTCTCTCCCTCTCTCCCTCTCTCCCCCTCTCCCTCTCTCCCTCTCTCCCTCTCCCTCTCTTTTGGGAAACTGCATCTGAAGCAGCGGTTCTGAAACTTCCTTCGACACGCGTCCTTTGATGAGAGTGAATAATTTCGAGCTCCTCTTATCGTCTTATCCGATAGAATATTAAAAAGAGCGCCGAGAATTTACGGAATTCCAATGCACGGCTCACGGCAGGGAAAATTACGACTGTTGTGATACTTCTCAAGTATGAAAATCGGACTATATGCACTAGGGTTGATCAAAATTTGGAAAATGTTTGGAATACTGCGTATCCATGGCTTATTCTGTAGACTATTGTTAAAAAACAATAATGGGCCTAAAAGAAGCTCGCAGGAAAGCCGCTAAGATTTGTCTAAATGCGTTTGAAAGTCGTTGTTGAAGAGTGGGCGGGCCACCGACAGCAGAGTTGCGAAAAGGCGGGCAATCAAGAAAGTACGGATCTTGATTGGCTAATCGGCTAAGCTTCACTGATTACTGCAGCAGCTGACTCGGATTCGGGTGCTTCGCTTACTAAATTGAAAGTCTGCTTTGCTGAGGTCGAGTCTGTTAGGAGCGGCTGTGGTTCTGTACAAGCGCGTTGTGGTTTGATGAGTCATTAGTAGTACTGTAACACGTGTTCTTTGAATGCTTTATAGTCGATAGCGGTAGTTTATGATTTGGAGCAACAATATTACGGTCATGGCAGAGGCAAAACGGCGACAGATTGTACACATGCCGCAGCGAAGAACAAGATCTAAATCTGAGCAGTACTTGGTCGGATATACTTGCGATTTCATCTGTGGCTCGAGATTACCTACTATACGAGAAGTTACTTGCTGCATTTGAAAGAGCATTGTCATCAGTCAACCCCTACTCATGAACATGTAATGTCGTGGTGGATGATGTAATGCCAGTGTGGAAAACGGCGAGAATTGCGACAACGCAGAAATCACATGTGGTGCGATTACTTCAAAACCTGCACGAAAGATGACGTGATCACATGGTTTGCCCACCTTAAGAAGAGCTGGAGCAGTCTTGACAGAAAACAGCAATTCAATACTTTGACTATTCCAATATGTTTTAAAGAACGAGCAGCAATGACAGTTGATAACTTCAAGCTACTACTGACCAGAAAAGATTTCTTCACACGGGATGATTACAGACAATGTGTGACTGTTGCTCTTGCTCATCTCGGTGCAGGTGAAGATATACATCATCACAAACCTGGTGCAACACACCTTGCAAGATGGATGGGCACAATTCTGAATGCTCAGAAGATGTTCATGTAGGCTGATCCGTTACATCACAAATCTGAAGAAGTGGAACTACTGTATCGCTTCAATTTATATTTAGTTCTCTTTTATATCCCTGCCTGGGTTGATTCCAGCATCGGTCGTGATGCAGCTGGTAATGACTTGAAATTCATCCAGGACAAGTTGAGTTACAAGGAGCATGATGAACAAGTTTCCAAAGCTGCTTCACAAAAGCTTTTAAAGCATGACTGGTATATCGTGGAGGAAACCTCTGTATATGCCTTGTTTTCGCCGAGTGAAAGCAATGAAACCCGAGAAAATATGGTAAAGACGCTCCTGCAGGTAGAGCGAACTTCAAGTTTCAGAAACGGGCCGGGCCGCCCTCGTTGAATGCAACTGTACAGATCGACAAGGACACTACTTTGTCTGATTTTATTGGGCCGTGGCCCATATTTGATTTTTCTGAATGCTCTGAAGCATGGCTAGCTCAACTAGTTGATGTTTGGCACTTATCAGATTTCTACACCATTATGAGCTCCTACATCAGTTTTGTCAAAGTCGTTGATGATGCCGCAGAACGAGTTGTAAAGCTAAGCAGAGACTATGCTGCAATCTTCACTGACAATGAACAACAAAGAGACAGTCTGCTTCAAGCTGTGGAACAGCATAGGAAGACAGTTGGAGACAGCAGGAAGTCAACTCTAATCAAAAGCCTGTAATCTACAACTTGGGCCTGACAATGCAACACCGATCCTGCAACGTACTGTTTTTAATGCCTTTTGTAAATAGTGCTTTTCGCCTTCATTCAATCGTGAATAAAAAGTGTAATATGCGTTCGTTTATGGATGAGACGTCGACTAGTCATAACAAGTACTACTGAGATGTTGACTACTGTCGGGAAATTTTAGAGTTTCAGTCATTGTCAGTAAGTTTTGGAAAGGTCGAGGCTTGCAAGATGCATGCATCTAGTTCATTCGTATTTCAACTAGCGAGAGCACCTGTGCAATACATAGCAACACTGTTGTACACATTCTGCTGGTAGATAATAACTTATGGGCGTTTCAATGTTGTACTATGGCGTCTCGATGACAAAATTAACATAGGCAATATATCATGTCTGCAATGCCACCAACAGAAACGACTGCACAACAGCTGACAGAAATAGTTACCAGCAGTGTTCACAAAGCCGGTATTTCAGCCAATCAGTAGCTGATCATTACCGGCTTCAACCAATCATGATTATTGGCTTCTGTTTGCCCGCCCACTTTATCGATTCCCCGCCCACTCGCCGACGGCTACTTTCAAACGCATTTAGACAAATCTTACCGGCTTTCCTGCGAGCTTCTTTCGGGCCCATTATTGTTTTTTCACAATAATCTACAGAATAAGCCATGGATACGCAGTATTCCAAACATTTTCCAAATTTTGAACAACCCTAATATGCACAAAGCCATGATTATGAGCTGTAGGTAAATCAAGCAGAGCGCTAAACATTTTTCATTGAAATATTTTGTCAAAATTAATCATATAAAATGGTATAGCGAGTAGCATATAGATATTTTAGCGAAATTGGTTTCTATATTCCTTTCTATTACCCAACTTCAGCGTCGCTCAAACGCTCCCGACCACAAACTAAATCAAAAACCAATGGCGCGTGCCGCACGCCATTCGAACTTGGCACCTATTCAAGTGACAAACAATTTTTCTTCACGGTCACAGGTGTTCCACAAGAGACTAAATCAGTTGATTACTTTTGGGCTGCCTTAAATGAGCTTCTTAAGAGTGGCATTCTACAAAATGTGTCCTAATTGAGTATACTCGAAGACGATACGTCGAGATTGAGAGCCACTTCGATTTAAATCCTTGTTTCTTAGATTCAAAAAGCATATTATATATGGCAGATGACATAATTTTATCAGGAAATATCTTTATTTCACGATAACTTTATGCTTTTCAACGCACTATGCACAGATACTTGAAAGACAGTCCCAAAAAAGCATTAGCAAACAGCTACACGTATTCAGTGTACTCTCAATTTCGAGACATCTTCTGATCGGTTGAAGTAGTGGTTCCCAACCTGTGGTACGCGTACCCACTGGCGTAGCAGCATGCACTGCCGCCCCTGGCTCTCGATTAAAATGCCGCCCCCCTAGACCGCAGCAAATTTCGACATAGATTCCAGTTCAAGCAATCTTATCGATAAAAATAATTACAAATAATACGCCGCGTTTCAGCGTCGCCGTCTCAACGTTAATAAGGTCAAAAATAATGAAGACAAGAAATAGCGAACGAATGTATTGTGCACATAGGGGAGGCGAGTGGCGCAGTGTGTAAATCAACTGCGCTGCGGCACCAATGGTGGTTAGTCCGAACCCATGTTCAAGCTAGTCTCTATGTGTCGGAGGTTTATCTGGGCTCTTCATCGCTGATTCCGCTGTACTAACAGTGTCTTGAAAAGACCCAGAAAGGCAGTAAGCCACGCTGCACAAAGTCGGCATGCGAGACCAGAAGTTGAATGCATGCGAGAGTGAAATGAAGAGTGAATAGTGAAATGAAAGTGAACGATCGGGAAGCTCTTGAAGAAAGACGCAAATATCAACGATACTTAAAAAGACAATGACACTGAACTGTATAATTTCCATGTCGTGATGCACAAGGCCTAACAAGCGTCATTGAAGTGCCTTGAATTCATAATAATAATAATATTGTGCAAATAGAAAATCAATAGCCACCTTAAAACATAACATTTCGGGCTTTCGCCGAAACAAAATCAGCGATAATATCCTCAAAATCAAGTTTTTGAACGTAGTCTCTTTCTATAGACAGACTGGATAGAGCTGATAGGCGATCATCATTCATGGCAGAACGTAAATACGACCTAATCAGTTTGAGCTTTGAGAAGCTCCTCTCACAGCTCGCATTTGAAACACCAATGGTCAGATAAAGTTACAGACACGAGCATAAATACGGTGTCGATTCAAGTAGCTTTGCATTAACTAACCACTGTAAAACATCAAACGCTGTTGCACTATACGATCAAACGTGGTTTCACTGCTCCGCACCAGCGTCTTAAATCTGTCAATTTCCGCAGCCTACTCCAAAAAGTCCACCTCGTCGTCATGAGTGCTTTTAAAAGCGCTGGTGAATAAATTGGGACTTTCGCTTTGCAGCAGCGCCTGGAGATTAAAAATCCAAACATATCATTTAAGTGGTGTATGCCGGTAAACCTAGTTTCAGCTTCAAGTTTAAATCTGCTTCTGTATTTCTGCTTGTCTTGCTTTCTTCTTCTTTATAAAGAAAGCTCCACTGTCTTGACACGTTCTATTTTCGAGTCTTAATTAACACTTGTATAAATTTAAGCGCAATCTGTCAATCTGACAATTATTACCATCTTAAGCAATTCCTAGGACTGGTTTACCTTCAGAGCTATCTCGGTCTGCTGTACCAAATCGTAACCCAGAGTATAGATCACTAACCTACGAATTGATGCGCAACTTAGTTCTCACACTTGAATACGCAGACAAGCCTACTGCTGAGCCAGCTAAAAGCAGCATTATTGGTCTTGGTCATCCTATAGTTGGCAAGGCCGTCCGAGCGCTCAAATTTAACAATACTGATCTTAAAAGCTATTGGTGCCCTGATTCCGGAAATACAATTTAAATGCTAGTCTGAAAATCGGCGTAGTTCCGAATAATCGCTCAATTAAATTTCCATTATCATGGTCAATTGGTCATTGTGTTGCGATTGTCAGGAACAACCGGCCATGACGGCTATTTCGGAGTGGTTCCATTGCCATGTTAACTTATTAATTTGTGTTTTCGGAATCAGCGCAACACTAGCTTTCGATTGAGACCAGTTTGATTAGGTTCAACTCGCGGGACGCCAGCTATAGGACTACCAATTACGCTGCTTTTAGCCGGCTGGTGCAGCCTCATTTTGCCGCCCCCTTCGAGCCTGCCGCCCCTGGCGCAGAGCCAGAACCGCCAGGTGGCTGCTACGCCAGTGCGCGTACCACTAGTGCAGTGGTCGGGAACCTATGGCTCGCGAGCCATATATGGCTCTTTTGGGTATAAGATATGGCTCTTTGACTTATTTTTAAACTGTAATTAAATTCATCGATATTCCAGCAACTTGTTAGTAAGTTTTCTTAACTACCGGAACAATTTTTCTCGTGGCAGCATAGGAATGTATTTGTTAGGTCAAGGCAGTGGCGTATCCAGGGTTAAAGGATCATACCCCGTTACAAAATCCTCAAATTTAAGTTGCCGTAGCGCCAGAGACAGGATTGCAATGACTCGAGCCCGACTCGAGTCACGATTTTCTGATGACTCGATTTGACTCGAGTCATTTTCTCAATATACGGAAATGACTCGACTCGACTCGAGTCGATCTGTGTATTGACTCGACTTGGACCCGAGTCATTGCGCATGACTCGAGCCAAGTCATATGACACGAGACTCAGACGGCAAAGACCGACATTTCATTGCAATTTCGAAGAATAGTAAAGTAACCACCTTATTGGGATTTCGTCTATTGGTACTGGTACTTCAAAATGCGACCAGAAACTGCTAAATGTGAGGAATATTAGCATATTATAAATGCGAAGCATTCGGTATCACCAAACAAAGTTATAAAAGTTGGTTTGACAGGACCTTAACTGGAAACTGAGCAGTCAACACAATGACTTGGACTCGGACTCGAACCTATGCTCGATGACTTGGACTCGGACTTGACTCGGTGGTGAATTGAAAACGACTCGAGTAGAAACTATGAAAGTTAGATTGACTTGTGACTCGGAGCCTTGTAACTTTGTTACAACCCTGGCCAGCGACCAATATCCCTAGCGAATTTGATGTAATCTTGGATGGCACCACACGTTGGTTGATCAACAAAATAGCGGACATGGGGACGCCTATATGACAATTTAGTTTTCAAATACACATTGTCTTCCTGATCTACGCCGAGAAATGAAGTGCCTTGGAAGTGACATTCAAATTAAAAATCCAAATTACAACAACGCTTCGCTATCCACGTCCAAATTGACACGTAGCATTTTAGTACTGCCGTAAAAATGTAGGCGTGTAGTGCAACGTTTATGCTACCGCCGAATTAAGAATTCGATCAATAATTAGATTTTCGGAATCAGTGGAGTGCTATAGTTATATTAGATTAATATCAGTTATTATTATAAATTCTGAGATATTTACGGAGAATTGCGCTATCACAGGATGATTAGTAGCCCACGAGTTTTTACGGAGAAAATATGGCACCCACGACGAGTCCCATGTAATGAGTTCGAATCAGTACTTCCACGACGTCACGAGTTTTCAATTGTGACGTAACAATTGAGCGTCATGTATGGCTCTTTAAGAGTTAAAATGTAAATATTGGGCTAACATGGCTCTTTAGACGAAAAAAGTTCCCGACCACTGCACTAGTGGTACACGAAGGTTCTCCAGTTGGTACGCGAGTGGATTCTGTTTTTTTTTCGACCGAAGGGAGTTATTAGATCAGGTGGCGTTGATTTTGGGCTTTCTAAAGCCGTCGTCATCAAGGTAAGGTCGTCGTTGTGGGTAGAGGCAATCCCACAACCCTATACGAGGAAGAGATCTTGTAAAGCATTGCGATTCTTGCCTAACCTAATTCCGTTTTAACCGCAAGAATTCCAAATGGATTCACTGGAGAAATGATATACTACACCTTAAAATGGGCAGTTTATTTTCTGTCTCGATGCCCTCGGCAGTTCAACACGATGGAAACATTTCTGACCGCCTACGGCCGGCGTAACTTATGTAGGTGGTACGCGAGCACTGCATAATACCTCGAAATGGTAGGCCTATGTGCGCGAAAATGGTTGGGAACCACTGGGTTAAAGTTTTGGTATGGAGTCAAAATGTAACACCGGTGTATGAATCGTACGACGCAACTATGGCATTTAAAATCGTATATAAATAGGATTATTACCGTTGTTGAAACTAGTTAGTATCAGCACTAATCAAGGTCATTCAAGGTTCAACAATCACCATTTCTCTCAGGCTTCCTCACCGCCCCCTACAGATGCTTTCACGCCCACCATGCCCCCCCTAACTTTGAGAACTACTGATCGAAAGGTAGCCCACTCGTGAACTAGATCGATGTCGGCTTGTTTCCAGATGCAGTTTAAATAGGCATCGTTGTTACTCAAGTCGAATTAGAGGTATAGCACCCTAAACATCTACTCAATTACAGGTAAAATTAGCTAGTTCCATAGCACGTCGTAACTAATTCACGCGGGAATATAATGTAGCGACCCTGATACGGCGTCCCGTACCTAACAGGGCAGCCGGTGAGTTCTTGGGCTCCGGACCTCGTCTCTCTGTGTTCGCCTCCTGCCAGATCTCGTAAACACGAAACGCCTAACCCGGTACACAAGTCTATACGGTTATAATATGATTATATTCCACGACACAGTACTCAAAACGGCGTTTCACACTAAACTCATATACTCACAATACAAAGCGATACATACAAACTGATAAGGACACATACGACCTAACAATACGAGACACATGCCTACACACAGCACACAACTTCACACAAACCGTAACCCGACAGCTAGGCCTAAACCTACACCAGCAGCAGCCTTTCCATCTACAGGCGAGGGACTAACTACGGGACAATATCACTCCCCAGATGCTAGCGCAGCATTGTCCGTGATCTTTCCATGCCCCAGTCAGTCTATCTGAACATAGATTCCGACAGGATACATCCAGCTCAAGCCGACAAATACAATGCCAACCACCTGCTACTTCACACCTTAACTGTCTAATACCACAATTACTTCATGCTGCTGCTCCCGACTACTTATACTTCATGCTAGCAAAAGCAAACACAGAGACATACTCACTCACATCCAGCTTCAGCCACGCTCTCAGCCAACTCCCTCATCAACTAAGTCACCACGCGGTTTCCAGCCATACCACGCGCAGCGTCATTTCTAAACGGCAAATACAGAACATTCTGGAAACCCCGGGATGCCACAATAAAATGAAAGTGTTCAAATTGCTAGTTTCAAAAAGTAGATTTGCTCGAGGGCTCGCATACTTTAGGCCAGTGGTCGAGAACCTATGGCTCGCGAGCCATATATGGCTCTTTTGGGCATAAGATATGGCTCTTTGCGAAATTGGTATTGCCTAATTTATCAACATTGCAGTTACTTGTTATTAAATCTTCAGCACGACCAGAATAATTATTCTTGTGGCAGTATAAACAATTTAAACATGTATTTGAGAGGATAATACAATGGCGTATTCGGGGTTAGGGGCTCGGACCCCCTTTTCAAGATCCTCAAATTTAAGTTGCTCTCACGTCGGCGACCAATATCACTCCCGAATGCGATGTAGGCCTACCCACCACGAAATCCTGGATTGCATGATACGTTGATTGATCTGAGAGACTATAAAAGACATCGCGACGCCATAACCACAATGCAGTTTTCAAATGCACTTTGTCTTCCTGATCTACGGCGAGAAATGAACTACCGTGGAAGTGACTTTCACAATTACAAATTCAAATTACCAACAACGCCATAGCTATCCACGTTTTTGATCGATAACGTAGCTTTGTAGTCGCTGTTAAAATGTAGCTGTGCGGTGCAACTTTATGTTGCCACCGAATACTTTGAGAACTGAGAAGTCGAATCGGAATCAGTACGACAATTACATTCGATTAATGTAAGTTATTATAAATTCTAACGATGATTTGCGCAATCACAGGTAAGGCATCGCCCGGCCGTGCCTCACCTATGCCTTACCTCTCCTTTCACGCTTTATTTTCGATCAGTAAATAGGCAAGTAGCGTGATTTTGGTAGTCAAAATGTTCAAAATCTAGTAGACAAGCTCACTCATAGGCGCCGACTTTTATTTTTTTACGAGGTGGCGAAGTCTTGTGACGTCATAATTGTTCCATATCGATGACGTCATTGTCGCACGAAAACGTAATTTACTACATGCCGCTGGAGTACGTGCAGAGATGAACCATTCACGTGATGTTTAAATATCGGCCATGCACTCATTAATATCAAAACATGCAGTCGAGTTATTAAATGGAATCTTAAAACGGTACGATCATTTGAAGTGTAGCTGCGGCCTGCGTTACCAGTCCGTCCGACTGAATCTGCAGTCGCATCAATGTTATTCACGCGCAATGTCCAGTGTGATTAACGATACACTACGCGCTGGCCTTGCAAGTAACACACAACAACTCTCGAATACTTCAAGCAGACAATAATGATGATTACAAACGCGAAATCGCGCAGCCAATCAGTAATTGTCTCTTGCGGTTTCTTGCTTCCCGTTGACCAACTCGCATCGCGGCAATTGTTTGATGATTAAAACATTGGTGCAATTCCCGATTTAAGTTCGCGAAGCGTTTCGGGAGTACATCGGTCAATTCGTTAATTCAATTTGCATGTCGACAGCCGCTAACGCATACTAATTGAATTACGTGTTGACGGCCGCACAAATTTCGTTCTACGGCCGCGTGTTGGCCACCCTCGGGCTAGAATTAATTCCACTTCCGGACGCATGCCGCGATCTTACCAATAGAAATCCACTGTCTATCTAATGCCTAATAGTTTAATATTCAATAATGTTGTTCTCGATACGAGTACATCCAGCAATCAAGTTTATCGGAATGTAGAAGGTCCCCTGTTCAAACGAATGGAATAAAATCAGAATTTGTGCCACCCATAATCTTGTGATGCATCACGATAATAATGAAAGGAACACTGAAAAATGACTTTGTGCGACAATTTCGGAGTACGAATGTATCAAGCAGATAACAAGAAATATAGATGATGGCAAATGAGAAAGCGTGTAATCTAATCAGTATCGCCACGAATCGGTTTTGAGTGTGACGCCGTATTTTGTTTTCTCATTATATCGGTGTTTAAGCTGTATTGCTGCATTTCCCGATTAATGTCACGGGCAAAGCCTTGTTAGAGAAACGAATCTGCGCAGAAATGAATTCCAATTTGCAGGCACACACCAACCCACCCTCCAATTTCGCGCTCCGATTACCTATCATGAAGCTCATGAATGGTTTTGTAAACGAATATGGATGCACATAATTTGGATTTCAGAAAAGCAGAACGTATATTTGGGCGCCTGGTCGGCAGAGGAGATCTAGGATGGTGCTCCTCAACACATGCTAGGCGCGTAGCCAGTCGAAAAATTAGGGGGATTTGGATTTTTTCAAATTTACCAATATAGCATCAATTCCATTTGGGTCAAGTACATGTGTAAATGGCGATCATATAATCTCTTCGTATCGACGATTTTAGGCTTGCCAAAGAGTCCAGAAGTGCTGTCAATTAGCGAGTCAGTGATCTCTGGTGAACAATTAAATACGCGCGCGTATTACGCAGTCTCGGCTACAGTTTTCGCAAATTAAATGTCCGAACTTGATTGCACCGATTTCAAACCTTTGTTGTATTTTAGAACTCGAGACATGATACACATCTTCTGGTCGTTACGTTCAAGTTTTACCGGGAATCAATTTCGCACGTTAAAGTCTGTTTGCAGCGATTTGATGTTATTCAGTTCCGCGATGTCACTTTTTGATCAATATGACATAGAACAATCACTAATTAGCGTAAACTCGACCGCATTGTCTCGAAACCAGCGAGAGATAGGAACCAAAGCATGCTGGCCCGAGACGCGTTAGTTAGGCCATAGGCCAGCAATGATATCTTTCACTCCAAGCCTATTGCAGATGCTGTTGTGTAGCAAGCGATGATATCGTGTACACCAGGCCGAAGCCGCCAATGCATATTCGGTTTCACAGTTAAGCGATGATATAGTGTGAACTGGGCCTACTGCAGATGCGATTGATGAAGCCTGCGTCACCAAGCTTCATCGAGATGCGATAAATCAGGAGGCAAGCGACGATTGGCACGCGCACGGGAATGAATGACCTAATTTTGCGATCATCTCAGCGGGAGATCATCACAGATTCTTCTCGCTAATTCACAAGACGTTTCTCGCAAATCCGCCGCGCGAACACTGATTGCACAATTATTGAATTGCAACTGAATATTTCAGTTAGAATGATCATTTCAAAATGACGGGGTTTCGCGTTTCAAATAGGGAAGTTCGTCTTCCCAAACCCCCGTCGCCACGCACCCGGCACACGCGCTTATCGAAATCGAAGACGTCTCTAACGAGGTCGCATCGATTCGCCATACTACTAATTACTGGTCACAAATCACTTGGGCGTTTGAGCATTTTGTACGAGGTGGCCGCCACCTCGTAAATATGGTCACGAGGTGGCTGTGCCACCTCGTAACCTCGTAAGTCGGCGCCTATGAGCTCACTGCTTCCCTTGCCTACCGTCACCCCACGTAAATGACACATAACACATTCCAGTTGGGATATATACTGCTGTATAGTGACCATGTTTGGCTCCGCCTACGTATCATGGGTCCTCGCATTTAAGATTAGCATTAAGACGAACCTACGATATCGTAAGACTGAATAAAGTCTCCAATTTTGTATGAAGATTAATGTCAACAATTATCAACCAGACTACAAAGTCATCAGGAATGTCATGCAACACCAAAAGACGCATTAACTGTAAAACCGTGTAAAAATAGATTCATACGTTAACTGTTATCCAGGTATGTTGGAAATCTAAATGGTAGTTGTCCCGAGCTTAGAAAAATATCACAGGCCTCTCAGTGCAGTACAGTTAAAAATATTCAACTTTCCTAAAGATCTCTGTCACTCAAGTTTTGCATACTCGCTACTTAAAACACAACAAGTGATAAGTAAGAGTTTTTACAGAGAAAATACGGTGCAAACGACGAATCCTACGTAGTGATTTCGAATTTGCGCTACGATGACGTCACGATTTTTCAATTGTGACGTAGTAGTTGATTGACATGTATGGCTCTTTGGGAGTCCAAATGGAAAATATAGGGTCAATATGGCTCTTTGGACGAGAAAGGTTCCCGACCACTGCTTTAGGCAGTAATCGGGGGTGACTACATTCGAAAATGCCAGATGTGTTTTAGGGATCAACGCCAAATGACCCTACAAATTTGCACAGAGTTTCCGCAACATATTTAGTTACTGTGAAATAGGGGCTTTTCATGCGTTTTTCACGACAATTTCACTCAAATGATGAAAACTTGTCCTGAACTATACACTCTACTTATCAAAATACAAGGTATCAAAAGAAAATAATTTGGTTCAGACATCATTCAAGAAGAAGTAGAAGTCTAATTATTCGAAATACGTCACCAATAGCATTAGTAGTCCACGATGGTAAAATTTACTTGCACAGTTCCAGTGTTGGGATGACTCGAGTCACCTTTTTCGTATGACTTGACTTGACACGAGTCACTTTGCTAAAATGACTTGACTTGACTTGACTCGGCGTATCAGAAATGTGAATTGACTCGTGACTCGGAGCAAAATTCACGAGTCAATTTCAAGTCATCAAGTAATCGGTGTCAATAAAAATCAATGTATCTTGCATATGTTCGGATTGTTCGCGAAACGTTGGTGTAACCCAGGGGTGTCAAACATACGGCCCGCGGGCCGCATCCGGCCCGCCAGACGATTTCATCCGGCCCGCGAAGCAATTCTGAGTAGATTGAAAAATTCTTATATTTTCCAGCACATTTGTATCATGTGTTGAGATATTTTGCAGAGAATACTTCCACGTTCATTAGCCCCATTACAACCACCCGACTACGGCGCTATGGTTTCACTCTAGTTACCACTAGTAACAAGTCGGTGAAATCGATATCAAATTTCAAGTTATTTCAAGGCAAAAAGTGCACACTAAGTTCAATGTTTTATACAAATATGGACCAAAAAGTAGTTATTCACTGATGCGAAAACGCCAATTAGGAACCGTTATATCCAGTTTACATGGAAAATATATTAGTTGCACAAATGTATAATTGAAATATCTATGGTCGCACTGCTGGCCACCTTCGACCCAATATATCCCCAGACACGAGGGAAACCTGAATCGCGGTTTCAGTCAAATTCCAACGTCCGCGTTTCCAATTAAATATCCTGTATTCCTCGCAAGCATAGGCAGGGCTAACGCCAGATTACGACGAAATCATAAGGAGCATAGAATATGCCAACTTATATCGTCGTTGACACCACTGTGTTAGGGGTTCCTAACTGTATTCAACCTTACAATCATAGTATTTTTGCCATTTCCCTTGTTCGCGAATAAAGGTATTGCAACTTGCAACTTTTAAAACCCTATGATCCGTGTATTATCTGTATATGCTTTCAAAGTATTCAAGTGAAAAGCAAGAGCACGAGGTAACATTTTGGAATCAGTTGACTGGTCTGGCCCGCGAGCGATTTGATGGGTTGAATCCGGCCCGCGACGCAATTTGAGTTTGACATCCCTGGTGTAACCCGTGAGAGCGACCAATCATTCAATGATCGTGCGTTTTACTGACCCCCCATTGTTCTTGCACAAATGAATTGACTGCAAACGAAGTGATCGAAGCTTGAAGCTTACGTTGTCGTAAACGAGTATAGGAGGCTAAAGTAATTTAATAGGAAAATGTATATATTTCTGTTCTCTGTTCTTACCTTAACCAAATCTCTTGTTTTATTGAAATTGAATTCGAATATATAGTTTATATAGTCCTCAACCATTTGCGCAGGCTTGAATTGTATCCTATCAACTTGTAAATGGATAATGTATTGCATCTTATCAATTCGTTTCTCTAGTCTCTATTTGGGCTGGTAACTATAAACTTAGGCTATGCAATTACTTACGTAGTTTAGCAGTTCTACGTATATGTGAGCGATGCAGCGCTTTCTTCCGTGTATATTCGTTCATCGGTTCAAAATCAATGACTACTCAATCTGTATTTCAGACCGATAGCAAAATGTAAGGACGAAATCATGCCTCATACTTCGGCAACTTGACTTGAATTGTGACTTGACTCGTGACTTGACTTGACTTGACTCGACTTGACTCGAGTCACCTCCAAAAATCGAGTGACTTGACTTGACTCGAGTCACATTCGAAAATCGATTGACTTGACTTGACTCGAGTCAAAATGTGCAATGACTCGAAATGACTCGTGACTCGAAGGTAGTGACTTGATCCCAACACTGCACAGTTCACCAAATCATTGCTCTTTGCATTTTAATTTCATTCTATTAGGTCAACTCAGTGGCCTCTATTTACATACATTTCACCTCAATTTGAGTTAGGGAACCAATGCTGATGAAGTTGAGGAAATTTGAGATGCGATAAAGGGTGCAAATCGTTACGTCGAAAACACGCAAGGAACAAGCAATAATACGAGATCGAACGATCATGGAACGTGTACATTGGCTATATAGCTCACAAAAATAGCAGAGACTGTTCCGAGACTGTTCCCAAGGTTTATTGTGCTCAATTGCAATAAACGTATCTGAGGAACCTTGATCGCCAGGAAAGACACTCTGTCCCAACGACTGCACATTGCACAACGATCCTACGATTCAGCAGCTATTCACGTCTTCGGAGGCCTGACGAGAAGAAAAAAGTTTTCATCTAACGTCAATGGTCAATGGCTATATATAGTTGGATGTCTGTGTAACTTAGGGAAACGTCGTAAAGGTAAGTATAGTGACGGGTCTAGGTCGAGAATGTACACGCACCAAGGGTTTGGATGGTGCGATCCCGCGGTTCAAGGTCGTGTTTGTTATGTCTAGGGACCATAGCGGTTTGCAGTATGCGGCTCGGGTCATTTCCGTGCCAGGACACATGAACACATGTAAAGTTTTGGCTGGTGCCAAAATGGCTGGCGCCGCCGAATAGTTATGTCCTTAGTTCACCGAATGTTCTTAGTTTGGTCTGGCAGGTGTGAGTGATTTAAATATCTTTAGAGTAGCGTCAATCTTTACCAGAAATCAAGAGATTGCACATTCTAGGATGGATAGATCTGAGGGCGCTCCGCTGAGGCAGTTCTCCTAAAGTCATAAAAAATGTGCACCCTCTCAACATATTTTTGACTACGCCCTTGCAACCGAGTCGAGGAAACATGAATCATCACGCCACACCGCTTCGTCAATCAGCACGGGTGAACGGATAGCGATAAATCAGGAAATTGATTATATTATAATATGTCACCATTAGGCCTACGGACTCCTGTACTTTGCTTGACGGTGTATCGCGAGCCTGGTACACAAAGAACAGAGCTGATATAGCAATGTTAGCGGGGAAATAAAAGTCAAGTCATGTCGTCGGAATTCAAAATTCATTTTTAAAAGCTGGAAGGGTACCTAAACGGCCACCAGAACCCGGAGCTAGTGTGCTTGCCGGGCATGGGCGTAAATAGTACTTCGCCGTCCAACTTTCGATCGGTACGAAAGACTGAAATACTAAATTAATCATATCGTATCCCAAATATATCTCAGCGAATATATTGCTGTGTCCAAAATTGTTTTACAGAGAGTTGTATATGGTTATGGGCGAGTCAACAAAAACACTCGCTGCACTAATATGCCAAGGCAGGATACCAGATGTCGCCACCCTTTACAATAGATTGATGAATGGAAGTCCCAGCGGCCTATGCAATGAATTACACTCAACTAATGAAGATCTGATCGAGAGTGCACTGCATAATGCTCGTACAGCAAACAATATGGCCAATCAAAATCCACCAGATCTTCTTAGTGCGTCAAAGAAGTTCTCCGATTTACATCGGAGCATCGACACGCTTCGCAGAGGTGAAAGAAGGGATGGTGTTGTTTATCTGTTAGTTGGGTTAGCGGAAAGAGTATACGTTGGACTATACGGCAGAAACGACATCAACCGAGATGAAAGTGCGCTGGCAATCAGCCATGCCTCATCCTGGATGGCCCATATATGTCTAGATGCCAATTGGCTGATCGAATCAAATCAATTTTACGAAAAAGGCATTGGCATCGCGAAGGTAATCCAAGCGCATGAAGAGACAAGCCGTCTGTATCACGCCCACGCCAAATACCTAAGAATGAAAAGTCACACTGCTTTCAACAAATCAATACTGGCGGCAAAACAAATGTCAGATGACGATGAAATGAGCGAACGAATCTACGAAATCTCTAAAGACCTCTAACGAAAAACTAGATATAAGCAATTGAGCATTGAATAATACGTAGTTCGTCGAAATTGACATCCGTAATAATATGTTAAGTATAGGCTACACCTGCCCGGTCTAGCCGAGTCCTCGTTGAAATTGTTGGCAAAGCGACGGAAGATGTTGATTTTGTGGAATTATTAGAGCATTTGATTGTTCCAGTTGATACAATAGTAGGTGACGTTTAAAAAGTCAGCATGTACTTCCGAATTGCAGCATGTGGCCCGAGTCGTCGCCAGTTATCATGTACATCAATACATTACTTTACGGCAGTGGTTCCCAACGTTTTTGCCTTCATTTCCCACTTCAGATGTATTCCGAGTCTTCATTCCCCTCCACCCAAAACTCATATATACCCGTTATAATAGGGTAACCATATTTTGAGATCCTACAAAGAGGACACTTTTTCTAAATTCAGAAATATCCAAGAAAACTGGTGATTTGGAAAGATTTTCGATCGATAGTACTGTGTTGACTAAAAAAGGTCATCATTTTGACTCGACTCCCGATCTTTTACGACATTCTGATGTTTGTTACATCGTAGTCGCCTTTTCTGTGTCATTTAAATCCTTTTCAGAGAAAAAGAGGACAAATTCCCCAGAGAGAGGACATATAGGCGTCCTCCGAAGACACTTTCAATTCATAATTTTCGATACATACATTCCATATCAGTTAACTGGTAACGGTAATCGCGCATGTGTCTCCGTAAATATGAAGATTATCCTGCATATAATGTTTAATAAATGCGCCTATTCCCCACCAGAAACGATTGAATTCCCTACCAGTGGGGAATTCCCCGCCGTTTGGGAACCACTGCTTTACGGAAATGTAGGATTTTGTTGTGGCATTCATGTTGTTTGTCGACTGCTACGGTCATTTACACCAGGGCGATATTTGTCATTTTTATTCCGTAGCTGCCAACTTGCACCACGGCCCACTCCTAGGTTGGAATTGGTATATGACGTCATGTGACGTCATAGGTTCACATTCGCGTTCACTTAGAACCTTTCAGGGGTTCGCACCATCCCTAACATTTGCAATACATATTCATCAAAATATTTTCGATTTATTGGAAAAATCGTATTTTATTGGTTCTGTTCTTTTAACCCCTTTAGAGTCAGATTTACAAATGTATGAAGGCAAAATGGCAGTTGATTTAGTTGACGACTTGATTCTTTCCATATTAGCACTGTTCAAATGCAGGTTACGTAAGCAGCTAATAGATATGTATTCACAACTCAAGGTAGGTATGGATTGGAAACACATAACAGCTACGTCAGTAAGGGCCTGTTATAGTGTTGGGTTGTTAGCCAACAATAAGTGTGGCAGATTGTTTCTCTCCCTACGCAGTCATTGTACGCAACAAAGTCGAATTTCACACTACTTGGCTTATTTAGTGGGGTTCTGGTTATCTGATTTAATAATTATTTAGATTTTTGGCATCTGTGCAACAATAGCGAGCGGTAAATCCTAGTCATTATAAATCATGAGCTGTTTATGATGAATTGCGCTACCACTGGTGAGACTATATACCAGTCTGTGCACCCCTTTTCCTTTCACACTTTAGTTGAACAATAAATATGCCATTTCCGTGATTTTAGTGTTAAAATATTCATAATTTGACCATTCGTGAACATGCATAGAAAATACCAATATTTATTGATAATATAATCATTGAGTTTTCTAATGTCGAATAAATCTTCCATATCGAAGCATTAAAAATCATCGACTTCTAATATGAAGTATAACCGAGCTTTTCTTTGTCGTCACTAGTACTCGTACCGGCAGCTCACACTATCTGTATTGAGAATATTGTATAGGCAATAGGCATAAGTATGTCCAATTACGAGAAGCATTGATCATTATGGCAGAACTTTATGTTCACTTTATTCTATTCTGATATAACAAAATAATATTCCGTCATAGCCATCCGCTTACACACCATAATAGTGTGGATTGCAGGATTGTAACTACAATATAAATCGTTGGGGGCGAGAAATTGTCCGCTATGATGTTTGACAACTGGTGTAACGAGCAAATGACGTCACATTTAAAAGTCAACTGCTCTTTCATAAGGCCTTCTCATCACAAACGTTATATTGTCTTCCAATATGTGCTCAAGCCTCTAGTTCCAAGTAGCAAAGTGAATGGGATCATGAGTAATCGTGATTATTTTTCCATTGTAATCATAATTGTAATCGACTACTTCGAAATTTTGCTGTAATCGTCATCGTGTCATTCAAAAGTAATCGCGATCGCAATCGATTACATTGATGAAGTAAGCACCATTGTCTGTCTGCGACAGCGTAAACTACATTGCCAAAAAGATCGGCTACGATAAAACCTGGAAACCCACAAAACTCCGCATTTGGCGAAGCCTTCGATATTGATATCTCCTTGCGCCGAAATGGCCGGACCCGATTACACTGGTCAACACAATTTTTGTTGACTTTGATCAGACAATTGATTTTGACTAGGGTTAGTTCGGATATCAATATTTTTCACTATCCGGATAACGGATATATCCGGATATTTGGAATTTAGCTGACCGGTTAACCGGATAATGAATGCTAAGTGAGATAATCGATTTCACGAGGTCTGCATGATAAATGGATCGCAAAATCATTACGCAGTGTTATTGTAGATTTATACGTACACGCGCAGTACGAGCGAATACGAGAAAAATCACGCAAATTTAATGTTCACTACTTCTGCAACTCCCTCCTTATAAAGTACACTGCATCAATAGTGGTATCCTGTAGCCGGGACTGGAGTTTTGTAACAATGAGTCCACACATATTAAATGCCCTTTCTGATTCCACAAAATGAGCTGAATATAATAAGCAGCGCTTCCTTTTTGCCCATTCTTCTGTTTAGGTGTCCAGTACTGGAAGGACGAGTAGTTGATACTGGAATTGAGGCCGACATGATAGCTCGCTCTAATTCCTCCATGGGAAATTCACATGATCAGGCCCGTAGCCAGCCGAAAAATAAGGGGGGGGGGGTTAAATAAAACGAGGGGGTTTCGATTTTTTTTCGAATTTAATATCAGTGGAAATTAATTATGCTTGCACGCACGAACATGTTTGCGAAATGCGAACATTCGATGTCATTAAGTTTCGCGATGTCACTCATTAATCAAAATCGCTGATCATAATAGTCTTAGTGGCATATTGTCTCCAAGTCACCAAGAGATAGGAACCAACGCATACCAGGCCCCAGACTCGATGGTTACGCCAGCGATGATATGATATCGTTCGTACCATGCCTATTGCAGACGCGATTGTGTAGGCCAGCGATAATATCGTGAGCACCAACCCAATGCAGGTGTGAATATGTAGGCCAGTGATGGTATAAAGTCCACAGAGCCTATTGCAGATGTGATTCTGCCAGCGGAACTATAGGCTTGTTGAAGACTCTGAATATCAGGCCAGCAACGATAGCCGAGTTCGCGGCCATCAATGACCTAATTTGGCGATCTTCACAGCGGGAGATTACGTCGCGTTACACACTGCATTGACGTATCTCGCTAATTTGCGACACGGTTCTCGCTAATTGGCCGAGCGCAACACTAATAATACGACTTACTGAAGCTTCCTAAAAGTGTAAAACGCATTATTACCGATACTATTTTATCCGGTTAACCGGCAGATTTATATCCGGATATCGGATAATAAAATAACCTGCGGTTAACCGGTTAACCGGTTAACCGTTATCCGGATAATCCAACCCTAATTTTGACTAACTTTTGGGCGCTGAATTCAAAAATGACTTCCTTTTTTCTCTATCACGTCAAGTTGTTGGGTTAGGCACCCACCACATTGTCTCATAACCCACATAAAAGTACTATGCATTTAATATTATTTGTTTATCGTATAAAATGTTTCAAAAACCACAAGCAGCCGTAAGTAAATCAATAAACTTTAAAAAATTATTTGCACTGCTTTATTTGGTTAATTTAAACTGATATTGCTTCTGCAGGACAAATAAAGTGCGAGTTTCAGGGCACAAATTTACGCTAATAACTCATAATTCTGTGGCTTGTCTCGTTTGACACTGGAGCAATAGTCAGCTAACATATGTCAGCTCCAATCTACTTTGGTATCTTACCCCAAACATCTTCAGATATTGTGGGACACTTTCTCGATGCCCATCGCTGACTATGCGAAGGTATTCCGCAAAATTATTTTGATATTTTAGCTTTTTTAATGTCTTTCGACCGACATAAACATATGGAAGAGGCACATGTGTATCAGGGTTACATGTGAATGTGCAATTGTGCATCCTTATTGTCTGGCCACTAAGAAACACAATATTTCAGATATGATCCAATCGTGTTTATGATATTGCAACAATTTAACATTTCTGTATTATTCACGAAGACTAACTGAATGTTCGATCGTTACTGCACTTAAGACGTTGCCTTTTTGGAGAATGCCATACTTTAGGATCCTTTTTGAGCTATCAATAGACATTTGCCATTCACTTGAGCTGTAAATCAGGATTCCTAACTCTTCCAGCAACCCATGGTAATAGTATCACGTCAATACCAGTAGCACGGCAATACACTACGCTACCGAAAGTAACCCAATGATGAAAACGCCGTTTCTCATGATCGGGAAGTATAAGATATCTTCTCTCTCTTTCCAAGTAATCTTTGCTCAATTCGCAAGGCTAAAAAGTCTGAATATTTATATTCCAAGTCCCGAAGTCTATGTAGGATCATCTAACTTGTGTTGATGGACTATACTCTGCGTTATGAATCATCTTCGATTTCGAAATCTTCATCATTAGGCCTGCTATCCCTAAGATCTTCATTTTGATCCAAATTATGGAGTGTGGAGGGGTTTCAAGTTACACTGGATAAGCTGAATGGGGCATTTGACCCATAAAGCTGATAGTAAATGTAATGTTTATTTTTCCTCCCATATAGAGATAGTGTAGTGGTTAGGATAAGCGCCCACCAATCTGACGGAGCGGGTTCGATTCCCGTCGGAGGTTTATCTGGGCTCCTCTTCCCCCGCCGTTGCCGTTCTTATGGCGACAAAAAAGCGCAGAAAAATACCCCACGAAAGAAAGCACTTACAAGGAATGGAAAGAATCAGTAGAAAGGGCCGCGGCTTCAAAAAAGATCAACATCGAAAAGAACTGTGACATCGGGCACTCTAGGCCAAGGTGGATGTTAGAGTAAAGGATCGCTACTGATGCGTGTCGTTCGACATCCTCCTATCTGTTAATGACATAACATTGTGTCGTATCGCATTGTACATTGTGTCCATACTTGTTCAGATGAAAAATAGACCTCAACGATATTATATTATCGTGCAGCTTGCATCAAATATGGGTCTTAACTATCCTCGTATGATTGCATCCTCTAACCAAAAATGGGTAAAAGCATCGGCCTCTAGATCGATACCAGTACCTTTTTTCTCAATAATACAATATAGCCCTTGGCTATATAATTTATTATATGGTAGAAGTATGGATTTCTATATATTATGGAAAAGTAATATGCTAAATTCGTGAAAATTTGCATATATTGGGCATATGTCGTAGCGCAATAACTTGACGTGATAGAAGAAACCCAGCGGAATTTTTGGAATCAGCACGCCAAAATCAGCCTAAATCAAGTGCAAGATCAAAGTCAACAACTTTTACGTTCAAAAATGTTGCTCAGTGTTATTGGTGGTCCTGGAGTAAAATAATGTGCACAGTCGAAAATGCATATTTGGAATCGCCTGCGTCTCGCGGAAGGAGTTTAACTTTGGATTCGGTCCGGTACGTGCAAGCGATATCAATATAATTTGCGCAGCGATATTCCTTACTCGACAGCACGAAATAACAACATACTTCAATAAAGTAATGAATGAATGGACTCGCCCGATTAATAATATATGCAAGCGTAATTATAGCCAAAAAAACAATCATTAATCATTGGTTCTCAACCTTTTTGACAACGCGGACCGGTCAAACTTGAAAACAAATGCCGCGGACCGGTGAACTTTCAAAACTCTAAATGAACCCTAAATTTAATGGTGTCCGGTCAATACCGAGAAAACCATTACCAAGAATGCAATTACCGAGAATGGAGACCACCGAGAATAGACATTACCGAGAATGAACACCATAGAGACTGGACATTACCGAGAATGCATTATATGCAATACTGGCATGTTATGCATATGTACAAGTCGTGTGTGTACATCGCAAAGTTGACATATTCGGTATCGATGCTCAGGTATAAATTTCTCGACAACGTCAGTCCCTGTAAGCTATATTCTTGACATTGGCCATTCTCGGTAATGTCCATTCTCGGTGGTGTTTATTTTCGGTAATGGCCATTCTCGGTAATATTCATTCTCGGTAATGTCCATTCTCGAGATTGGCATTCTCGGTATTGGTATAGAACCAAATTTAATTACGTCAATTCTATGCAACTCATATATATATTGGCCACTTCATTTATGCGATTTTGGGTAGTAGCTATCAATACATGATTAGGTTGAAGTTTACGGAAGGCGACGCTTGCGAAGTCATATTAGAGACCACCACCTTCATCATGATTGTTAGATGTCCCTTCAAACAAGCGGGTTGCTGTTTGCTAAAGAACTCTAAAATCATATTGTTGCTTCATTGCACTGACGTAATAATTAAACAATTTCGTACATCAGTTGAACCATTGTGACATAAGCCCAAAGTGGACTATGAACTCTCTATTGCAGTGGTTTTCAAAATTTGTAGACAAACGCCTCCTTTGATGATAGTGAAAGATTTCACGCGCCCCTTATCGTGATAGGAAAAAATATCAATCAGAATGCTTGCAATCCGAACGCATAGTTTGATGTCGTGGAAGGTTATGACTGTTGAGAGACTTCTCAACTATGATATACATGGCAATAATTATGAGCTGAAAGAAGTTTAATAATTTGACAAAAATAACCATGTGCAACTAACCGCAGCAAGGGGCACAAAGGCTACATATTTTAGCGATTTTCTTTACGGGTCGCAGGTGCTCGGCAAGAGAATAATTCAATTGAGTACTTTTGAGCTGCCTTAAACTGCGCTTCCTAAGTGTGGCATTCTGAAAAATGTGTCCTAATTGAGTATACTCGGAATTCGGCGTTGCAAGCCACTGCGATATAAATAAATTAGAAATCTCTTTGAAAAGGGCTATGTTTTAAACATGTTTGTTTTAATTCGATTTTTGTTTTAAATGCAACCCTAGTTGTGTGGATGGTACAACGCATCCATTTCATTTAAAATCGCGATATAATTAGTATTGTAGATGTTGTTGGAATTTGGTAGTTTTAGCACAAATTAGACTCTTTCAGAGATCAAGAAACGTCATTTCTCTCGGTCGGGTTCGAGCGCTTTTAAAATGGTTTCAGATCCCAGTTTGAGAACAACTGCTCTATTGCGACATAATGCACAAAATACGCCCGTAACTCATGAATCAATCTATAATCTGATGTTTAATTTCTCTAATTAATGGATAACTCTGGATCTTCATGGATTTTGAATTGAGCTATAAAATTCTATTATACTTCGCGGACCGGTGGTTGAGAACCACTGCTCTAGGCGAAGAGCACGCAGGGTAGCGTGGCCGAGCGGCCCAAGGCGCTGGTTTAAGGCACCAGTCATTTCGATGGCGTGGGTTCGAATCGCACCGCTGCCACCTGCGTCCTTTTGTTCGTGGCTCATGAGGTCTAATACTCGTCATGATTGGTGCAGTACCAATTTCATTGCAAAAACGACTACCTCGTCTCGGAATATAAAGCGGATTCAAATATTGATATTTGTTTATTGCGCAAACAGGAAATATTAAATATTCCGGAATAAATAGATATCGAGATTTTACTAAATATATTACCTACCGAACTAAAACTTCTAGCAATTCAAACCGTATTCTCGTGAATTCGAATTCGAAATGAAGTAAATTTAGATTGCTAGAAATTATCACGTTGACGTGACATGACGTGAAAAGCCAATGTTTACTGCTCATATCAATGTTCAAAGAAAAGCCTTGATAAGAAATCGTGTTCATATGATCCATAACCTTCCAAAGGCTCGCATCATCCCGTGTGATATGTTCTGTTTTTTTTTAGGGAGGGAAGGGGGTATTCATGGTGTTTGTCGACTACTATGGTCATTTACATCAGGCCGATATTCTTCTTATTTTCCGTAACTGCCGACTTATAGCACGGCCCACCTCTAGGCTTTTTGTAAGACACCGCTGACGCGGATGAGGTGACGAGGAGGAGCCTTGGTAAACATACAACCCCAAGGTATCGGAATTAGGAAGTCGATCTCGATCGGACTCGAACCCGCACCCATTGGTGTTGCAGCCGCGGATTATACCACTTCGCTATCTCGCCACTGTGATATGTTCTATTCTATTCTATTCTCTGGATGTAGTTGCAGTAATAGACATAGGCGCCAACTTCTATTTTTGCATGGGGTGGCGAGAAGAAAAAAGGAAGGGGTTTGAAACTGTTTCAAATTTACCATGTTAGCATCAATTTATTATGGTTAAGCACATGCGTAAATGCTCATAATGCATGGCATGGATAGGACCAGCTTCATCGTGTTGACGAATTTACGCGTATAAGTGCGCGTAAGCTTGCCAGCGAGTCTAGCGATTCCTCGATCTCGTTCCAGTATCAACAATTCACTATTCACCAATACGAACGCGAACACCGCGAACACCGTGGAATCTGTTCTGTAATGGCACCGATTTCAGGGGATTCAGGCCTGTCGTATCTTTTGATAACTCGGCCTTAACACACACCTTCTGATGTTTTAGTATTAACGCTAATCAATTACATCCGTTCTAGTCTGTTCGGATGTAACTGCCAAATTGCGAAGATTCAAAGTTATTCAATTTCACGCAGTCAGCCTTAAGCCAGTATGACATAACAAACGCATAAGTAGAGATAGCAGGCAAATCATGCGAGGCCTGCAGCAGTCGCTATAGTTTAGGCCAGCGTGGTTGTGACAATGTGACATGCGCCAGTCCTGCTGTAGACTCGATAGTTCAGGCTGGTAACGATTTCAGGCCTACCCTGGTGCACCTGATAGTTCATGCCAGCATGTATTTAAGTATAACAAACGAGCGCCTACTTGGCGGCCTGCAATTCAGTATGAGATTTAGGACAAAGACTCAGCAAAACATTTTGAAATGCTGACGTTGAGTTCAGTTTCAAAATATTGTTGTTCAAATAAAGCTCTTCTCCTCTGCCCGAAATCACTATTCCTTACTTAACTGAAACGGCTTCGGCAATGGCAACGGCATTCTCTAGGTAACGAATCAGTGATATGAATGGTATATTGCCCTGAAGTGCAATGGGGCAGACACTGCCCAGCCTCAGACTCTTAGAAAATGGCGTGGCGCTTCCCCACGACCAAGCATTGCGAGGTGCCAGTTTAAGCTAGTAGCCTACCGCGTCTCGTTCGTTAGCCCCAATATCTAAAATATTTTGTATTTGTGGTAAATTGGCCCGTCGCACATCGTTTTACTGACGTAGTGTTTTAAAAAAGTGGTTTCTAATCTGTGCGGCCTATTGTGTCCAGATATTGCATTCTGCGGCTCGCGGCCTCTATGAATTTTGAAAATCGACCCGCAAGCTGTTTGAATTGGCGACGCCCGGTCTAATAGCACTATAAACACTGCAAGTCGAATTCAGATGTCCAGTGTTTTTCAGAACGTATATACAGGGCAAACGGCAGATTACGACTCAAATAAGGGCAGTAGCATAGAAGTATGACAACTCACATTATCGTCGTTAGAGCCACGTTTCAGCAGTTTACCCTGTGGTGAATCACACTGTAATCCGTTTCCCACGACGGAGTGTACTGCTAAAACATACGGAGATTCCATTCTGGGGTTCCAAGAATTTCAGCCTAACTTTTGACCGAGGAAAAAATGATTTTATTTAGCTCAGAATATTTTAGCTGGGGCATAACTATCTTTTTCGTATTTTAAATCTACGGATAGGCTAAATGCGGTCTTGAACGCTTTAAGGTTCCGTAGATTTAAAATACAAAAATATAACACGGCTTAGAAGCAGGCCTAAATAGCATAGCGATACAACTGCTGCAAGCTAAACAGACCACACCCACACTACTCTGGAAAGATACCGGCTGACATTATTATTAAGACAACACACCACGTCAAGGTTTGAGCCAGGCGCTGGATTAGGTCATATCTATGATTATAAGGTTGACAGAATAGACTACATCAAAACTAAGTACCTTTGCCGCATGCAGAGACTTCCTGATTATCGGGATATGGGATTTTTCTAACAAAGGCAGAGATTTGATGATTGACCCATCTGAATGGAATCATCTTCTTGATTGGTACAAGCATTTCCTCGTCTATTCGCTATAATCCTTGAAAATAGCGCTAAAACCAAAGAGGGGGGCCTTCGACCAGGGGTGCCCTTGGGCGACCGCCCACCTCGCCCACTCTAAAAGCCACCGCTGAGTATATAATATATAGCCTACGCAGTTATAAGTCATGTATGATTGGAACTCTGAAACTGAGACTTCTAAGACAGATTAGCAGGAGCGGACAATTATTTTTTCCGATGAGCGAAATGTGAAGCGGAGAATTCGTTGACGGGCCTAGATAAAAGTGTAGATTATAAGCTACGGCGCATGCAGTTTCATTTCTAAACTGTACGCATGAAATTACGTTGCTTACACATGCTGCTAAAGGGACGTGTGAATTCTAGGCTGCGTCCCTATCTCTGCTTGGCTTAGTAAAATAGCCTTGTCGCCGCTAGCCAGTCCGCATCAGCCGAGTGTATGTATTTCAATGCATGGTTATTCTCATGCTGTCGACTCAAATGATATTCATGAAACACCGATAAAAGACCAATGCACGACTGAATATTTAGTGCTCAAAATCTTGTTGAAATGTCGGTCTTTAACCGCATCTTGCTGGACATAACATCGTTTTTGAGTGATGATGACCGCTAATCCCGTGCACCGATTGCCTTAATTTACGAATTACAGGATTCGGAAACGTATGATTACTGGCAACAAACAAGATTTGAAGTTGAAAATGGAAACAGGTACTTGTAACTTTAGTTGTTAGGGCATACTTTGTTATATTTGGGCTTTATTTTGAATATGTATTAATCATATGGTGTAGTACATATAGGTAGGGTTACCATACGTCCTCTTTTAAGAGGATTTGTCATCCTTTTTGACTTTTTTGAAAATGTCCTCGGAGGACGCCCTTTTGTCCTCTTTTTTGAGATTTTGTCCTCTTTTTTGAAAATTTAGGTCAGATTTAGAGCACATTGCGAGTGATATGCCGTAAATTAGCACAGAAGTGACGCTACAGCGGGTGTTTCTGAGCGAAAAACGGTGACATTAGCTCTGAGAGAAAAGATGACCTTTTTATTTTTTTTACTTTTTAATTTTAGTCATCCACCAAGCAATGCGGAGAGAAAAACGGTATTTTGAGGTCTGAGCGGAAAGATGACCTTTTTTTTAGTCAACCGATCACAAAGTGGGAAAAATTCACCGGTTTTTGAGAATTCTTCTCTGGTTTTGCAAGTCTCAAATTTCTGAAAAAGGTCCTATTTTTAGATTTCCAAAATATGGTAAGCCTACATATAGGTGACTTAGTCACGGTACATAAATAAACCAGACTTCAGAGTAAACGCATTTCCGGATCATTATATACAACATATTCTTTGCCCACGCATAATAAATAGATTTTATAATCTAAGTACCAGAGAACTTTTTGCGGGTCGCACAATTACCAGGCTGCGATTTAGTTCTAGACCAGTGGTTCCCAACCTTTTTCGACCCATCGCCCCCTTTTCAAGGTCAACACCGAACATCGCCCCCCAAATTTTGTGTACCGAAAGTTGGGCATACAAACTGTAATCACCATCGGGTCGACTAAAAAAAAAAAAAAAAAAAAGGTCAAATTTTCGGCTAGATGTCCAATTTGACACACTTTTGCAACTAAATTTCCGTGGGTTGCCTAAAAAAAAAAAAAAAAAGGTCAAATTTTCGGCTAGATGTCCAATTTGACACACTTTTGCAACTAAATTTCCGTGGGTTGCCTAAAAAAAAAAAAAAAAAAGGTCAGCCGTTTTGACGCGTCATCGCCCCCCTATCGCCCTCTTCGCTATTTTCTCCCCCCGTCGCCCCCTTTGTCCATTTTCGCCCCCCTGTCGCCCCCTTCGTCATTTTCGCCCCCCTAGACCGCAAAATCGCCCCCTGGGGGGCGATATCGCCCACGTTGGGAACCACTGTTCTAGACAGAAGTAAAAGCAAGATAGTTCGGTTCCTTTTTCAAATCACGAAGGCCTAGCCTCAATAAACTGCTTATGCTTAGCCAAGTAACTACTGTGGACGAGCAACTTGGCAAAAGTGAGCGAATTCATGGAGCCTTCTTTCGATAGATAATAGTCATTATAGTCATGACACCGAATTGAGTTAGATGAAAACCGGCTTGCTTTCGTGGCAGGGGAAAAAGGGTGAGACTTCATAGTAGCATGCTGTAGGCCTGTAGCTACTCAATTTACATCTCGATTGGCCATTATAGCAGAAGACACAGCTTATCACATGGCTTAAGAAGCCTGGATAAACACCTAAATAGGAATTCCGGTGTCGACCAATATGGCTAGGTTAGGGTTGCCATACGTCCGGAATTTCCCGGACATGTCCGGAATTTCACTGAAAAATCTGTGTCCGGGAGGAATTTCTAAAATATGCCTAAATGTCCGGAATTTTGAAGGCTTGAAGCAGGCTCAAACGTTTTTCGTAAATCAACATAAACAAGATTATTTTCAAGCAGATATATGAGATTCAAAATTGTTCTTCGCGCCGCACGCGAGTTCATGCGACGTATGGTGACATTAATATAGGCACCAGGCACCACCCTAGCCAAAAATGTAATCAAAATAAATATAAATAACCATCACTTACTGAAATAAGTCTGATTGTAATCGCAATTTTAAGCTAACGGTATATTCCTAGAGTTGGTTAAGACCGATTGGATGCTTCAGTCACAGACAGTGGTTCCAAATCTTGAGGGCGTTCGCCTTTATCTGGGGATTGCGATGATGTTGGACGTAATTAGCTTCCTAGGCCGTGAGTAAGTTTGGGCAAGCTGAATTTTTTTAGTAATCATGCAGCTGATCAAGTTTTGAGCTTTGCGACGGAACATTTTCAAGTCGGAAATGAGGTCGCGACCATAAAAGGTTGGAAATCACCAGATGTGCAACCTGTTGGTGCATTTTATAGAAGCCTAATATATACCGAAGAATCAATATTATTGACAGAATTCATACATAAAATTTAAGAGCCAAATGCATATAGTAAGTGCCCAACAAGTTACATCGACTACCCTGTGGTGGGCCCAACAGCAGTGCTTTTTTTGCCGGAAGGGAGGAGAAAAAAATGTAGTTTTGGACCTCATTAAAACACATCAACAGATAACCGCACCGACCTAACAGTGAAGCAGGACTGTCAAACACAATCCTGACAGGCCAGACACGGCCCTTCAAATGATTTCATCCGGCCCGTGGAGAAATCTATTGCAGACCCTAGCAAGTAGCAATCACCAGAGCTCACATTACAGATAGCCCAATTCATGACCTATGTTCCACTCCATTCCTGTATAGTGTATACCAGTGGTTCTCAACTTTTTTGTCTTCGCGAACCCATTTTGGACTGTCATGGACCCCCGCGAACTCCCCAAAGTTTTAGTCGGGGTTGACACTAGAATTCTAACCTAAGTGTTGAAGGTTTATCCCGGCTGCTCCTCGCCATTTCATCCCCGTAAGCCGTGTCTTATAAAAAGTCTAGAAGTGGATCGTGCTACAAGTTGGCAGATACGGAATCAAAAATGCAGGAAAAACGGCCTGGAGAAAATGACCAATTGACCATTGTAGTCGACAAACGCCATGAATACCCCACACAAACAAAACAAACAATACACAGTAACGAAGTCACCACTGATCATTCTTGAGAATATCATAAAAGCCTATTATTCAAGTAGTAATTGGGAAGACTTTTATTTATTCAAAGCGAATTCTGAAGCTAAATGTTTTGAAACGAGTGTTGAAAATCTGTCTCCACAAACAAAGGTGGTGGCAAATGTAATAATAACGCGTAACGCTTGCGACGACAGATTTGGGTACGATCGCAACAAATAGGGCATCAAAATTGACAAACTAATTTATTTCATTGAACATATAACGTCAGGCCTGGACATTTCTATCAAGCAGTTCATCTTGAAACTATTATGGAAAAAAGTGGATATCACGGTAGAAAATGGATTTTTATAAACATTACGAAGTCACCGTGATTGTTGAATCCAACTTTTTAATTTTACACAATCCCTAACAAATCCCCTCTATACAGCAAAATATTTGTATCAGTAGGATATTGACAATTTAGCCACTAAAATGAGTCAGCACAGCAGGATATGTCATCTCAGACGGCCATTCTGTTCAAGTGAGTTCTACTAGTAATGAAGCGAAACTGCTTCGTGATTTTCCTAATTAAAAAATAAAAATGAGGTTATCAACTATTTTGTAAATTTAGAGGCTTCGCGGACCCCGTGAATAATGCTTCGCGGACCCCCGGTTGAGAACCACTTGTGTATACAGTCGATGGGCAATGCTTTGCTAGTGTGACGTCATATTGACGGACAATGTGTCAACCCTCATTTTAAAATCCGCTAGTGGGCGCTAAAGAGTGTCCGGAATTTGATTCACAAAAATATGGTAACCCTAGGCTAGGTGCTTACAAACGCTTTCGCAAAATGTTAACGGCTTCTCTGTGGTCCTTTCGCAGGCTCATTGATCACTTAATCCAGGGATCACCAACACGCGGCCCGCCAAGTCATATTCTGCGGCCCGCGACCTGATTTGAGATTTCGGAAGAAAGCTAACAAAACCAATTTGAAATGCTAAAATTGACTACAGTTTCATCATGTTGCTGTTGTTGTTTCAAAATATGCTATTCTCTTGTGCCCAATATCACTATTAGTCACTAGCAAAAACGGCCGTGTTGATGGGAACAACATTCCATCGAGGGAGAATCAGCTGATATGAATGGACATCATTGACTGGGCATCACTGTCTTGACTTGCAATGGCCCAAACACTGCCAAGACCGAGACGCTTAGAAAACGGCTTAGGGCAGTGGTTCCTAAAGCTGGGGAGCGCGCACCCCTCGTGGGGGCGCGAAACCATCAGAAAGGGAGGCGGAGATGCGCTCAACTGAAAAAATTTTCGCGCCTCCGTGAGGGGCGCGAGCTCCCCAGTTTTAGGAACCACTGCCCCAAACCGTTTTCTAAGCGTCTCGGCCCATTCATATCAGCTGATTCTCGCTCGATGGAATGTTATTGCTCTGTGTATAGTCCGGAATTCATCTTAGAGAATTCTCTAATCAACAGTCATAACCTTCCATGCCATCAAACTAGACGTTGGGATTGCTAGCATTCTGGTTGCATTTTGTGATATGACGATCTTTGAGTATCTAAAAAAGTTTGAGAACCACTGGCTTCGGGTTTCCCCACAAGATCAAGCTTTACGTGAAAATGGTCTTTCGGCTAGCCACGTATCTCGCTAGTCCCAATATCGATTCCTTAGTCGCTGAAAATCGTTTCCAGGTATCGTGCACAGCTCACAGTTCAAAATAAAATAAAATTTATGATAATGATCTTTTGTTGTATTTGTAATCCTTTAATAAAATATTATTTCTTTTGTAGTCAATATGCCCGTCGCCTATGTTAGGTAGCTCACCGTCGGACCAACGTATAGTTTTAGAACGTTGTTGCCTATATTTCATCGATATCGAATTCATGCGGCCCGCGGCCTCTACGAAATTTGAATAGTGGCCCGCGACCCGGTTTGAGTTGGCGACCCCTGACTTAATCAATAATCTGTATAATGAGCCTTTTTAAAGCATCATTTTGTAAATTTTTGTCAACACTATACCCAAAATATAATTGAATAGTATATTCATATTGAAATGAACCCGAATATTTTCAATCAAAACTCTGTCAACAAAAGGAGTTCGTGTACCACCTAAAAATAGTACATTGAACGCTCTCTCATTCACGAAATTTCATGCTGGTGACGTCATACTTTTTGATACGATTGTTGATATACAATGTTCTTTCCAATTCTCTACTAGTTGCTGACGATTACCCCTGACGAGTGTCAGCCGAAAATATTCGGGTTCATTTCAATATGAATATACTATTCAATTGTATATTGAAGTTCTGTACCTCCAAGAAGCTCTTCACTACCCAACGTGTATCTTGAGCTGTTGTATATTTAATCAGCCCAATCAAAAACTTCAATAACGACGTTGCTCTTGTTGCGCTCTTGGTTTTGCATCAGTATTTTTGCGTCAATAAATAAACGTCTGGTTTTTGTTTCTTGCGTGTGTGTTTTTCTACATTGCTAATCCCCCCTAAAACGGTATTAAGGTGTGCGGATATGGACAAAGAAGTCAACTAGATCGGTATATGCTGAGTGAGGTATTCTTACTAACGATGATGGAATTGTACGGATCTGAGTGCTCATGATCGGGTTAGGGCCCTTGCTCGCGTAGACTGCATACATTCATTAGGTGTATCTTCAGGTTATTATGAATTAAGACCGAAAACTATGCGCTCGAAAAGGAACTTGAACCGTACACGGTTGGATTAAAAGTCTAACCTACTGAGGCCGAGCTATAGTCACACATACAGTTATTTGAAAAACAAGTTATGAATATTTTATTCAAAAGTGAGATGCAATAATTGGTAACACAATATATGCGCATGTAATATGCATATTGTATGTACAAGATTCTGCGAATTTACCGTAATGACTCACTTCCAGAGGTTGTCAGTAACGAAGTAGCCTACTTCTGCCTTTTTGAGGCACTCAAGTAGTTTTCCGCTAATTGGGTACTTACTCAAGTAGATCTAATATACCACTACTTCTACTTCTATTTCGGCATATTTTGTGATTTACTTACTTACTTTTCGCTATTTTCAGTTTGTCAAGTAGAAGTAGTTTAATCCTTCAATCAGGAAGATAGCCTGAGGAATTTCGAAGCTTTTTTGACGGAGTATCAACATTTAATTTTCATAAAAGTTGAGTAAAGCCAAGAATTTTCGTCTCGCTTCGCGCACGGTGGATATGGAGTGACCAATATGATTTCATGAAAGTATTGGTGAATATAATTTAGGTAGCGGGTTGAACGGTTCCGTCCACGCCGCAATGTCGGCCATATGAAATATTTCATCACAGTGTATATGGCGCATCATAACGTTTGAAACCGATGCTTCGCAATTGTCATATCGTAATCTAGCAGTCCATGGCGTGTCCTAATCTGGAAAAGTGGACTCTGTCTTTTATTTATCTTCTAGCATACCACATTTGAAACTACCTGGACTAAAGACATGAAACAAGTAGTAATTATATTTCTTTTTCAGTATCATACTTTGATTTCTAATTAGTTTCAGTTCTTTTGTCTGGATAACATACATGTTGAAGCATAAAAGCAAGTGTAGTAATGCCTTTAATTTCCAGAAATAAAGCTACACAATATGGCATTTTTAAGATCTATCTTATATTTTATTAACGTTTAGTAATCGCGGAAAGTATTTGCACCGTATCCGATACAACTTCTCCGTATTGCTCTTCGACCAAACTACGGGCCTTATAATATGGGGGAGGGCGCCACACAATGATATATCTCAAGATGCGCTGTTTGAGTAAACAGTGGACTAGTATCGCATTTTCATATCAATACTATAGAGCATTTTCATCCCATGATGCTGACGAATGCTTATGCTGTTGAAATTTAGATACCTCCCGGTATGCATCAATATGAATCAAGCTCTGCACCTTTCGCATAGCTCAATTTGCAGCTTTTGACAATCGATGCGAACTAATTACGATCGTCTTCACAACTACTTACTTACTTGAGTAGATTTAAAGTCAGTCAATTCTACTTCTATTTCAAGTAGTTTTAGGTTGCTCATGTAAAAAGTACACATACTGGTACTTGAGTAGATCTTTTCGTTGTTACTTCGACTTCTACTTGAGTAGCTTTCTTGACTACTTTGACTACCTCTGCTCACTTCGTAATCATTTCTCGAGTAGAAATTAACAACGTTACTTCCACTTCTATACTTGAGTACCAACAGCGACTAGAGTGACCACGCTTGTGTCTGAGGTGGTCAATAACGAAGTACTTCTAAAAATCGTACTTATTATTGTTTCGTCCACCCACACTACTTGTTGACGTGGATAGATTCCTTCAATATCTAGTTAACTGGGTTTGGAAGCCAAACAGCGTGCTATTTAAAATTTGTACTTTGTCAAGTGGAATGTGATTTTTGTATTGATTTGCATCGCTTTTTGTGAATGAAATCATCGTAGCGACTGGGCGATGTAGTCCTTGTGACACAGAAACATGATTGTGACTTGAATGCAGAATGACTGATGTTGTCACAAGCAAGTGGGTTTGCAAAGCAATATTCTGTCGCCGTGGTGCAGATGCTTTATGGACAAACTCGCAGACTAGAAGAAAAGGTTACAGACGTAATCAAATCGTACTTTCTACTTTAATATTTTCTATCATATGTTAAATATATTGCACTTCACCTTCTATACTTGAGTACTAACGATTACTAGTTCGACAACCTCTGGTCTGTAGATAACATCAATGGTTGACCATCTCTGCGCATGATTCATATGTTCGCATATATTTCATTATATTGATCGCATACTTGGATTCGCAGGAATTCCGGCAGCACAGCCAAGATCAGTGATTCCCAACCACGGCTCTCGCAAGCGGCTTCAAGGTAGCCTGCTTGCGACTCTGTTTGACTTCTAAATATGCCCCAAAATATGACAGACGACAGTTGTTGTTGGTTTCTTTGAATAGTTGTAGGCCTATTCAATCTCCGTATATAAATGCAGAAATGAGGGATATCAGCTATGTCTAAAGCCGTCCAAGGCCGCTTCTTAAAACCTGAGAATAAATTCTTGCGCCCTGGCCTCAACCGCATGTATTAATATCCGCCAGATAAACATATATCTTGAGGTTTGCGGGTCCAATATTTTCAGCGTATAATGCCCTGCACGCTTGTGCATTACGTGTTGGAATTTATATGAAGAGCTATCACATAACGACATAACAGTACGTCGTGGGAATGTTATGTATTTTCAGTTTATTTCAAGGTATAGCACTCGCCAATCTGTGTTTATCAATGCGAAAATAACCGACATAGAATCTATAGAAGTCTATGCATGCTTATGAATTAGCTAGATGGGATCCAGAGGTGGGCTATAGCCAGAGGTGGTCAGTAACGAAGTACTTCTACTTTTTCGAAGTACTCAAGTAGTTTTCCTCTACTTCTGGTACTTACTCAAGTAGATCTGATTTTCGCTACTTCTACTTCTACTTCGTAATATTTTGTGATCTACTCACTTACTTTTCGCTATTTTCAGTTTGTCAAGTAGAAGTAGTTCAATCTTCCAATCAGGAAGATAGCCTGAGAAATTTCGGGACTGTTTTCACGGAGTATCAACGTTTAATATTCATAATAGTTGAGTAAAGCCAAGAATTTTCGTCGCGCTTCGTGCGCATTGGATGCGGAGTGACCAGTATGATTTCACGAAAGTATCGGTGAATATAATTTAGGTCGCGGGTTGGCGTGGTTCCATTTACACCACATTGTCGCCATCCGCCTATATGAATTTATTCACCACGGTATATACGGCTCATCATAACGTTTAAAACTCATATTTCGCAATCTAGGATTTACTTGTCATATCGTAATCAAGCATGTCCAAATGTCCATTGCATGTCCTAATCTGGAAAAGTGGACTTTGACTTTTTTTTTAGTTTTAGAGCTGTTTTAGCATACCACCTTTGAAACTTTTTCACTAAAGGCATGGAATACATGCTCCACTTTTAGAAGTAGTATTTATATTTTACTTTCAATTCCCAGTATCATATACTTTGAGTTATAATTGATATAGTTCTTTTGTCTGGATAACATACATGTTGAAGTATAAAAGCAAGTGCCTTCAATTTCCGGAAATAAAGCTACACAATATGGCATTTTTACGGTCCACCATGTTTTTTGTTAACGTTTACTATTCGCGCCAAGTGTTTACGCCGTATCCTTTACAACTTCTCCGCATTGCTCTTCAACTCAAATACGGGCTTTATAATATGCTATTTTCTAAAACGTGCTGTTCGAGAAAACAGGATTAGTATCGCTTTTCCATATCAATACTATCATGTGGATGAATGCTTATGCTATCGAAAATTGGATACCTATTGGTATGCATCAATATGAATCAAGCTCGACACCTTTCGCATAGCTCAATTTGCACCTTTTTACAATCCATGTGAACGAATTAGGATCGTTTTCACAACTACTTACTTACTCGAGTACTTTTAAAGTCAGTCAATTCTACTTCTACTTCAAGTAGTTTTACGATGCTTATGGAAGAGGTACTTCTACTCCTACTTGAGTAGATTTTTTTCTTCGCTACTTCTACTTCTACTTGAGTAGCTTTCTTGACTACTTTGACCACCTCTGGCTATTGCTACCTTTAAATTGTAGTTATAATTGGCCTACTGGAGTGTTTTCATGCGGCTCCATAGGTACTCTGAAGTTTGAAATGCGGCTCCGACGTCCAAAAATGTTGGGAACCACTGGCCCATATACTCAAGCAAATACTCATCGGCCCAGGAAATCTCGTCCGAAGAAGCCTCGGCCCAACACACCGTAATCAAGACAGCCCAAGATTCATAGGCAAAAGTCGTCTCGTTCCAAAACATCTCGGCCTAAAGCGCTGGAGTCCGGGACAACTCAACCAATGACGCCAGAGGATGAGACACCTCAACCCGAGTCAGAGACTTCTTCAAATTCATATCTAAATAATTATGTTTGACGAAAGCTATTTAGACGTGATAAATTATTATATAGGCTACTTTTGTTACTTTTTATCAATATACCAATTCGATGATTGCGCGTCGTTTCAAAGTACGCCAGATTGCGATGCGATTAATAAATAGAATGGAAGTGAAACAAAGTCTATCATTTGCCGAATTATTTTGAAGGAAACCATATTAGCATAGTGCATATGCCGACGGTGCGAGATTGCTGGTTAGCAACAACATGAAAAGATGTGTTTGGCTAAGAAGTACACATGTGAGAAAAGAATAGGTGACAGACCTTGTGTTGATAGTGTAGTGCAGTGTTTCTCAGACACTTTTACACAGCGCCCCCCCCCGCTGGGCAGCAAATCAGGTATCTACGCCCCCCTAACCCCCTCCTACTCACGACAATTTTTTGTTCATTGCACAGTCACTACACTATCGCGCAGACTTTTTATTGTGATCAAATTTATTGGCACCCCGCTGTTTGATATGTACGCTGAGTCAGATTTGCATTTTTGCATGAATTCTAGGGCAGACAAAATCAGTGAAATCAAGCGTTCAAGTATAGAAATTAAACATGGAACGGCAACGACCGATTTTGCAGCTTCGTTCCCCTTCGCCGAGGCTGGAGTGGAGAATTGTTTTGCGTAAGCGACTGTAGGATTTCTGGCAATCCAAAAGCTATCTTCCCGACCACAGAAATTATTGAATCTGGTCTTGATCGAAAGCTACTGTTGCACCGATTCCGAAAATATAAATTAAAATAATGATCAGGCACTGATCCATCTAGAATCCGTCCTCCAAGTCTGAAATATCGGCATTGTTCGAACAATCAGAGAGTCGCAACGGATCATTGTTATGGCCATCGTGTTGCGGTTACCCGATTGTTCTGAACAATGCCGATATTTCAGACTTGGAGGACAAATTCTAGGTGGATCAGTGCCTGATCAATATTTTAATTTATATTTTCGGAATCGATGCAACAGTAGCTTTCGATCAAGACCAGAGTCAGTAGTTTCTGCGCTCAGGAAGATAGCTTTTGGATTGCCAGAAATCCTACAGTCGCTTACGCAAAACAATTCTTCGCTTCAGCCTCTGCGAAGAGGAACGAAGCTGCAAAATCGGTCGTTGCCGTTCCATGTTTAATTTCTATAGTTCAAGGCCATTTCCTTTCCAAATAATCGTACCTCATTGTGGTGTGATATGTACTTAAAACTAAAGAGAAGTGGAATGTAGAAGATTTCCTGGTACAATACTACAATGTATCCTTCATCCAAACCCACAGAGACAAGCCGGGTCTTACCAAAAACGTATATATGTTTTTGTTCTGCCAAACGTAAAGGCGGCAATGATCTTTGATTCTAATGAAGATATTGGCATAATGGCCGATCATACCAAAGCGAGTGAGGTACTAAATGGGTTTTGGATATGATTGTAATATATAATACAATTTCTCATTGAAAATACGTTGGTGTGCACGTCGCAATGTTTTACACGATTAATCTGGAAACTAAGGTAGCTATCAGTTACAAATCTTACAATAACACTACCATTTGAGGTTTAGCAACGTCGGCGTCTGAGGCTAATGTTTGCCATAGTTGGTGTTAGGATAAAAGCACTTTCTAACGCGGCCATGATGTTTGACCTAATAAAATATCGCACCTTAAATTTTGTAGAAGAAACGCAGTTGCATCTATCAAATAATCTTGTGTTATCTTATTGCTATTCAGTAATGTTATGACCTAGTATGAACGCCAATAACTAATAATACCTGTAGATTTGAGTAAAACAAGTCATTCGGTCATAACCCGGTACCCAGTGTAGAATAAAACAGATTAGGGGTTCGTGATCCGAAAAGGTTGGAGATACACTGAGCTATACGCCAACCAAAATCGTGGACACTTTGCCAGCGGATAGGCAAGCGCAAAGTCTTTGTTTCGTAACACTCAAACGATTTCACATTCTTGTCAGCCGTCTGTCAAAAGGTCAATTCACAGCGGGCGAGTGCAGCTGCAGGCGTTACCTCGCCATCTATGGGTTGAAAACGGTGATAGCGAATCGCTACTTTCGGCAATCAAATCTATTTTACCTAATAGGAAAGGCGAACCACGCGTTTTGCATGATCGAAACTAAATTGATGGTCAAAGTTATGATTAAAATGTAGATATCAACTTGTCTTCTTTATGAGTAGCTCATGCGCTGAATTAGAGTGAACACCTAGCAGTGAATTCGGGATCTGTCCTACCCCTTAAATATGCTGTGATTAGCAACTACCCGAGGCCACTGTTAGGGGACTTGATTACGAAATTACCCCGATTACCCAGTTATTCGGCCGTTGCGATGTTTCGAATCCTTTACGTTTTACAACACCGTCTGAACGGGAGTGCAAATGACCAGCCTGGCCAAACCAGAGGTCAACTCTGTCAATGGCGTAGTCACATCTTTGAAATTTCCGAATTGATTTATATCCAGATTGGAGCGGGATGGATGACTAGCAATGATAAAAGTAGTCGAATAACACACTCATGTGCTTTTATGTGGCGTTGAAATGGTGATTCATTTACGTAAGGCAGCGGTCATGCCTACCTATCGGCCGGGATTTACTTGTGATAAGAGAATTTATGCATCATCGTGATTGAATGACAGCAATCATTTCGAAGTTCACATCCCAATTCTGTAATGTTATAACGGAGAAGTATAATTTTTCGTGTTATTTCTATCACGACAGGGCGTGTTACGAAGCTATATATTATAGAATGAGTGAATATTTACTGAGCGAAAACTTGGGTATGGCCGCTAGCTTATAACGTTGATCGTCTCACAGTGATGAATATGAAAATGTCTCAGCAGTCTGTGCTGAACTATACAGTACAAAACATTTACATACCTTACGAAACATGCATATGCATAGTCGCTTTCAGTCCAGCTGTTTAGGCCGATTCTGAAGCGAGCTACAAAGCACCAGAATGCGAATTTCATTTACGTGTGGCGAAAGGAGTTGTATTAAAACAGGTCATGTTATGAGGTAGAAAACAAACTATCTCCAGGTCGCTTGTTTCGTCACTATTTCACGCCGTCACCTGTCTCCGATATTGTCTACGACCGGTTGGAGTGTTGGAGATTGATAGCTTGATAACGGCTTTATAAGCCATCAATGCGAGATATAAGTGTGCGGATTGTAGCACAACTTCGGTAGAGTAAAAACTAGATGGTCTCAGTCCCAATCTCTGGATAGTATAGTAAGGAGAGTGTGACTAACAGTGCACACTGCCGTGCAACAGTCGTGTATTCTGCAGTCATATGTGTAGAATGAAGTACAGGGCCTAGACCAGAATCATCGCGTGTAAATACATTATTTTTGATTTAGCATTTAACGCTAACCATAAACTACAAATATTGTGGTGGATGTATACTGTCGGCACAAAGAAAGGCACCTAGAACATGAACCATGCAGTATTGATGAGTTTGATACTCACAAAAATCGGATATAGTACGGGGCAAGCAAAGCATTTGCCTTTCATCTCACCGTCTACTTCCGGTATGTAACGGTCAAAAGCGATTATCACATCGCTCATTTCTGTTGTGTAAATCAGTAAATGTACCGTTTACCTGAATGGCACTATGAGTGTACGTACGCCTACCATAAGATTGGGTCCTTCCCACTGGCACAGTCAATGATTGGCGAAAGGTCTAAAGCAAATAATGCTAATTATCCTCTACGTCAGAGGTCACCAGCACGCGGACGGCCTGCGAGGTCATGTTTTGCGGCTTGCAACCTGATTTGAGATATCGGACGAACGCTTAGTAAAGCATTAGGAAATGTTGAGCTTGTTTCCGGTTTTGTTTTTATTGTTGTCGCTGCTAAAAATGAAGTATTCTCCTGTGTCCAACATCACTATTCGTCACTAGCTGATACGACTTCGGCGATGGTAATAACATTCCTTGAAGGAAGAATTAGATGATATGAATGGGCTTGGCATATTGCGTGACTTCACGTCCGATGGCCCAGACGCTTAGAAAACGACTTGGGGCTTCTCCACAAGACCAAGCTTTATTAAGAGTTAGTTCACCTGCAAATAACGTGTGTAGCGAACCCCGATATCGATTCTTTAATCGCTTAAAAGCGTTATCCGCTTTATAGTTCGAAATATAATGAAAGATGTGATCATGTTATTTCTTGTTGTATTTGCATTTTTTGAAAATGTATCATTTTTTTTGTAGTAACTAGGTCATTCGTCCATGTTAGAGAGAATAACATTGTACTGACAGAAAGTTATAAAAACGTGGTTGTTAAACTGTGGCCTATTAGATCGCGATGTTGAACTCAGGCGGTCCGCGTCCTCCACGAAATTCGAAAAGTGGCCCGCGACCCGTTTTGAGTTAGCGACCCTTGCTCTATACGTTAAACATAATTTGTAGTTTGAGGCCACACCTATAACATTGCACTTTGTGATAATGATGTTGGTTTATCACCGTTTCACAATAATTTCATTCCTGGTAACATCTGTAGCTTTGTACTACATGTTTTGAGTGTTGTGAGGCATCGACACTATAATTCCCGTTGGTGCTATAGATTTTAGTGGAAAGGGGCGTTTTTAAGCGCTAGGAAACGTCTATCTCACTACTCGACGCGTATCAGTACAATGTATACTCGATTACAAGACGAGGTATCGAATCACTGTGGCCAACCCCGGTAACTATGTTCTTTCCAAGGTCTCAGACAAACCTTCAACGTTTCAAAACTACGACCTTCATAGCACCATCCCTGACCGCGTAAAAATCCTGTATGAGTTAAACCTACATCGTACCAAGTTATGCCGTATTTTTCCACGCAAGTAAAAACACACTCGGAAATGTTACTGCTCACCGATAAACCAGGCTCTGCGCCTGTGTGAATTTATTTATTCCGGCTGCGGTTTGCAATCCAGCATTTTCGTTGACGCTCTGTTTGAAGCGGTACTCAATAAACTGCTTACTGGTTACTGCTACTTATGTATCGGTTGTATATAGGGCTGGGCAATATCGAGTACCTGAGTGATTCGATTCTGAATCACGTAATATGCTTCGAGTCGAGTCGAGTAATCGATCATCACTCATTATGACGTCATAACAGAACGTGATTCGTGACAGTTTAAATGTGTACCTTTTTCGCCACCGCGAAGAATATATTGCTTGTTATCTAGCACATTAAAGATATTTTGGTATTTTTTCGACCATGCCGATTTTTTTGCACTTGGTGACAATGTTGCGGAACGATCCTGATTTCGGAAATCTGTTAGTTCCAGCAACTTCGTAGCTTTGTACTATATGTTTCATCTGCTACGATATACGGCCAATCAAGGTTTCAAGGCTTCAACAGTGAAAATTACGGTACTGTCGAAACTATAATTCTCGTTGATAAATTAACTTCCAGTGGCGAGGAGCGTATAATTTCAGTACTCGAAAAAATCGCCTTTTATTACTCGACTCGAATCATCACAATTAATGCTCGATTCAGATTCGAGTACTCGAATCATTATGCCCAGCCCTAGTCGTATGATCATTAAAACGCACTCGTTTTCTTTATAACGTAGGGATCATCGCGTTGATGCAGGGCATAGGCGCTGAACTCTAATTTTCTCTAGGTATGCGAGATCGATGACGTCACAAAGGGATGACGTCATAGTGCGCCAGAATTGGCAAGCGTTCAATATCACCTGGCACTTGTATATGGTGACAAAATTACGATATGATTAAGCAGGCCGCGTAGCCAGTCGGCCGCTTGCTGAATCGATTGAATCCATTTCAAATTTACCAAGGTAGCATCAGTTTATTATGGTTAAGAACATGCACCAATGCCGATAATACATCGATCGGATCGGCATCCTTGTGTAATATACTCGACACATCACGCTACCATAAGATTACCAACGCGTGCGACCGTGTAGTCAATTAGCGAGCTCGCAATCTCCGAAACATATTCGCCAACACACGCGCCGACAATCGGGAGATTTCAATCACTCCGCCTCGAGAACAAACGAATACGCATCTTCGGCGACGGCTAATAAGGGTTGCAGGAATTATTTTCCCAAATAGAAAGTCTGTTCTGGACTCTATTCATTAGTGACTTTGATTTCATAGGAGTTAGAAGTTTCAATATCAAGAGCCTGCAAGACATTTTCTGATCGTTCTGTTTTAGTATTAGCGTTAGTCAAAATCAATTACGCCGCTGTCTGTTCACGGTCAGTATGTATTTCAATCAATTCCGTCCATGTTCATTGTTCAATGTCTGAGCCAGTCTGACATCACAGTCACAGAAGAAGCGATAGTTCCGGCCGGCGCATAAGATATCATGTTCCTTCACAGCAGGAGATGACAATCGCAACATTTCGCGCATTTAGAAATTGACATCTTTAGTATCGAGTTCTCGGTCTTGTTGCCTCGCGTTGCGTCTTCTGACCACTCGCGTTTGATCAAATATTCAGGCGCATAGCCGAGTTGTTATGGAGGGTGTTCTATAATGGAATCCGCATCGATTTCAGGAGGTTCAAACCTTTGTCAAAACTCAAGCCTTGACTCGCATCTTCTAATGGTTATTGGTTATGTTTAAGTATTAGCGGAAATCAAGTACGCATGTACGCACAAGTCACACATTTTTGCGGACATTCGATGTCAGTAAGTTTCGTGATATCAATCTTTAATCACAACCGATAGATAGGAGCCAAAGCATGCTAGGCCGGAGACGCGATAGTTAGGCCGGCAATGATATACTTCGAAGCACGCAGACGCAATTGTGTAGGCCAACGATGTTATCGTGCGCAGGCTAGTGATGGTATAGTGCGCACCGGGCCTATTGCAGATGCGATTCATCAATCCAGCGGAACTAGACCTGACGGAGACGCGATAAATCAGGCCTGCGACGATTGCGCGCGGTAGTCAATGACCTAATTTCGCAATCATCTCAGCCAGGGTTGCCAGACATCTTTTGCGAAAAAGGGCCAAACAGCGCCGGAAAAGGGGCCAAAAAGGGCCAAATTGTTCAATAGCGTCAATTACCTTGCAACATTACCCATAGACACCCGGAATTCCAGTTTTACATTGTTGATACTGTTGTAGGACACCAAATCCACTACCTGCAACTACACTGGATCCAACTACAATAACTGCTTCATTATTTCAAGCCTTTTCCGACTGAATATAAAATCGTAAAACGAAACTTTTTGTGCCATAATATGAGAGTGATTAAATTTTATGAATTTTAATTGAACATTGAGAGAATAGTTTCTTTACATTTGAAACTTATCTAACTTATATACCTGATTTTTAGGTTTTTCACCAAAAAACTCTACGGTTATGTTGAATCTTTTCTTTGAAATTTCTATCAATCAATAAGTAGCCTACTATAAGGGTGCTCTTCTTCAGACTTTTTCTGCTACATAGCTTCCAGCCATGTTCGATGCTTTTTCGTCCACCTGTTCACAATCTGTATTTACAATTCTAACACAGTCTACATTCTACAAAAACAAATCCAAATCTTCTACAGTGTTTCCACTCGAATCTTTGACATTGGCATAAACATTGTCAGCTCAATTTGCGAGATAGATTTATTTGAATACTTAGTTTGGCGGTATGTCTCAACTGCTTCCAAAAAAGGGCCAAAAATTGAAAATAAAGGGCCAAGGGGCCAAATTATTATTTTGGGGCCAACTGCCTCTAAAAAGGGCCAAATTTCAAGAATTTGGCCCCGAAAGGGCCAATCTGGCAACCCTGATCTCAGCGTCGAGATCGCGTTGCATTACATTGTGCACAAACGATTCTCGAAAATTGGAAACGCGCTTCCGGCTAATTGGCCGTGGCCGCGCGCAACACTGATAAAATACGGACAACTGAATTGTAACTGAAGGACGGAGTTTTGTTAAGCGCCTGAACGTATTGCTGCCGGTTTACTTACGCGTTCAGCAGCACTACGAAACGCTTATTTCTAAATCGATCAATTCACCAGCCAGTCAGTAACAGACCAAACCGAATTCTGGGTATGCCGCATACCCAAAAAAATTCCTAGGTATGCGCGGCGTACCTAGCATACCTGAGTTCAGCGCCTATGATGCAGGGTATATATTACTAGTTTCATTTACCTCTTTTATATGCCGTTTGTTCTAAACACCCCTCACCAGATTTCTGGGGTTGATCAACGAGTTTTGTAGTTTCTTATCGGCGTTGCTCCAGTATCGATGCTTTGCTGTCCGTAGTTAATGTATGCGACACGGCTACGCGGGTGACAATTTTCTCAGGGCTACACATCATTTGGGCGGTTGGTTATTAGTAGGGCTGGGCAAAATCGAGTATTTGTGTGGTACGGTATGTGTATTTATGTAGTAGTAGGATATAGCTCCGGTACGGACAAATTTCGTGGTACGAATCACGATAAATTTTTATGATATAGCAATTCTCCGTTTGGCCTAGCGTATATTATGTGTTACTTTGTGTGTATGCCTGTTTTTCGATCATGTCTTGCACGTTCTGATTTTGCATATCTGTCAAACTCGATTGATATTGTTAAACATCAGTCTTTTCCCAATACTCCCGAATTCCGGGTTGAACATTATTTGTAAACTTTGCGTTTACAAACCGGCTCAGCGCGGTGAAGCACGGACTAAATTCAAATCCCGATATCTGAGCATATGCCTTATTGTTTTGCGAAATCTCACTCGATCACTCCTGGTCCTGGCAACATAAATCTGAAACAGTTACTAGAGACTTGATTTCCGAAAATTAGCGAGCAGAATTCGACTATAAACTGATATAAGCATTGGAAAGTATCGGGCTCCAAGTCTAAGTGGGTATCCAGAAAATCAAACCATTTTCCTCGGCGGTAATCTGATGTGAATGCGATGTGTGCAATATGTTGCAAAACCATTGGGTCTTTCTCGGCCCATACTCAATAAATCTACCCGGAGTGCAAGTGGGAAACAATTGCATTTGTTAAAAACTAGAATTTAACTCTGTATAGACCGAAGTACAAAGTATTACATTTGTCGATGAATGTAATAGATTGTCCTCAAAGTTTCGAGGCGACGCCAGATTGTTGTTTTAACTCTGCGTCAACCTCAAAATTGTGTTGGCAAGACATGGGCGATTCGGACCGCCGATTCGAACGCAAATCGAACCATGACTGATTCGACTTGAGTTACACTTTCCGTAGCTAAACCGTTGCGTAGCCCAAGGTGGGATTTGAGATTGATTTATTGAGTGATTGATTGGTTGATGGATTTCACCAAGCTGTTTCGGATACTTCCTTTCTTGAAATTGCATCACATTTCTTGTGGTTATAGAATTGACGGAATTTATAATAAAACAGAATGTGATCCTAAACGCAGTCGATTGTTTTGAGTACGGAATCGGGGAAATGATCATTTCATTTCGTATATTGGCACTGACAATTACACGTCGCATTCTCGACTGGTCGGCGTTAAGGAAAAAACGTAAAATCTTATACAGAAACCAACCCATACAATAAATACACTTCAATTGCCAGATCCGGTTGGAATCCTTTTGTGAATATCGAGTCTTGAAATCAGATTTGGACAACTGCAATAAGAATTGTAGCTACACATTTTTTACGAATTAGATTACAATTAGAATTACTGAATTGGCAAACGAAACACAACAAACATATCAACTCTGAGTTCACTCTCATAGCCTTGACTGCGCGTGAATGCCAAATGTCTGTACACCAGAATTGACCCATTCCGATCTGACTATACAGTTCTCCTGCGGTGTTTTCATGAAAACCAGAAATCACATTATCATTAACATGACGGCATATCAGCATTTCATGAACTAGATTTGAATCATATCATCGGAATTTTAATCTAATTGAAGGGGTAACTTCGCCAGGTCATATTTTGCGGCCCGCGAGCTGGTTTGAGATTTCGGAAGGACGCTTAGTAAAGCATTTTGAAATGCTGAAATTGATAGCACTTTAAATATTTCGTATTGTCGTTGTTGTTCAAACAAGGCTATTCTCCTGGGCCCAATATATCTGTTCCTCACGAGCTGATACGGCCTCGGCGACGCTAATAGCATTCCAGGGAGGAAGAATTGGCTGATATGAATAGGTATATTGCCTTGTCGTGCAATGGCCCAGACACTGACACGTCCGGGACGCTAAGAAAGCGGTGGCGAGTTAGCGTAGTGGTATAAGTCACAGCTGCAACACCAATGATTTACGGGTTCTAGTCCGACTGAGGTCGAATCCAAAATTTATATCTAAGTGTTGGAGATTTATCTAGGTCCCTTCTCGCCATTTCATCCGTGTAAGCCAGGAGTGGGCAAAATTTTCAGCGCGCGGACCGCATTCAATATCTGAATTCATTCGCGGGCCGCATTATGGTATAATCGGAGTTATAAGTCACGACGTAGACGTTTATATAATTATACAGTAACCATACAGGAAAGTAACCGAAGACAATACACAAGCAATTTATACATTGATTTGATGAACGCACATGCGTCAGAAAAATTATGGAGATTTCATCAGCTGGCCATCCTCAATAAATTCGTCAATATTAGGGACATAAGCTGATTGTGTCGATTCTTAGGATATGGTGGAAATTTGAATATGGGAGCAGCGATCGGCTCATAGATATATGCTGATTCTGCGTTTGGTCAACTTCAGAACGCACAATGCTGACAGCGTCTTAACCAGCATATCACCTTCAAATACGTTTCAGTAAAAGGCTGTGTTAAACTAGCTTCTTCACGTACTTTTCAGAGGATGACATACACGACATAATTTACTGTTGTCACAAACATTTGATTAATTCGGTTGATTTATTTTACACGTCATAATTTGAGACATTTTGCCTGTGTTTAGGATGGGTACGATCAAACAGTGTTTAAAATTGCCGCAACAAAACTTTTTGCTTTTTGTATTGAGTTGAGACCGAAGTTCTGAATGATTTGCACCTAGCTGTGCATGTAGAGGACTAATCTACAACACACTGATGAACAGCTTTTCTCCAAGTACAGCACCTAAATTTGAGTTATAATCTGAAATCGCAATTGCGATCCGAACAGAATCATTTTCATTTTGATTTTCTTGAATATTTAGCAACCGAAACGTTGGACGAGGACGAGCTATTGCACCAACGATAAAATATTTATCAATATTTTTATTACGTTTCCCGATGCCTTCGCGGGCCGCACAAAATGTCACGGGCTGCATGCGACCCGCTGGCCGTAGTTTTTCCCACTCCTGGTTTAAGCGGTGTCTTATAAAAGCCAATAAGTGAGCCATGCTACAAGCCTGCATTTACAGAATAAAAATGAAAAAAATCGGCCTGATGAAAATATCATAGTGATCCCTAGTCGACAACACACCATGAATACCACAAACAACAACAACGCTTAGAAAACGAATTGCGCGAGATCACGCTTTACCACCAGATTGCATTCCAGCAAGTACCGTGTCTGGCTAACCCGAATATTGCTTATTTATTCGGTGGAAAGTCTTGTCAGGCATCGTGCCCAGCTCATAGTTCAAATTAGAATGAAAGTAATGATTTTTGTTACATTTGTATTTCTTTGAAAAATAATATTTCTTTCGCGGAAACTATATTCCTGTAGCCCATGTTAGAGAGCACAGCGCTGTACCGACGTAGAGTTTTAAAAACTTGGTTTTTAAACTGTGTGTGTGGCTTATAGTTACCTCGGTATTGAATTCATGCGTCCAGCGGCCTCTGCGGTATTTGAAAACTAGCCCGCGACCCGTTTTGAGTTGGCGACCCCTGATCTAATTAGTCCAACTATACATGTAGAAATATCTACTTGCTCGAATCTGCCTGTGATCCCATATCAAATGCCGTGTCTCCTAAAATATGTATTTATGCGAAATCAATTATTACGTTGTACGCCATTCGCTCTATATTCTGGTGATACCAGTAGCTCTTTTATCAACGAAGTTGCCATAATTTCAGAATCGGACATCTTCAAAACTTTCGCCCCATCTGGTACAGGCGAATTCCGCACGCTCGTGATTGCAAGCGACAAGCAAACATTACTCATCGGAGCCGAGGAAAGAGTATTCGGGCGGAGATTAAGTGAGTAATCATCGATTAATATTCAACGAGCAAAATTACAGTAGGAAAATGTAACAAGATTTCAGATATGCGGCTCCGAAAGTCCTGGCGCTACGGTATTTATAATCTTAGTCAGTTATATCTCTTTGGAAACGAATTTCGGGCGTCCGTCATTGCGACTCACACGTTTAACAAATCGTTTGATAAGGGAGACATTTTGGGTTTGCTGAAATCTACCAGATTCTCAGGTCGCGTAATTTGTAATTGCTGACTTTTGTTACGTCGCGTGATAGATTCTGTTGACAGGAATGTCTCGACTAATTTCAAATGATTGGACAGAAATTGAGCTTAGAGTAGTTTTGAAATCAAGATTTTAAATTAGGATAGATTCTAATTTAAGCTGTGGTGTAAAAGGAACAATACCTTCAAAATTTTTACGCGTCACTCTGCTTGTCATAAATCTACGGAATGTGCCATTTCGTAATAACGAATGTGAATTTCAAGTATACGCTAAAAACGTCATTTTCTGGTTGGAAATTCCGACTATTTTGACTGAGCATCGGGCGGCCGTCGACCGTCATGTAGGCGTCAGAGTCTCTCTGTATCATTTTGTCACATGATACCACAATGGCAGGAGGCGGGACTGGGGCGTTCCCTTGTAATATGAAGCTCAAGTAGTGGTTGTTTTCTGTTGCCTTTGATCGACTCTTGAGAGACTCGCGATACAAAATTTCGTGCTGAGTAGAACTTTTCGTTATTATTACTATATTTCTGATTTTGCGGCAACATGAACCACCTATAGTCTGAGCGAGCCACAGTAGCGTTCGTTGCTATTCAACTAGAGTAGAACCAACTATTGGATAATAATATATTCCGGCAGTTGATGTGATTGTTATTTAATGCGGTTTCGATGAAGATTTTATATATACAGGTGTTGCAACTACCTTGCACTTTGCAAAATCTAAACTGTTTAAAGTAAGCAATTTCGCCTACACAACTGCCAAGTAAAAGTTAAAATGGAACCACCCGAGCAAGTAGATCTAGTAGACAAAGCGTGCTTGAGTAATTCGGAATAGTAGAACTACTCTATTACTGACCGTGACCTGACCACCTCTAACCATATGACTATATCGCTTGACATGAATATTTTGCCTGTTCTTCATCAATGACCAGGTGATGTCAGAAGATCCGCGTTTTCTCCTGTGGTTTGGCCTGCCTCGAAGAAGGAGACCTGCACCGGTATCCCACAGAGTGAGCGAGGGACCAAATGCAAAAATGTGATTCAAGTCATTCATCAGTTAAACGACACGCACATCGTGATTTGCGGAACGAATTCCATGTCTCCGCAAAACAAGCTTCTCGTACGAAACGTGAGTTGAAAATTTCAGAAAACTGAAGTGCTTATAGATTAAAAGTAGACTAATGTAATTCCTATAGATCAGAGAGCAGATATATGATCCATTTTCCGCATTAAATACAGGCCAAAATATGTTGTTGACTCAAATTCATTCAAAGGTCGTATGAAAACGAGACTGCTCGCTAGTATTTATGTCAAATTTCACCAGTGGCGGCTCGTCCTATAGGGCAACTGGGGCATTGCCCCACCTAAAATTCTGTCCAATAACAATTCGTTACCATTTATAGACGCACCTCAATCTAAATATACCGAAATCACAGCGAAAATCGTATTCTTCTTGTCCTTTCGCTTGTAAATGCCCATACATAGCGAAGTCTCTGCGAAAATCGAATTCTCTTCCGTGTTTTCGCTTTGCGAATGCCTAGCCGGGGCATGCCCCGGTAGCGCTCACAACAAGCTTTCACTGTCTATTCTCTCAAAGCCGCGCACAATAAAGAAACAGTGATTTACTCTCTCCTATTCATAAAATTACCGAGCAGGTAGGGCAACATAGCCTGGTTGCCCCTAAGGTGTGATGTAACAATCGTATCTATATCTGAACTCGGTTACCGTCATATGCGTTTAGTCGACCTTTGCTGGTATAAGTCGATTTTGATGGTGTTTCACACCATGATAATTCTTGAAACTTGGTATGTCATGTCGTGATGGTGGTATTTAACACTGTCCTAAGTTTCAGGGTTTCTACTCAAAGTTTAGGGTAGTAATTTAGTTTCCGAAGTTGAGTGTGTGCTGATCCGTCACGTATCGCTAACAGATTTTACTCAAAAGCCGGTATTGGTATCCATTGATTTTGACGGTGTTCCATACCGAGATCGGTCATGACATTTGGTACGGTATATCTTAATGTTGGTATCGAACGCTGTACCAAGTTTCAAGTTTGTCACTGAACTGTGTTAGTGGTAATTTCGTTTCGTAAGTCGAGTGAGAGCTGACACGTCATTTATCGCAAACATATTTTACGCAAAGCTGGTATTGGTCTCCATTGATTTTAACGATGCTCCTTAGCTAGATCCGCCATGAGCTTTTGCTTGGTATGTCTTGATTTTAGTATCGAACGCTGTGCCAAGTCTCAAGGTTGGCACTCAATGATTAGGGCAGGAATTTCGTTATCAAGGTCGAGTATACTATAGATGTAAGCTGATCTGACACTTAGCCTACCTAACGCATTGCGGATTTCAAGCAAAAGTCGGTGTATCTGTGTAAACGCTAACTGTGTTCCATACTGAGATAGGTGATGAGATGATGATTTCATGAAACAGTTTACTAACATCCTCGGTTTGCATTCAAATATTTAGTTTTATTTTATATCTCCAATGTCAATTTCACCGTGAAATTGTGGCCTTCAGGCCATTTGCTTACAATTACAACCCCTATCAAGCGCGATAGCTGTTTCGTTTTTGATGGCGGCTAACAGCTAATCGCTTGATCAGCCTATTCCTCAGTAAATTCTACGCAAAATTCGGTGTTGGTCTGCTCGTATTAATTTTGACAGTGTACCATACCGAAAACGGTCATGAGGCTACTTCTCGATGATTTCATCATGTAACAGTGTACCAAGTTTTCGGCTTTCATCCACGTATTTATTCGGTGATATATTTTCCAAAGGCGATTTTGCAGCAGACATATAGACACTATAGACCGTAAGCCGTATGTGTCGTGTGACAGTCACCGCCTCAAGGCCAAAATCTCCTATGCTGTACCGGGACCGAATTTCCGAGGCTGCTATCCGTAGTTCTTCAGAATGATGTTTTGTATTCAATATGACAGGCCCAATCTATGAGATAACAATTACGTATGTGTCCGAACTCGTTGACCTTTCTAGTTAGGATTACGCAATCTCTCGAGTTATAGTCATTTCCATTTCTGCAGATAATTAGTTAGGTATAGTGCGAACATGAACCTTGTCGAATCTTTGTTCAGTACGCCGTTTACGCAGTTACCACACTTCAAGTCACAGCTCACCAGCAGACCTCTCGCGGCACATACGTTAAAATCACTGTTGTCGGGAAGTTCGTGTTACCGTGCCACCAAGTTACTTGTTTACGTTGGAAAACGCCATTGTGACGTCATCTTGATGAAAAGTCGCTTGCAGCCCTTGCCCCACCACCCGATATTGTCACGAGCCGCCACTGAATTTCACTGATCAACTGATAAAATTGTTAGGTTGCCGAAAAAACGCTGCATATCAAATTTGGCTTCATTCGTACCAGTAGTGGAAAAGTGATTGGAGTATAAAATTTTAGATGTGAAGAAATAGTACTTACGGCAAGAAATGATATCAATATTATTTATCGAATTTCCCGTCGTCAATACTATGTTTCCATAACCAACATTTTTTACTACAATAACGGCGCAAAATTTGTCATGCATCGTGTTTTTGGAAAACCTAAATGGGTGATCAATCATTTTTCTTTAATTTTCGAACCACCAACTCCAGATTACTTACCGTTTACCAAACCTTTCCTTTTGTACTTCCCTTGAAGTACCTTTTTTGTCTAGTAAATCGCTACATCATTTTGTTGAATTTAAGTTGATAATTACAGTGATGCTTCTAATTCTAGTTGAGTAACAACGCCAACTGATCTGAACACGTCCCATTCCTAACATTAACTGAAGAACGATTTTTTTTCTTATCCCAGGACATGAAAAGCAATTTCGACATCCGAGACAGATCATTTCTTCAAGTGCCGCTGTGCAGTTACGACCAATATGACACAGTACCCTCGTTACACGTGCGGTCGGAAGATGAAACCAGCAATTTCATTTCCATGCGAAAATCTCTTGACTCGCAGCCGATAATATGGAAACAGACGCCCGATGGCATCAATGTCCATGCCAGCAATCTGATGACTGGCGAATTCAGGAAATATATGGCGGTATTTAGAGCTCATGACACTTTCTCGCAGTTAGCCACGGAGAAGATATATGCGGTCTCCGAGGAGACTGCAATTGAAGCGGGCCCTGGAAAGGTCCCGAAACCTACCATAACTCAGGTATAGGGTACTTGATATATAGTTTTATTGCGCATTAATTGTGCAAAATTAAAGTGTTAGCAATGTGCTAGTCATGGTTTTCGAAATCCACAAGTCGCCAGTAACGAGGTACTGTGGGTTTTAGCTACATATAATATTTATTCAAAAGATTGGGTTTGTAGACTACTTCCACTGCTAGACGTAGTGCAGCCCTCGGTTTTTAGGCAAAGCTAGGCAAAGAATACTTGCTTTTTTACTTAATTAGAAATTGCTATTTCTACTTGTAATTGAGTAGGAATTTACGACATTCTTCTTCTTCTACTTTAACGGCAACGCTGACCATTTCTGATACTGTGTTATTAATTTTGTGAATCTTGCACATATTGACTTTGCTGAAGCTGTAATCTTTTTGTGACAAAACTACTTACTGTTTGCCTCTTCAAGTATTCAAAGTCGGAAGGACTTTTGGGGTATGCTTGCGTCACATTTATAATTGTAATTGTAATGGCAACTGGTCACAAAAGCCCCTGTAACACGTTAATCATGGGCGTCGAACCTGGGTATGCAAGGTATGTCGCGCATACCTATACATTTTTTAGGTTGTGGCATACCTAGAATTCCGTGTATGGCATGTATCGGCATTCGGCATATATGTCGATTGTGCTATTTAGAACAAATCGCAATGTATTTCCATTCACAACATTAGGTGCTGCTGCTTATGAGTTGCGCGCGGCCAATTAGCGAGAATTGTATGTACACAATGTAACGCGACGCGATCTCCCGCTGAGATCATTGCGAAATTAGGTCATTGAATTGCACTCGGCAATTATCGCTGTCCTGATTTATCGTGTCTCCAACAGGCCTAGTTCCGCTTGGTTGAAGAATCGCATCTGCATTAGGCCCTGTCCGTACTATGACTATAATCAATGGCCTGCACAATCGCTTCTGCATTGGCTTGGTGCGCACGATATCATCGCTCGCCTACACAATAGTATTTGCGATTGGCTTGGTCCGAAAGATATCATCGCTGGCCTAACTATCGCGTCTCGGACCTGGCATGTATAATCCGCCCCCTGTTTAAACGCGAAACCCCGTCCGATTGAAAAGGCCATTTTGACGCTAATATTCAGGTAAAATTCAACAAGTCGGATTACCAGTGTTGCGCGTGGCCAAATTGCGAGATTCGTCTGTGCACTGCACAAGCGCACAATGTAACGTGACGCAATCTCCCGCTGAGATGATCGGGAAAATTAGGTCATTCATTGCCCTGCGCTCGGCCATCGTCGCTAGCCTGATTTATCGCGTCTCCAACAAGCCTAGTTACGCTGGCTTGAAGAATCGCATCTGCATTGGCCCGGTGCGCACGATATCATCGCTGGCCTGTACAGTCAAATCGGCAATACGCCTGGTACGAAAGATATCATCGCGTCGCGGGTCTAGCATGGTTTGGCTCCTTTCTCTTGATGGCTTGTAGACAATGCCGTTAAGAGTATGCTGACTGGCAATTGTGATTAAAAAGTGACATCGCGAAACTGAATGACGTCGAATGTCCGCCAACATGTGCGTGGGTACATTAGGGTTGTTCAAAAAAAACTTTTTTTTCCAAATCCCACTCGCCTACTGACTAAATCGTCAGGTTGTCTAAGGAAACGATGCACACCAAATTTGACTCAATTCCAACCAGTAACGGCCGTGCAATCTTGAATTGAAATTTTTAAATTAATATTAAAAATAAAAAAATAAAAATTCTCAAATTTTTCTGTCAACCCCATGAAATTGTTGAGCTGTCTTCAAAGACGATGCAAAACAAATTTGAGTCAATTCCGACTAGTAGAAGCGGAACTATTTGAGTTTTTCGTTGATAATCCCCGGATCAAGGATAATCCTAGAATTATCAACGAAAAACTCGAATAACTCCACTTCTACAAGTCGGAATTGACTCAAATTTGTTTTGCATCGTCTTTGAAGACAGCTCAACAATTTCATGGGGTTGACAGAAAAATTTAAGAATTTTTATTTTTTTATTTTTAATATTAATTTAAAAATTTCAATTCAAGATTGCACGGCCGTTACTGGTTGGAATTGAGTCAAATTTGGTGTGCATCGTTTTCTTAGACAACCTGACGATTTAGTCAGTAGGCGAGTGGGATTTGGAAAAAAAAGTTTTTTTTGAACAACCCTAGGGTACATGCGTAATTGATTTCCCCTAATACTTGAACATAACCATCAGAAGATGTGTGTCAAGGCTTGAGAAAGGTTTCAACAACCTGAAATCGGTGCCATTATAAAACAGATTCCATATCAACTCGGACATTTTGACTTGCGCAAATCGTTGCTGAGGTTATGTAACACGCGTTGACAAGCGTGCGTATTTAATTGTTCGCGAGGGATGAGGGACTCGCTAATTAACAGCGCTTACGGACTCGTTGGAAAGCCTATCGTACGCGCAAGTTCGTCAACACGAGGAGATGGTATAAGCGTCATTTACACATGTACTTAACCCTAATTACAAATTCTGTAATAATATGACGTCATCCCTTTGTGACGTCCTAGAACCCGCATACCCAAGGAAAATTAGCGACAGGCGCCTGTGACGTTAACTGAATATATTTTCAAAAATTGCGCTTATTTGTCGTGTCATCGGGTATTTTGGGTTAGTCGCGAAGATGCATCCTGCAATTTATGAAGTGGCCAGCACCTTCGATTACCTAATTGAAGTACGTGATTAGTCGACCAATCGTTGAAACTATCTGCTTGCGTAACATTCCGATCTTCCATTTCTTCTTCCACATGAAGTAGCATTGACGTGCAATAGAAAATGCTACACCACCACCACTACAAACTTGACTATACTTTGTCCACCTTTGATACTGGATTATTTATTTTGATAGCCTTGATATTGTTAACAATGCTAACGCTTACAAATTTCTTGACTTCAGGTATGTGTTAATGATATCGGCGGACGCGACGTTCTTTACAAAACGTGGACGTCTCTATTGAAAGTACGGGTACACTGCTCCACAACGGACAGATACCCGTTAGAGTTCAACCGGATTACGGATATGGTGCGCGGTAGCGGCGACTTGTTGTACGGGACTTTCGTGACAACGGTACGCACATCCATAAGCGGTGATTGAATTGGTGTGTTCTCAACAATTTTGTGACTTATACAGCACGAGACATCGAGGTCCAACGCAATCTGCGCATTTCGACTGTCCGATGTTCAGTTAGCGTTCCGCCGGAACGTATTTTGGGATACGATATCGAGGCCGTTAGGCACAAAATCTTGGATATCCGTAAGTGACGCTGACGTTCACCATGTATACAGTTAGTATAAGTAGCAGTATCAATTGACTATTATTACCGTCTGATCAACACACCACAAGATTGCAATACAACGAAATTTTTTAGGAAGGTGTCCAGATGTTCAAAGCAGTCAGAGTTTTTACTCCAGTAGCAGAGGCTTATTGAATCGACATGTACTCGAGTCATTGTGCATGACTCGAACCAAGTCATATGACTCGAGATTAGGACGGTCACGACCTACATTTCATTGTAACTTTGAAGAATAGAAAAGTCACACATTATTGATAGGCTCTATTTCGTCTATTAATCATGATACTTCGAAAATAATGGCATAAACAGTTAGCAATAATATATCACTCGAGCAGAGTTGGAAAAAAGTGGGTTGAACCGTATTGAACTCAAAACTGAACAGTGAACATAATGTCTTGGACTCGGACTCGGACCTCGACTTCTCACTGACTTGTGCATTGTTTGTGCATTGAAAAAGACTCGACTTGATTCGAGTCACAACTATAAAAGTGAGATTGACCTGTGACTCGGTACCTTGTGACTTAGGTTACAACCCTGAGTAGAGTGGACGTCGTAGATTTTTATTCAATTACAAGTAGAATTAGCGACATTCAAGCACTGTCGATGGTACTCCAATTTGAAGTATAAAATAACATATCTGAAGAGTACTCGAGTAAGTACTTTCAAAACGCGAGCAAGTGACGCTGATACTCATCATGTATGAATACAGAGGTTGTCGGAGCAGTCAGAGTTGTTATTGTTACTCAAGTAGAAATACAAGTAACGTCATCTATATTTAGTCACTTACAACTAGAAGTAGAAATTGAAAGGTAAGTACAGGGATGGGTACTTTTTTGAGGATAAGATTAAGCTCGAGGTGTCTCGTTTGCTTTGTTGTTATTAATGGTGTTTCTCGACTACTATGGTCATTTACACCAGGCCGATATTCTTTTGTATTTTCCGTAACTGCCGACTTATAGCACGGCCCACCTCTAGGCTTTTGTAAGACACCGCTGACGCGGATGAGGTGGCGAGGAGGAGCCTAGGTAAACCTCCAACACTTAGATATCGGAATTCGGAAGTCGACCTCGGTCGGACTCGAACCCGCACCCATTGGCGTCTCGTACTTTCAATCTAAGACCTTGGTAGCTTCAACACCTGATGAAGGAGCGGCGCTTCGAAAGCTCTTGTAACTAATCAAGCTATATTCAGTCGCAAGTGGACGTTAAATAGAGCGTGGAAGCTAGCAAGGTCGTACGTTTACATATATCGTCTGCTATCGGCGCAATAAAGCATACTTTTAGTGGTAATTCTGCCGGGAGCTACTCACGACAACTCACTATGCATTTTCGCGACAATGCAAAATGACTGACGCCACGAATAAATCAATTTCACAAAGTCTACCATGATATACAGAAGCTTTGTCTAGGGTTGGGACTTCGGGATCAAATCCCGGGATCGGGATATCCCGGGATTTTCGCTCCTCAATCCCGGGATTTCCCGGGATTGGAAAAGTAGCAAAATGGACATACAAGCTACACAGACAACATTTATTCCTTGCAATATTCACGCAAAAACATGCTCCCGTGAATACGAATGAAACGCAGCGATCGAAAGCCACCCGGATAATGAGCGTTTGAATTCATGTACCGCCTGCTTCTTGTATAGGAGTTGATTTGTCCAACGTGATCGAAAAACGTCCATCATTCCGTTACATTGCCATAAGCTCTTCTTCCACACACTTGCGGATTTTTTTTGTGCTCGATCACGAAGTCCCGAACCCGTTTGTGACATCTTGGCAAGTTATAGCCGTCAGTCTTGAAGGCTCGACGAATTTGCTCACTTTAGAGCAATTTATTTAAATGCTCGCCGGTCCACAGCAGTTAACTGGCTAGGAAGTTCATCGAACCGAGGATTATGCGATTTATAAAAGGAATGATATTTTTTTGACTTGCCCGATTGAGTCATGCGGGTTGACTTAATTACTATCATGTGTACAGACCTTGAATGCGTTACCAGTCCCTTTGTGCTATACCGGTGGTTCCCAACCTTTTTCGTCTTATCGCCCCCTTATCAACCTCGACACACATTTCTCCCCCATCCCCTATCGCCCCATATTTACGGATCCGAAGAAGAGGACATATAAACGGGAAAATCATTCACCTAACTACTTTGATCGCCAAAGAATTGAGTAAATAAAAAGGTAATTTTCCCGAGTATAGGTGCTCCAAAAACCGGTTTCCGCCGTTAAGTTGACCATTTTTTAGTCAACTTTGGCGTCGTATGCAGAATAAGCCACTGCTACGATCCTTAGACTACGACGGAAATGCTTGTGCAGTTCATTTTATGCCATAATTGGTTTTATTATCATATAATTGTGAATTGTTTTAGACCAGTGGTTCTTAACCTTGCCCCCAGCGCCCCCCAGGGGGCACTGACGATTTTGAAGGGGGGCGGAAACGCTCAGGGGGCGGTATGGGGGCGCTGGAGAAAAATGGCTTCGCAGTAGATGATGTGGTGATAGGACATATCCTTAATGAGTATTCAGAGCAAATTAACACCGAAAACTTCGTTACATATAGCCTTCAAAATACATATAGGTTTAATTGTCCATGGGCGCCTAAATGACTGACACCGAATGTTCCTGTCTCGGCAATCTGAACCCCAGAAGACGAATTCCATCTGGCAGGGAAAAATTATATGTCAGTGAAGAAATACCAATCTGAAATGGTGTGCGTCTTTTAGTTTAGTACGATTGGGCGACAGGGATATTCCTGTTGGTCGATATCCCCGTTAAGCGATTCTATATCTTTTGATATTGCAGACAGGGGTCACGAAATAACATCATGCAACGAAGTCATACCAACGGGTTCGCCCGCCCGAATATGTTTAATTATTAGTAACGGGCCCTACAGTTTCCAAGAAACCTCACAATGTTCGCTTTAAGTTTTGATGCGTCTGCGCACACTCAACAACTCACTGCGCTGACCCCTGGACAACAGTGCGTATTGACTAAAAAAAGGTAATAACTTCGGATTTGTTGTGCGCAACGTAGATTTTCTGTGCGCAGAGACCGTGTCAGCACTGCGCACGTGCGCAGCTTAGAGGGAACATTGCACCTCACTCAGCTCTACCGGTAAATGTGTTTACGTGAGCAGAGAGAGGATAAAAATTAATCTCAATTTACATGCAATTCCCGATGATATTGACCAATTCAACCATTAATTAGTGAAATTTTTCACGCTTCGCGCGACTAGGCGAGAATAGCTGTCTCAGTAAATGGACACCCAATGTAGATACCTAACATGCTTTCAGCAAATAGAGGACAGCCTAATGGGGGTCTGGGAGTGAAGTCCCCCGGAAGCTTGGTTTATCACCCGATGGGGGCCCAGGACCAACGTTTTTTGTTTGGGGAGGGGGGGCTGACGAAGTGCTGTTACGGCCCTGGTAACGAATAATTGTACCTGCGGGCACGCCCGAATATGTTTAATTATTATTTAAGTGCCCTTTATCTTCCTATACAACAGCTCACTCAGTTTATCGCGACTTATATATGTAGTTACCACCTATTCATTCATGCATTATAGAAAATTTTGATACCTAGGGCGACCAGGCCACACAAACTTTGCTGACCATCGAAATCACGATAGGGGGTTCGTGGGGGCGAAGCCCTCAGAAGTCCGGTTTACCACGCTATGGGTGCGCAAGGCAATCGTTTTTAGGGGGTTAACGAAGTGCTGTTACGGCCCTCCCTCTTACTCATTGTCTTTATTACATTCCTTACATTATGAAGTTGAGGGGGGGGGGGTCGCTGGAGCACGATAATTTTTGAAAGGGGGCGCTGGAGGAAAAAAGGTTAAGAACCACTGTTTTAGACAATCAGCCGAGTTTGTAACTCTGCTTTATTGCCAAAATTAGAGACATGACGCTACGTAAGCCTTGGTAGATGCTGTTACAAATCCCGGGATTTCATTGCGATTAATCCCGGGATCGGGATTGCTTCAAATCCCGGGATCCCGGGATCGGGATTTGCCGGGGTCCCAACGCTAGCTTTGTCGCCAGTTGATGTGATACATTCACTCCCAAAAGGATACAAGCCGATCCCAAAACTACATTCTACTCTACAAGAGCCACAGTTCAATAATGACAGGGCTGTTCAAAAATAACTTTTTTTTTCAGATTCCAGCCATTCACTGATTAAATTGTCAGTTTACCCTAAAAAAACGCTGCACACCAAATTTGGTTCACTTCGCAGATCCAATTAAAATTTTTAATTTAGTATAGAAAATTGAAAAAAAAATTCAAATTTTTCTGCCAACCCCATGAAATTGTTGAGCTGTCTTCAAAGACGTTGCAAAACAAATTTGACTCGAATCCGAGTTTTTCGTTGATAAATCGCGGATTATCCACCGATCAAGTATAATCAGAGGATTATCATCGAAAAACTCACATAACTCCTCTTCTACTGGTCGGAATCGAGTCAAATTTGTTTTGCAACGTCTTTGAAGACAGCTCAACAATTTCATGGGGTTGGCAGAAAAATTTGAATTTTTTTTTTAATTTTCCATACTAAATTAAAAATTTTAATTTGATCTGCGGAGTCCTATACTTATCACAATTGAACCAAATTTGGTGTGCAGCGTTTTTTAGAATAACCTGACAATTTAATCAGTGAATGGCTGAAATCCGGGAAAAAAAGTTATTTTTGAACAGCCCTACTGCATAGAGATGGAAATATCCTAGAAACATAATTACTCGCTAAAAAGGTGCATATATGGGCAAATCGACTTGCGTTTTCTCCGAAGGCGTACACGTAATCGTTCCTATTTCTTAGTTTGACCACCTCTGTGATTTGTGTAGCCTTTTTATGATTATATGAATGCACGTTTCAGCCAAGCCCGTATTATCCTGGTATGTGCGCACACCGCGGAATGGACGCTAAAGATATCGCCAAGTCTACCAGCAAACACTTTCCGAATGACTTTCTCAATTTCATGGCCTACAATCCGTTGATGTACGACCAAGTCACTCCTGCGTTCCCGTCTAGTGATTCGACTGAAATTCCGTGGTCGAAAGGACCTCTGTTGGTGAAGCAAGGTGAAAAATTCAGAAAGGTAGGCGCATTGACACGATTCGGTTCGAGGGTTCTAAATGTCGTTGTTGATATTTTCAGATTGCCGTTCAACAGGTTGCCGATGTAACAGGCGCTGTACACGATGTACTATATGTTGGCAAGGACAATGGCGAGATTCTAAAATTGCTTTCAATAGGAAAAGTATGAATCGTTGTTTTATTATGCTGTCCAAAAACGCCTCCACTGAGATGAGGGCTATATGCCTAATATGCACAAACGTCATAATTACAATTTATATCACGTGTTTTTATACAATGTCATTTTAACATCACACGCATGGTCAATGGACCAGTGAGCATGCGGCACTTGAGCACGTGGGTTAAAGCCAGGAGAAAATAGTTTTTCCTAATTGGATTAATAAATATTATTAGTGAATTTGCGATAACTTGGAAAGTTGATGTTTCTGCTTCTTTATTTTTTAAACTAAACGAGAATATTCAGGTTAATGTTTACCTGTTGACAGTCTCTGTTACGCATCTTTGGCATACCCATGGGTAACAAGTAACAACTGCACTACATGACATTTTACACCGTAGGTTTTTATTTCAGAATGACGTAGTAGAAACTATAGAGCTGGCTCTTTACCGCCCGTCCGCGGATCCGATCCTGTCCATGGTGCTATCGGAAGAAAACCAATCGTTATACGTTGGTACCAAAAACGCAGTCCATCAGTTATCCACCGCGGACTGTTCGTCGTATACGAAATCCTGCGATTTTTGCGACCCGTGCTCGATGTGCGTGCTGTCGCGGGACCCTGGGTGCGGTTGGGACACTACGATTAAGGTGGGCTTTGTATAGAATTGATCCATTACCGTTTATAGCAGCTATTCATTAGCTGGGGTCTGTATACTCCTTGGGAGACCGCCAATTAGTTTTATGTCGTCCATGCCGATTGAAATCATGGCCGTGTTATTACTAAATAAATCATTAAAACCTTTTGGCATTACCGATAATACCGTAATAGCAATTTAAATTGAATCCCCTCAGTGGTCCGCACGCTATTTGTATGCTGTCCATGATATGTCCATGAAAATCGTGTTGTCTTTTCTTTTTGTGGGGATCATGGCGTTTGTCGACTACCATGGTCATTCACACCAGGACAAGTATCTTCGATTTTATTCCGTAGCTGCCTGCTCGTAGAGCGGCCCGCTTCTAAGCTTTTATGAGACACCGCTTACGCGAATGAAATCATAGTGTATATATTTATAAATCAATAAAATCTTGTCTCACTATCGATATTAATAGCAAAGTACCACCTGAAATCGAAAACCCCTTCTTGATGGCCCGCGGACTATTTTTATGTGCATCATGAAATGCCAATGAAAATCATAGTCTTTTCATTTCAAAATCAATATAATTTTGTCGCATTATCGATAATAGCATAATGCCACTTTAAATGTGATGTAATGCCGATGATTTCTAAGTTTTTCGTTTGCTGATATCATCGCCTTCTTTTGTTACGTCGCCACATTGCCTTATTTATGTTACATTTTCATATTGTAAAAACATATCAGTTGCATCTAGGTTGGATATTAACTTCGGTTATCCCACTTTCCCGACTGAATTAAGTCGTTATGATGTTATACTACCCCCATTTCTTCTTGGCAATATACATTGTGTTAGGCAAAAATAAGTCTTGAATACTTATACTTGTTTACGTACTTGGAAATCGCTGCTTCGACTTCTACTTGATTACAAACGATGGCTACTTTTACCACCTCCGATCATATGTGAATGCGATACAGAACGAAGAATCATTTCCGTGATCAATTGATATCTAGATTTATCTTTGTTTTCTAATTTTTCATTATATAATATTCCAGCAATGCGTCTCCGTTCGAAATCGCAACAGCACAACTATCAAACAGGACGTGTATTACGGTAATGCGTCAACTAAATGTGACTATGCGTACAAGGGAAATGCAACTATCAAAACAGGTCACCACTGATATTTGTACTTGCATACATTTGGCTTTAATTTGGCAATATGCATTTACAGTGTCCGACAACGCGTCTGTAATTTTGGGTCATGTTGTCAGAAACCCCGCGGTGACTGCGTTGTGGTGGAGATATGAGTCGTCTTTGAAAATACGTATTACAGGTTTGCTGCTGAATAATTAGTTGAAAGTTATTGCATTGAACTGCCTACGGTCCTACGCCCGTGACTGAAATCTGTCGGAAAAGACATAGTTGTTTCTTATCTTAGGCGATGATAATTTTCCGTAATTGCGACTATGGTGTGAAGATAGAAATGATCAATTTGATGACAGCACCTTGAGTTTTATGCAAGCTGCTGGTGAAACTAGTTGTTGAGTTCAATCAAATAGTAAAATCAATATCGTAGCAATACTCCAAAACGACTTGTAATTCATCACAAAGTCACCAGATATGGAAATAGAAAATGAAAGGTCTAAAAAATACTGGATTAGGTACTTTCAAAAAGGGGATTTAGTTGACGGGGGTTCGTAATATTCGCAGTTTATCAGAATTGCAAAATGTAACTTTGCAACCAACGCAAAATGTGGAATTACATCGTAAATAGAGGGAATCATCGAAAATAACTTCATTTATTGTGATACAGAGGACTGATTCACGTGGTTTTTATGAGAATTTCACTATCAAAAGCAAAAAAAGTTAAAACATAACCATGCACTTTCTACTTTTCAAAATAGAAGTAGTTCGCATAAAAACTGTTCAAGAAGGAATAGAAGTAGTCCACAAACAAGACCACTTGAGCAAATAGTGTAAATAATGGAATTACATTACCAATAGATAGAATAAACCAACATATATATTCATTTACTGTCAGACATAGGATATGTCACGCAGTTCTTAGGAGAATTTCACTCGCAAGAATGATGCAACCGTATCAAAAAACTAATTTCTGCTTTTAAAATCTTAACTGCAAAACGTTAGCAGTTTCGCCTTAAAAACTGATCCAAGTAGAAATGAAAGTAGTCTATGAAGTAGCGTGGTAGTATGTAGGGCAAGCAGGCAAAACCAACTTCAGTTACTGACCATCTAAACTTCTATGCTTGAATAAAGACGGAAATTATTTCCAGCAGATTCGGCGACCAAGTACAAAATCAACATCGACGGGCGGCTGCAAATCATTAACTTCGACCCAGCGGTCGACTCTCGTGTCTACGAGTGCGAATATTATGCCAAGAGCACTTCAGTGCGCGTATCTTCGTACGATTTGTCTCCCCGAAAGAATGACACCGCTACTATTTCAAATGGTAACATAATGTGACAAAAATGTGCGGCCACAGACAAACAATTGCATGAGCTGAGCATTGGTTTAAAGTAACAATCTTTGTTTGCGTGCCAATTCTCATTCAGTACCAACAATGACTAATTTTACCACCTCAACCAGGAGCTTTCAGGGAGTCGCACTATCACTACCACATATACCAGTGGTTCTCCACCTTTTTGTCTTCGCAGACCCCTTTTGGACCCCCGCGGACCAATACCCCAGTTTTAGTTCAAATTTACCTCAATTATCGTACAATCGTCATCTGTCTTGTGCAAATGATAACTGTAGGCTGGTAATAAACAGGAACAAAATGACTTTACCTGCAAAAACATCATACTATTCATGTAGAAATTGGGTTGACTTTTATTATTTCAAAGCGAATTCTGCAACTGCATTTCTTGAAATTGAAAATCCTCGCCTTCGATTTGATAGGAACAAGTACCGAGAATCCATTTCCACAAATATAGATGGTGGCGAATGTAATAACAACGCGTACAGCTTCCGACGACACATTTGGGTATGATCGCAACAAATATGGCACCAAAATGGACGAACAATTTTTTATTGAGCATATGATGTCAAGCCTTTTAATCTAGCACAGACCTGGGCAAAGTGCGGCCCGTGAAAGGTTGCTTGGAATTCAAAACATAAAGCTTGCTTTTTGAATGACTAAAACCGTAGGCTGTATCAAATTAACAGGAAATTCGTTTACTTTGAATCCTGTTCATTAATATGTCACGATTACGCTGCCTACTTACCTCGCATGTATAATCAAGATTCAAAATAAAGGCAATGCGGCAAAGTATGAGTAGTCACACGAAATCGCTCTTTTCATATAGTTTAGTTCGAACCTTCCTTGTTGCCATTGTCACATTACGCATTATACGGTATGTTTCAAATTGGTACGTGATACGTTTCCAAATCCCTAATTCGTAAAACAAGTCAATCAGTGCTTACAATTACTATATGACTCATCATATCTATCACCCATAAAGGATTAACGTGCATGCCAAAAAAAAGAAAGCCAAAAACTGAAATTCAGAAGAGGTTTAGGTTTAGAACATGGCCGGCCAACCTGTAACCTGCGGGCCATATGTGGCCCGCGAGGTAATTTCCGAAATTAGTAATATTATCAAAAATGGATTGCACAGATTGTGCACTTGGAAGGCCAAATAAAAATTTGATTACTCTGGCCGCAATACTTGAGATGCGATGACTAAAATATCAGTTCTGACGCATTGGCAAATCTATGAGCCAGTCACATTCTGGCGGATCTTCGTTCATTACAATAAAGCAGAATAATTTGCGATAGTTTTATCCAAAGTGAAAATTTTCTTCGCGCTTCGCGCAATATGCTGTCACTCGATTTCTTGTTTTTAATATTGTTGCCCCTTTCTGAAAATGAAAGAACGCCTATTATACCAGATTGAGTCTAACTATATTCGCAATTACGAGACAAAGTGTCATCCAACATGCGACTGTGTGTTCGCGCTCGCAGAAAGACCGTCGACGATGAAACCTAGGCGCAAAATGATTGACGCATGTTAGCCGAAGCTGTCGATATCGATATTCCCAGGCGCCGAATAGTCCTTTCCTTGTAAACTGAGCCCAGCGATATACAGCAGACCCGCAATATACTCGAGCAACAACATTATTGACCTATGAACCTACAAAAATCTTCGCGCTTTGCGCGACTGGTAGCCCGCGCAGCATTTCGTCAATTGCATGTGGCCCTTTGGCCGAAAAGGTTGTACACCCCTGGTTTAGAATTTGGAGCACTAAATATTTGTATACTGGAGTAGGGGTGTACCCGTCTTTTAAGTTTTTGCCGAGCATGTCGCCGAGACTAAAGATTTTAATTAAAGTCGGTCTTGTGACAAAAACACGAAACACTCGGTCAAGGGAGGGCGAAGTTCAGAAAAATGCAAGCTTCGCTCAACATAACGGCTATTAAAGCTGCACACTGCTCGGAAGGCAGCGACCACGAAAATAAGCTTTGTAGTATTGCATATACATTTCAGTGTAGTGGTTCTCGAAATAAGGGGCGTGAAAGCATCAGAAGGGTGGTACGAAGCCGAAGTTTATTAAAAAAAATTTCTCGCCCTGCGCGATACATACGCAGCTTATAGTTATTGCTCCGTGTCTAGCTCCAACTTTGATATTTCAGAATTCTTTCATCAACAGACATGATCTTCCATGCCATCAAACTATCCGCTGGGATTCTTAGCATTCTAGTTTTCACTTTTTAATATTTTGTGATATCATGATAAGGGGGACGCGAAATTGTTCCTATCATAAATGGAGGCGTGCCTAAAAAAGTTTGAAAACCACTGCTTTAGAGTGTTAATAGAAGAACGTGGATTTAAAGAGAGTTAAAAATGTATCATGTTCAACATTGTTTCGAATCATGGCGACAAATAGACATTTTTTAAATTAACAGTCACTTTCTCGTTACTTAATATCAACACATTCTTTGAGCAGCATTTATCAACAATGTCATTTAGAAATGAAGTTATATGACGCTGGAGAATATAGCTAAAATTTTTCACTTGGCCCGCCAACGTATTTTCTACTTCTCATTTGGCCCGCTGAAGAAAATAATTGCCCACCCCTGATCTAGCAGCTCATCTTGAAGTTATTATGGAACAATGGTTATATCTATCACTGGAGAAAATGGATTTTTGTAAACATTTCAAAGTCACCTCAATTGACCTTACTAATCCAACTGTTTATTTTTTACACAATCCCAATAAAACATCTTTATACGGCAAAATATTCGTATCAGTTGGCTATTGGCTAGGGTTACCATACGTCCTCATTTAAGAGGATTTATCCTCTTTTTTGACTTTGGTTAAAGTGTCCTCGGAGGACGGCCTTTTGTCCTCTTTTTTGAGATTTTGTCCTCTTTTTTTGAGAATGTAGGTCATATTTATAGCAAAATGCGACTGATATGCCGTAGCTGGGTGGAAAGTTAACCTTTTTTTAGTCCACCACCTGACAATGTGGAGTAAAAAACGGTATTTTGGGCGCTGAGCGGGAAATTTGTTTCTTTTTTTAGTCAACCGACCACAAAGTGGGAGAAATTTACTGTTTTTTGAGAATTCTTCTCCGCTTTTTGCAAGTCTGAAAATTCTGAAAAAGTGTCCTCTTCAAATTTCAAAAATATGGTAACCCTACTATTGGCAATGTAGCAACTAAAAGGAGTCTGTACAGCAGGTTATTTCATCTCAAACGGACATTCTGTTTATGTGAGTTCTACTAGTAACGAAGCGAAACTGCCTCGTGATTTTTCTAATTTAAAAAAATACAAATTAGGTTATCAACTATTTTATAAATTTGGAGCGGCTGTGGACCCCCTGAAAATGCTTCGCGGACCCCCGGTTGAGAACCACCGGCATATATCAAAAGTATTGTTGAAGACCATTCGGCACTATGTTGCACATTTTACAGATCCCACGATAAGCAATCATACGCTAGCCGACAGTGATCCAGCCGACAGTACGCCAGCCGACAGTGCCGGATCTAGACATAACGAGAAGAAAACAATGCCAGGTACAATTATGATAATAAATGCTGCTCATTCTGCTGCATTTGAAATGGCGAGTACGTAGTGGTCGGTTATCCGACTGCAAAATCAATGATGGACTGGTAGTCAATATTCGAGTACCGGTACCTACTTCTATTCATTCGGAGTATACTGCAGTAGTTTTTACCATTCGCACTACTTATTTACCTTCGACTACGATTTACCTTCGACATAGACTTATTGATAATCCTTTTACGTTATAGGTTTGACGTACGCCTTCGTTGCATTGCTAGTGGTGTTGATCGTTTTGATCGCTCTGCTTTGCAAGATGAGCAAGGAAAATTGCCGACTACCATCACATTACAGGTAGGTACTGCGTGGCTCACTGAACTCAATTGATCCTAGGATTTAGTGAACATGTAAGCATGTGATACAACGGCATGGACACTTTAGTTTGGGACACCTGAGCTAGTGGGTTAGGTTTAAGGTTGGTTTTGGAGTTATAACGTCAACTAGTAAAATGTCGAGCAAACATAATTGTTCAATTGAGCATATCGTGGTTGAGTTACGGTTATAGGGTGACCATATTTTGGGATCCAGAAAGAATTGCACTTTTTAAAAACCACAAAAGTTATTTCATGGACAGGAAAAGTGCTGATTCTCAAATTTTTACGGCAACATATGGACACGAGGACATATGGTATAGGGTTACATTTAGGTTATAAAATTCTACATGTTCAAATGTCGGATCGTCAATAGTATCCAATTAGGCATATGTGTTAAATGTGGGTTTGGTTTAGGATTTTGGGTTAGTTTTGGAGTTACGAAGTCACATGTTCTAATTTCGAGTGAAAGTCATTATCCATAAGTAGAAAATACATCACTTGACAATACGGTTTACACTTGTGATTAGCGTTAGTATTGCTGCTACAAGATCACATGCTCAAATGTCAAGAATAGCAATGGTTTATTCGCTGGAGCATACGTCACTCGAGCATGCGTTATAAAGTTAGAGTTAGGTTTAGGGTTATTCTTGAGGGTGTAGAGACTTATTCAAAAGTGTTGTTTTTCAGTTTTTATGTCGAACAGCCATTCATATTATAAAACAAGAGTTGGTCAAAGTAGACATCGTTGTGCTCAGGTAGAAGTAGAAGTAACCTCGTGAATTCCTACTCAGTACAAGTATAGGAGTAGCTATATCTACGACGTGTCCAAACTACTTCAAGTAAAAGTAGAAAATGTTGATGTTAGATGTAGCCAAGTAGGTAGTGTCATAAAGTAGATCGGTCAAGTAATATTACACATAATTACTCAAGTATAAGTAAACGTAGCGAATATGATAGACCTAGTCTACCTACAAAACTGGACCGTGTCAAGTAGAAACGGAAATAGTCTAATATCATCGCTATTTGAGTAAGTAGTGCGAGTAGGCGAGACTGACTTGCGTACTCTGAAAAAGTAGAAGCACTTCATTGCTGATCACCTGTCACTGACTGATAACATCAACTCTTCTCAGGTTCCGTGGTTTACAGTCAACGGATCAGTGCATCGAAGCCACGGTGATCCGGCCGAATCACATTACGGTCACGGTCGCTCAAAGAAACTCCGTGGAAAATATCGACTACTGTGTCCCGGACGCACAACACCAGTGTATGACATCGTATAACAGCCAAGCTTCCCAAATCAGTCCTAGAGTTACCATCAGACATATTCCACCAGAATTACCAAGTCGAAATACCTCGCTGGTACCGCGGCAATGCATTCCGCAGGACATTCATTCGTCTCTAGCCGATTCTGTCTCCACGCTAAATTCAGATGGAGCTAACATTTCCGATGGAGATTCGCGTTACGATGTATCAGTACCTGGGGATAAGCTTCATCTGTATGAATGCGTCTGCGAATTCAGCCATACAAATGCAACACGCCAATCGCACCAGTACGTTCCAGCGTATTTAACGCTTTGTAATAGGAATAGCAACGCTGTCTCTTGTAGCTATGATCAGTTGTCTTTTGACGAGCCAGTACAACGCTGTATCAAGTAACTGAGGTGAATTTGTAGCAGAGGTGCTAAAGTTCGGTAGGGTTGGTAGTTGGTACTAAGTAGCCTAGGCGTAAAGTCACGGTATGAATCTCAACGGAAGTACAATTGGAAATGATTTCCAAGATATGTCAAAACTAATTCCAGTGGAAGAAGAAAATGAAGTTTTGAAAATTGCTGGGGTATGTAGTTTCGAAAGTAGATTTGGTCGAAGGATCCCGTACTTTTTACAGGTACGGTAATCAAATTGCCAGATGTATCTCCGCGACTGACTCAAAACGAATATTGACTTCACAAATGTATGGTAAACCTTCGGAAATGTATTCTGTAACCGTGATATGGTGCTATTTTACGTGATTCGTATGATAATATAACGCATAAAAGTGGTATAAACTTATTGTCCTAAAAGGACTTCCGTATTACGCAAAATCATAAGTGTAAGGGTCTGTACTTTTGCCCAGAAGCTGCTCAATTAGGAATAGAAGTAGTCTAAGACACAACCACTTGAGTAAGTAAGTGTACGTTGGCACAACCTTGTTGAAGTTTAATATACGATACCGATATTGGTCAATTCAAGATCATTTCATTACGGACAGCTTTCAGTCGCACCTTCGACCTTCGTGTGTTGCTTTTCTTATTTGTGACATCAAAAGATACTATGAAACTGTGCCGTAACTGCGACTGTCGTTGTACGCATCTGAAATTTTACTGTCGAACTGCGTCGAAATATTTTCAATGAAAACAAGAGGTTTTCGAATTTTATGCAGAAATGATTTCTATCAAAGGTATCAAGGAACCGGCGAAACCGCTTTACTATTGAGAGAAGTACTATGTTTAGGAGATAACGTTTCGCAGGGCTGATAATTAGTAGTCGGCTGTCCCCGGAATCTTGTATGTAACCGGCGTGATAGCACCGATGCTGCGTTTGCACTTGTACTAATTTCGTTACGCCCAGCAATTTTTGTTTAACTACAAGAGTGCCGAATTGCTAGCAGGTCGGCCTCAGTCAATGTCAGAGCTGGGCAACGTGCGGCCCGCGAAAGGTTGCTTGGAATTCAAAGCATAAAACCTGCCTTTTGAATGACTAAAACCATAGGCTGTATCAACTCAACGGGAAATTCGTTTACCTTGAAGCCGTTCATTAATGCCATGATTACGGTGCCTACGTACCTCACATGCGTAATCCAGATTCAAAATAAAAGCAATGCTTCAAAGTATGAATGGCAATTAAAGTCACAAGAAATTACTCTATCCATATGGTTTAGTGCAAACCTTCTTTGTTGCCATTGTCACGTTACGCATACGGTATGTGTTCCAAATTGTTACGTGATACGTTTCCAAATCCCTAATTCATAAATCAAGTCAATCAGTGCTCGCGATTCCTATATCATATAGGAATACCGTAGGTGTTGCCCCCCCCCTGGGGTGATAAACCGAATTTCGTCACCTCGTTTAGACGAGGTGTCGACCAAGATGGAAAAAGGCTGCACACCAAGTTTAGACAAATCATTTTTGAGCGTATGGAGCAACAACTCCAGTAACAATGATTGTCGTCTTGGTCCTGGCCGAAGAAAACTTATTTGCAATGTTGGAATCGGAGGATATTGTTTTGAACAATTGCGATGTGTAATCGTTGGTGAGGAATGATTGCTGGTGTTTGACAGTATAGAATGCCTAGGTACCCTCTGCAGCTGCTGCCTTGTAGTCTGAGGTCGTTGGTTTGTTGTTGTTGTTGTTTGTTTGTTGTGTGGTATTCATGGTGTTTGTCGACTGCTCTGGCCATTTACACCAGGCCGATATTATTCTTATTTTCCGTAACTGCCGACTTATAGCACGGCCCACCTCTAGGCTTTTTGTAAGACGCGGATGAGGTGGCAAGGAGGAGCCTAGGTAAACCTCCAACACTTAGGTATCGGAATTCGGAAGTCGACCTCGGTCGGACTCGAACCCGCACGCATTGGTGTTGCAGCGGCGGATTATACCACTGCGCTATTTCTAGGTCGTTGGTGCTGATCGACTTGTGGAAAAATTATTCATTGACTGGCTCAAATTATTCATCATGACACACTTCTTGTGTTTTGGGGTATCAATGTAAGTTGAAGTAGCGGTCTTTCCTATGGCCTCCAGGTTAATGTCACAATTGCAGATATTGCTATGTGCGAAACACTCGCCCTTCAATCTTCGTTAGATACCTTTGAATTCTCTCTCATAATCGACACGAAAAACGTTTTTACGCCTGTTTATTTCACTAATCAGATTTAGTCTTCTTTGTAGCTAAAACTATATGCGCAGGTGCAATATAATTTGGAGAAATTTATCAATGATTTATAGCTTTACTACTTTTTAACCAATATGTCGACTGCACTGCGCCTTTCCCCACAGCTTGAGCTTATTCTGCTGTGGACCAAACAGCAGTAACCTGGCATTGCTGTTTACTGCTAAAATGACGTCCGCTGCGGTAGCTTGGTACAGCCGAAACTGCTGTACCCCCTACTCACTGCCCTAGCTATCTCACCATTTAGAAGTCAAATCTTGTGGTGTGTACGTCACTAGAGTTCCTTTCATTTATGAGATCATAAAATCTCGACGAATAAGCTTAATTTTAGAATATTATGCAACATGCAACATAGATACCAGAGGAAAACGATCGAAGTTTGTAGCGGTTGAAAATAAGACAAAATAATGACGCAAGTCGAAAATAAGGACATTTCTTAGAAATAAGGACAGTCAAGTTTTCTAAGACGTGGCCCTTCAAAATAAGGACAAATCTTAGAAATAAGGACGGTATGGCAACCCTGTCTATCACCCAGTGGCGGCTCGTGACAATATCGGGTGGTGGGGCAAGGGCCGCAAGCGACTTGTTATCAATATGACGTCACAGTAGCGTTTTTCAACGTTCATGATGGCCACATGAATTTCCCGTAAACAATGATTTTTAACGTAGGTGCCGCGAGAGGTTTGCCGGTGGCGTGACTTGAAGTGCGGTAACAAATGTTTTATTCATTGTTTTTTATTCAGATGATTATTTTACAAAATGTACGCGAACTAAGAATCGTTCCCATGCCACGAATCAATCATCAGGTTATCCTTAGTAGCATGCGTTATGATTTCGTGGTAGAGATTACGCAAGCGCTGAGTAAGACTATACCAAAAATACACAGACCAACTACCTACAAAGAGCATTCGCATGACACCTTGTGGTGTTTTAATCGTTCCATGCTCAGCAATTCTGTAAAGTCCTGCAGCGCCTCCGACCCGATTTGTATATGGATTCTCGTCCCGAAAGCGAGTCAAATCGATTTGCCCTCGTCCGAAAGTGTTTCGTACACGATCCTGATGCGTTACGACCAGGGGATAGGCAATCAAAGCGGTGGCACCCATAAACGTAAAACATTATAAAAAGCCAGCTGTTATCCATGGAAGATTAATTACGAGTCTGCCTGCCATCATTCAAGCAGGAATCAAAGCATTGTGTTAAATTGAAATGCGAGCACATATCAGTGTTGGGATGACTCGAGTCATGACTTGACTCGAGTCAGACTCGAGTCACCTTTTTCGCATGACTTGACTTGACTCGAGTCACTTTGCTAAAATGACTTGACTTGACTTGACTCGGCGTATCAAAAATGTGGATTGACTCGTGACTCGGAGCAAAATTGACGAGTCAATTTCAAGTCATCAAGTAATCGGTGTCGATAAAATCCCTGTATCTTTCACATGGTCGGATTGTTCGCGAAACGCTGGTGTAACCCGTGAGAGCGACCAATCATTCAATGATCGTGCGTTTTACTGAGCCTCCAATGTTCTCTCACAAATAAATTGATCACAAACGAAGTGATCGCAGCTTACAGCTTACGTTGTTATAAAACAGTATAGTAAAGTCATTTAATAGCAAAAGGTATATTTCTATTCTCACCTTAACCTCTTGTTTTATTGAAATTGAATTCTAATATAGTTTATGTAGTTCTCAACGTTGGCGCAGGCTAGAATTGTATCGTATCAACTTGTAAATGGGTAACGTATTGCATGTTATCAATTCGTTTCTCTATTCTCTATTTGGCTGGTAACTATAAACTGAGGCTATGCAATTACTTACGTAGTTTAGCAGTTTTACGTATATGTGAACGATACAGCGCCTTCTTGCGTGTATATTGAACTCTATATTTGTTCATCGGTTCAGGATCAATGACCACTCAATATGTATTTCAGACAGCTAGTAAAATGCGATGACGTTACCTTGCCTAATCCTTCGAAAAGGCAACTTGACTTGAATTGTGACTTGACTCGTGACTTGACTTGACTTGACTCGACTTGACTCGAGTCACCTCCAAAAATCGAGTGACTTGACTTGACTCGAGTCACATTCGAAAATCGATTGACTTGACTTGACTCGAGTCAAAATGTGCAATGACTCGAAATGACTCGTGACTCGAAGGTAGTGACTTGATCCCAACACTGGCACATATCGCATTAAACAATTTCATGAATAAATTATTTCATCTTGATGAATTTTTAACTTGTTTTCCATAGCCATAACAAAATATATCAGCAAATTAACTGTCAGTGTGCCTCGAGTAATAAGGATGAAAACCACTCACTTTTCCTTAGCCATAGACATGGTTGAGTTACCTGGGCTCACTTGATTGAAATTATTCGGAAAGAACATGATGTGTACAGTCGTCCGCCCACCAGCATTAATTTATGTCTTGTATAAGTATTGTGCGCGACGTGATTTCTTATTAGCAAAATGTTCAATAACGAGTTTATTGAAATCTGGAATTCCCAGAACCACGTCGTTGTGAATCGAGAGAACAGCCAACGCATTAAGCCTATCTTGGCCCATCCTGTTTCTGAGAAAGGTCTTGATACGTTTCAATGTGTTGAAACTGCGCTCGGATTCCGCGGATGAAATCGGGGTGGTCAAAATGATATTCAGAAAGCTAGTTACTGTAGCAAAGTTGATCGAAAGCGAATTTTCAACTAGGAATTTTGAAAGTTCACTAGTGATTTTAATTTCCGAAAAGGATGTGTTAGAATACAAACAAGTCAACTCGCTCTCCAACCGAGCAATGTCGATCATCGGGTAATAACGAGGCACGCTGCGCAGTAGAAGGAAAATGAATTTTGTAGGCAGGGAAATTTCCCGGATTTAACAGGGCGAAAGTAACCAACTGGTCACTATTCAGACGATGTTGGATTTGGGACATCAGTATATCGCAACATTCGTAAGCCGCAACAAGCAGGTTTTGCACACTTATCCCACGACGTAAAAGCGCCGTGTCACCAGCGAAGTGTACATTCGCCCGGATATGCGAAATTGCCTCACAAAAATGTGCAATACACAATTGCGCAGTAGTACCATCGGCCATACGCGACTGAAAAGTGCTGTACAGTGTATCGACGTGCATGAAGATGTCACAAAAAAGCTTCAAAAAGAACAAAAAATCTTCGTCTTCCAGGAGTCGTTTAAGCCCCGCCGCTTCACGTATGGAAGTATCATCCCAGACAGGAGAGCTCTCAATCACTGAGAAGCATTCCAGAAGCTCCACCCTACTCTCTGACACTCGTTGCACAACTCTGGATTGGAAGTTCCACCGTGTTGATACGCATCTAGGTAACCGGTGCTTGCATATGTCGCGCAATAGATCAGATCGCTTTGGCGAAACAGAGAAAAAGGAGGAGAACCCTGAAAGATTTGCAAAGAATATCTTGACAGAAGATATTCCTAAGCACATTTTTTTCACTACAAGATTGAGCTGTTGCGCGTAGCAATGCAAAACATGCGCATGCGGGTAAACTTCTTTCATTAAAACTTGTACGCTATGTCGCGATCCGCTCATGACTGCTGCGCCGTCGTAGGTTTGCGCAATAAGTTTCGACTCAACTGAATAGGGCTGTAATGTTTTTTTTAATACGTAAGAAATTCCGACAGCAGTGCGATCGTCAACAGCCACAAAGCTGTGGAATCGTTCGACTGGCATACCAAATTTCGTGAACCGAAAAATCACGACTAGTTGTGACAAACACGTAATGTCAGTTGTTTCGTCAGACTGAATAGATAGAAATTCAGCGTCAACAATCTCGGTAAACAAATGCTGTAGATAGATGTGATATATCGAATCAAGCACATCATTTTGAATAGTCTTTGAGGTACCCTTAGCTACTGTCGCGGTGTCGAGATGTTCGCGCAAAATGCTATCAATGGAAGCCGTGTATTTAATTAGATCCAAAAATACCCCCCTATTGAGAGAGCATTCCTTCTCATCGTGGCCTCGAAGGGGCAATTCATGAACTCCAATAAATTTAATGGCATCAATCACCCGAGAGAGAACATGCCTATTCTTATCTACAAGCTCATTGTGCTTGCAGACTGATACGCGATAACTTTCATTGAGCTGCGACATTACATTTACTCTGCCAAACAATTTATATTTAACTGCACTAGCCATGTGCACTTGGGATTTTTGGTGCGTTTTCAGACGCTCTGACAAATGCTTCAGATCGCGATAACCAATTTTGTTCCAACAAGAGCCACTGCTTCCGGTACCGGCAATGTCGAATAAAAGACAGTAAAAGCAAAACAAGGCGTTTTTATCCTCGCCATAAGTAAGCCATTTATTTTTATCGAAATGCGCTGAAGAAAAGGCACGAGTGCGTTTTCCTCCGGCGTACGATTGGATCAATGGGCAATTTCTAGGCTGATACGGACCTAGTCGCTTTACCTCTAATTTTTGCTCTAAAGGCAGCTGGCTAAACAGCGTACGGAGCAAAGATTCAACACGATTCATGTTCGCACTTGACGTGACTACTTATCTGCAGAAATGGAAATGACTATAAATCGAGAGATTGCGTATGCCTAAAGACCGTATCAGACGAGGCGATGCCGGCGATGTCGGCCGATAATTTCTCTACTATCTTGTGAGAGATCGTTGCACTTGATTAGTTGCAAAAGGCGTTGACCCGTTGCATTTAAACCTGCACGGGGATGATTGACATCTGCGAAACGGTTTTTTGATGTTGTACAGGTCAGGTACACTGTGCAGCAGAGGTCTCAAACACGCGGCCCGCTCACTTTCAATAGGACAATTCATTCCCGCCAAAGAAGGCCTACTTCGAAAGACATAAAATACCCCTATAAATGCTGCGGCCCGCGGCGTCGTTAAAACTGGAAAACTGGCCCGCGAGCTCATTTGAGTTTGAGACCCCTGCTGTACAGTGTACAAGTACATACTACCGTATTATGATCAGTGATGAGCGGATAGTGATTTCTGAGAATCCGAATCCATCCGACAGCTCAAATAAGCTCTGAGGAGCAATCCTTCCGAATACGAACAATCTCATCCAAATACCCATGCAAATCCTAAAAATCTTGTCCATAATCCAGAAAATCCGAACAGAACGGAACCATGATAGTGTGGTATTTGTAAGGGTAGGTCAAAAAAGTTGAAAGTAGCACGAGTTTTGACTGCCATGATAGCTGTAGAAGAATGTGCGCGTGCTGGTGCTACTCGAAGGTGGTGGGTACATTCGATTTTGCAACGCCGGCCTATACTGGATAAGTGGAGCAGCTCAATAATTCAGTACTACATCGCAGTAATTCGTTTCGCAATGCCTCGCAAGAAGGTCCGTCCGCCAAACGGCTCGAGCAAAAGTGACGCTATTCAAGTCTCGACACTGGTTTATATATGGATACGCATGAGCGCATCTCCCACTTCTCTCATCGCCGGCGATGTCACCGAGTTAATTTACACTGTCAATTAAAATCGCCGGCGATTCGGCCGATGGCAGCGATGATAAAACAAACACTAACGCTCCGCCGACATCGCCTCGTCTGATACAGCCTTAACTGGAAAGGTCAACGAGTTCGGACACATACCAAAACATCATTCTGAAGAACTACGGATAGCAGCCTCGGAAATTCGGTCCCGGTACAGCTTGGGAGATTCTGGCCTTGAGGCTGGAGACTGTCACACGACACATACGGCTTACGGTCTATAGTGTCTATATGTCTGCTGCAAAATCGCCTTCGGAAAATATATTACCGAATAAATACGTGGATGAAAGCCGAAAACTTGGTACACTGTTACATGAAATCATCGAGAAGTATAGCCTCATGACCGTTTTCGGTATGGTACACTGTCAAAATTAATACGAACAGATCAACGCCGAATTTTGCGTAATATTTACTGCGGAATCGGCTGATCAAGCGATCAGCTGTTAGCCGCCATCGAAAACGAAACAGCTATCGCGCTTGACAGGGGTTGTAATTGTGAGCAAATGGCCCGAAGGCCACCATTCCACGGTGAAATTGACATTGGAGAATATAAAATAAAACTAAATATTTGAATGCAAACCGAGGATGTTAGTAAACTGTTTCATGATATCATCATCTCATCACCTATCTCAGTATGGAACACAGATACACCGGCTTTTGCGTGAAATCCGCAATGCGTTAGGTAGGCTAGGTGTCAGATCAGCGCACATCTCTACCATACTCGAACTTAATAACGAAATTGCTGCCCTAATCATTGAGTGTCAACCTTGAGACTTGGCACATCGTTCGATACTAAAATCAAGACATACCATGTAAAAGTTCATGACGGATCTAGCTAAGGAGCATCGTTAAAATCAATGGAGACCAATACCGGCTTTGCGTGAAATATGTTTGCGATACATGACCGATCAGCACACACTCGACTTTGGAAACGGAATTACTACCCTAAACTTTGAGTAGAAACCCTGAAACTTAGGACAGTGTTAAATACCACCATCACGACATGACATACCAAGTTTCAAGAATTATCATGGTGTGAAACACCATCAAAATCGACCTGTACCAGCAACGGTCGACTCAACGCATATCACGGTATCCGAGTTCAGATATAGATACGATTGTTACATCACACCTTAGGGGCGAGCAAGCATATTTGCCCCGGTTGCTCGGCCATTTTACGAATAGGAGAGAGTGAAGCAACGTTTCTTAATTGTGCGCAGCTTTGAGAGAATAGATAGTGAAAGCTTGTTATGAGCGCTACCGGGGCAAGCCCCGGCTAGGCATTCACAAAGCGAAAACACAGAAGAGAATTCGATTTTCGCGGAGACTTCGCTATGTATGGGTATTTGCAAGCGAAAGCACAAGAAGAACGCGGGTTTCGCTGTGATCTCGATATATATTGAGCGCTGTGCGTCTATAAATGGTTAAATTGTTATTGAACAGAATTTTAGGTGGGGCAATGCCCCAGTTGCCCTGTAGGACCAGCCGCCACTGCTATCACCCATAAAGGATGAACGGGCATGCCAAAAAAGAAAGCCGAAAACTGAAGTTCGAAGAAGATTTAGACTTTAGAGCACTACATGTTTGTAGATTGGAGTCAGGGGTAAGCCCGTCCTTTAGTTTTTGCCGGACATGTCGCCGAGACTTTATTCAATGTCGGCCTTATGACAAAAACACGACACACTGGTCAAGGAAGGGAGAAGTTCAGAAAAACTGCAAGCTTCACTCAACATCACGGCTATTTAAGCTAAACACGACTCGGTAACGCAGCGACCAGGACAATAAGCTTCGTGCTATTGCATATACATTTCAGTGCAGTGGTTCTAGAATTGGGGGCATGAAGCATCAGAAATCGGCGCGAAGCTCAAGTTTAATGAAAATTTTTTCGCGCTCCAGGCGATTTACCCCCAGCTTACAGTTGTTTCTCTGTATGTTGTCCGACTTTGATATTTCATAATTCATCTCATTACCGTCGAAAAATTTGGATTTGAATAAAATAGTATTTACGGTGACCGATTCTTTGTTTATTTATTATAGCACCGTAAATACTATTTTATTCAAATCCAAACTTTTCGACGGCAATAACTCCGCTTCCACTATTTGGAATTGAACCAAATTTGGTGAGCATCGTTTCTATAGACAGCCTAACACCTTCATGGGGTGAACAGAAAATTTTCAAATTTTTTATTATTAATTTTTATATAATAAATAGAAACTTTCTTCTCCTGTAGCAAAGCGGTTACTGGCTGGAATGGAACCAAATTTTGTGTGTAAGCTTAAATTAGGTAACCTAACAATTTTATCAAGTAGCCAATACGATTTGAGAAAAAAAGTCATTTTTGAAGAGCCCTGGTATACAGTCATCGGTGCTAGAATCGATGATTTTTTTCAAAGGAAATTCGTCAAGCACGACTTCGCTGAACGATTAGACTAGAAATGGAATTTCAATAGTGCGATGGGCAATTTGTATTTTAATCCTCTAATAAATAAGCGGTGATTGAGCATATTAAAACAACAGTTTTCCCGTAAAACCGATTATGGTCTGATTACACTGGTCTACACGATTTTTGCGCCAGGACTTCTTTGGGTCAATCATACCTAATTTCGGAGCGCTGAATACGAATCTGACGTTGTTTTTGCTCCATCACGTCACGTTTTCAAGATATTATGTATGTTGAATATTTATACTTTTTCGAGGTACTCAAGTAGATTTGGCTACTGACAGTACTTACTGAAGTGGTAAAGTTTTACAACTACTTCAACATCTACCACTAGGAAGTATACATTCAATAAATTCATTCCATTTCACAATCTGACCGCATTAACAAAACAAAAAATTTTCAGTTGACAAAAAATTAGTGGAATACTCATATGACTGCAAAGAGAAATGACCTTCGACTGGAGTTACATGCTGGAGTGTACACAACAAATCTTTATATGAGATCAATTTTCACAACATATCTCAGGAGAACAACTTTCTGAGGTCAAAAAGCTCATTTCCAGACCTTGCAAAATTCCATCAATTTCACGATCAAATGAGCAAGAAATGCTATCGCGTAAATGTTTGAGGGGGGGTCATAAAATCAAAGTAATCTCTTTTAACGGGCGCAGAAATTTAATTGTCGACCACTTTTACGGTACCATATTTTACATGGGTACATGTATTTTCACGGTTATTCTCAAAATGATAACCAAAATGTAGGAGGGGGTCCCCTCATAAAATCAAAGTGAGCTCTTTCAACGGCTGCAGGAATTTAACGATCTACCACTGTTTACGGTACCATATTCTACATGTGTAGGATACATGTATTTTCAGCTATACGCAAAATGATAACTAAAATTTTCCTAAATGTTGGAGGGGGGCCCTTAAGCCGATCGGAAAAATGGATAGAGATCATAAAATCAAAGTGAGCTCTAGTAGCGGTTGCAGAAATTTATTGATCGACTACTGTTTTTTGTACCATATTCTACATGGGTGAATAGATTTCAACGGTTATTCGCAAAATGATAACTAAAAACTGAGAATTGATGATGACCCCTCTTTACGTGGTACCATGCCATATTCTTTACGGATACAAGGATTTACGCGGTTATTCAGAAAATGGTACTGGTTGAAAAAAAGTGCGTAAACCGGAGATATAGTTGTAAAAAAGCGCGTAAACCGGGAAGGGGGTCCCTCGAAAGCGCGTAAATCAACCAGGGGGGCCTTGGGCGACCGCCTACTTCGCCTACCCCAAAACTACCACTGTCTGGTGGTAATTGTCCGTAGGTTCATGCAACATGGTTTTGGAAAGTATTGATACAATTATGGCATGATTTTACAACTTAAAAATCACAATTTTGTTTTATTAGGAGGGCCTTTGTTTAAAACACTGTTTTAAATGCAACCCTAGATAGGACGATGCCGAACGACCAGTTGCGGTCTCTTGATCTGGCATCCGCCTCGGCCTAGTGGCCGATGTCACAGTCTTTTCGGTGTTAATCGTTGTTCGTCTTTACTGCCGACTCACATTATACTTCTGAAACACGCAGCCTTGCTCGGTGCTCATCATAAGCCAAAAAGACCAGTGCCCGGCCGAATATTTAGTGCTCCAAATCTTGTTGAAATGTAGGATTTGGAAACGTGTTTTTTTTAAAGCACCGACCTGACAGCAAACAAAATTTGAACTTGAAAGGGACTTGTAACTTTAATTATTAGGGCATAGGGGAGATGTAGTACCGGTGAGACACTGGGACCGAGAATACTCGAAAAATTCTCTATGATCCCATGAATACACTCCGTGACTGCGTTTACTACTGCATGCTGGCGGAATCTTTCCACACATGCAAATAACTTTGACGTGCGCGAGTTCTGGGGTCTGTAACATATGTTTTCTGTTTTGGGGGGTATAGAATAAATTTCGATCGACGTACACATTTTTCTTTGTAACGTTCAACACGAACAAACCAAGAGAAGCTTAGGAGTACAGAACATCATAACACATTTGAATAAATTATTCATATTTATAACCGAAGCTTTTCGGCTGGCCCACGTCAGGGGATATCGTCAGCAATATTGCGAGAATTTGAATAACTATATTAACCAACAATATATATCGCTAATTATGACGTCGCACAGAAAATATACAAAGTTAGAAAAACGAGAGAACTGAGGCGTTGGCATGGAGATAGCGAAGCAAAACAAGTTAATGCGCGATTTTCATATGATACACAAATTCTTTCTGTTGGCATAGACTAGGTTTACTCATAGCAATAATTTTTAATTAGAAGTGTAGGGCTTGTGTCATGCTATAGAACGAAATAATTTTTTTTTATGCAATATCATCCTTGAGTGGACTTTTTCAATTTAAATACGAAATTGATAGCGTGGGGACCGGTGATAACATAGCCAAATCAAAGCAGAATAGTTGGACTAACTATTCATGCTACAACAGAAACACGCAGACATACAGAGAGACTGTATTTCATAATGACTTGTCGTCTTTTATCGCTATAACGAGCTATTTGGAAGTCAAAATGTGTATTTACGTCTATATGTGTGTACCCTCCACTGTGTAAGTCATTTTCTGCCAATGTATGAGTTAATACTTATTGTAATTTTCCAAGGTGACGACCAAACATTTTTCTTGGACTAGCTGTAGGTTAGATTATAGTGCACAGAAAGAAAAGTTGGAACATCTATGAGTTTTAGCGTATGTCTCGAAGGTCCCCGGGTCGTGTTCGTTTGGACCCACCCCGTAGAGACCGATGATACATTTGAGCAACAAATTTTGAACGTTCATAAATATTTCTAAGAAGGCGGATATTCATGAATATATGCGCGGTAGGTGGAGCTTGAATCATAGTGCTGAGCCAGCAAAAGATCTGTTCTTATCGGCAGAACATTTGGGAGACAGAGATCATTTTGTAATTTTTGATGCATCGGTACCACATCTCCTCTACTTTGCTATATTGGCTTTATTTTTAACCTGAATTACTCATACGACGTAGATAGGTTACTTAGTCACGGTACATAAATAAACCAGACTTCGGCGTAAACGCATTCCCGGTTCAGTTCATTCATTTAATTCGTTGTCCACCCATTAACATTACTAAATAGATTTTATAATCTGAATTCCAAAGAACTTTTCGCGTGGATCGGTTCCTTTTTCAAATAACAAAGGTCTAGCATAAATAAACTGCTTGTGCTTAGCCAAGTAACTACTGTGGACGGGCTTACATTTGGTCAACTTGTCAAAAGTGAGCGATTTCACGGAGCAGGCAAAGCTGTCGATAGATATAGTAGTCATGACACCGAATTGAGTTAGATGAAAAGCTGCTTGCTTTCGTGGCAGAAGATGAAAGGGAAGACTTCATGGTAGCATGCTGTAGGCATGTAGCTGAGGGCTCTTCAACCGGATGAATCGTACACCCAGGGTGTACCATAATGCTTAAAGGGTGTATCACTTTGGTGGGGTGTACTGGGGTGTACCAGATACCACCTTACAAAAGACCAATAACTCGCTATCACAATAAATAGGCAAGTTCATGCTTCGCAACAGGTTGACCGGATGTGCAATATCGTAAAATGTTCATATCAACTGTAAGCTTGTAAATAGCATTCCTTTAGCGATGTCACCAGCAAATGTTTCTCCTCGCCCGTTGGTAATGGTCTTATTGGTAGGGTTGTGACCAAGTCACAAGGCTCCGAGTCACGAGTCAGTCTCACTTTTATGGTTTTGACTCGAGTCATGTCGAGTCATTTTCAATTCAACACCGAGTCTAGTCCGAGTCCAAGTCAGCGAGCAGAGGGTCGAGTCCGAGTCATGGTATTATGACTCCAGTCTGAGTACAAGTCATTGTGTTGATTGCTCAGTTTCCAGTACAAATATTGTTAAACCCACTTTTTATAACTCTACTTGATGATATTGAATGGCTCGTATTTATAATATATTAATTTTCCTCACTTTTAGCAGTTTCTGGTCGCATTTTCAAATAGCGGTACCGTTAGACGAAATCCCAATAGTGTGGTTACTTTACTATTCTTCAAAATTACAATGAAATGTCGGTTTTGGCCGTCTGAGTCTCGAGTCCTATGAATTGGTTCGAGTCGTGCGCAATGACTCGAGTTCGAGTCGAGTCAATACACAAATTGACTCGAGTCGAGTCGAGACACTTTCCGTATCTTGATAAAATGACTCCAGGTACGTCGAGTCATCAGAAAATCGTGACTCGAGTCGGACTCGAGTCTTTACAACCCTGCTTATTGGCTCCTTCTGGAGTAGAACAGGATTGAGTTAACATGTGTTCAGCTTGCGATGTCTTTCTATAATGATTCTTGGGGCAACCGCCGCAATAGCTTAGACATTTTGAATTGGTACTTCCTGTCAGATGATGATAAATAGCGCAGTGTACATAATCGCAGTGACGTAGCCAGGGGTCTCGTGGTCGAGTTGGAAAACCGGTGTGTTAGATGGTGGTCCGAGATCCTCGATCCCCGAGTAGTATTTATCATTTCCTATACTTTGAAGCCATGCTCATTCTTATTTCGTTTGGGCCTGGGTTGGCCAACAGGGGCTGGCAATCTTTTGTGTGCAGCGTGCCAAAATGTCAAAAAATGTTAAATTTTTTACCGGCTTGCGTGCCAAACATTCAATTTATTAATATTTAACGTTTCAAGCAAGGAATATCACCAACCATGTTTCTGCAGCTGGCAATGGCATAGGTTACAGTATGGTGATTCTTGCATTATTGGTCGCGAAGGGAATTAATTTTTGTCGCTACCGCACCCGCCCTATCGCTTACATGCACGTAATATTTACATAATTTATTTTCAGTCGCGCAATGATAGATCTTCTGTGTCCTCGGAGGACGCTCAAATGTCCTCTTTTTTGAAAATTTTGGTCAAATGTGTGTACAAATTCAATAGAGATATAGGAAATCGGTACTCAAGTGACGGTCCGCCGGGACTGTCGGGAGTTGAGCCAGAAAGTTGACTACTTTCTTCTTTTTTTAGTCGACCAATTACAAAATCGCAACAAATGTACCATTTTCCGGATTTTACTCCGGTATTGGATGTCTGGTAATTTTTGAAACGTGTCCTATTTTCAGATTCCCAAAACATGGTAACCCTGGGTAAAGATTGTCGTTTCTTCAGGTATATTGGAATCGCTTGACATCAGCCGAAACTAAGAGAATATCTCCTTATGATAGACGAGCACGATTCCAAATTCGCATTTCGACACGGGGCTCATTTTTTTCCACGGTAGATCTCATTTGATACATGTGGCTCACGCTGCGGGCACTGGACTATTCGGCGCTGGTCATTTCGGGGCCCGGACAGTGGACATATCAATGTCGAACGTTTTGGAAGCATGCGGTGGTTATTTTGGTTCAAGGTTTTATCGCCGCCAATCATTCTGGCAGCGCATACACCGCAAAGGACTCGAATGGTCGCATATTGTCCGAAACGTAATGTCTAGGTCGTGTCTTCTAAAGCGTGAAAATGCCCAGCGCCGTAATGCCTGTTCATAAGTTGCGCTCCCGTAGGCTGCACAGTGAACACTCCTAGAATAAAGCGTCCAAGTGGTTTTATACGATAATCGGTTGACGTTCTTTCGTAACTGCTAATACGGTTGACTCATTTCTGCACATTATGCATAGCTTTTAAAAACATTTTCTATCTACATACATATATATTTATTTGTCGGGGGTTTACACCAGAGTTGGATCAATTTTTTGACAGTTTTTTGACAACCGTAGCGACGTGATTAGCAACAATCTCAAGCTATTCAGTATTCCTGTTTCGTTCATGATACGTAGAATACCCTTTAATTAAAAAATCATCAAACGTATTCGAACTATTCTTAATCATGAGTACTGAAAACTACAAGCAAGAAAAATGTTTCAAGCGACTGTTAACAACCAAAAGTTTGAGCGACTAACAGCGAATAGGCTACAGGACAGTCAATGAAATGTAATCAAACGATTAGGCTACTCAGAGCTGAGTGGGGATTATGAAATGTAATTGGTATGACGTCAGCGATAACGCTGATAACGATAAGATGTGTAAAATTAAAATAAATGCAAAAGGAAGAACCTCCTGATAACTACGAATTACAACATTTTGGTTCGCATTAAAGCCTGGAATAGACGATGCGTTCAGAGTGCATGCGTTTAGTGAGATTAGTGAGTTAGTGAGATTGCGTCATCGCACGGGTGGTAAACACTATGCGCTCAGCCGTGACTGTCACGTATGGATGATCATCACCTGCACAGTTGGGATTGTTGTGAATATAGCTCATTGATATTCACAGATATTCATTGAGTCTAGTTGAGGGGTTATTAATATAGAAGTATGCCCCATTCTAAAAAAGTGGTTAAAAACTCAAGCCGTAGGAAGAGAAATGTTAAAATTTTGTGTGTTCTGGCTGCAATTTTGGCCGATGTGGAGGAGCAGCCAAAACGGAAACCAAGAGAATTTTGGGTTCATCCTGTGCTACAGAAACGGGATGAGGCAGGTAATGTTCAGTTCATCATTCGTTGATTTTTCTCTTTCAAATGATTTGTATTTGCAGGTGAATTTCATGCGTTGTGTAATGATTTGCGATTATTAAGAAGAGCGCATTACCGCCAGTACTTCAGGATGAATCCAGAAACGTTTGATTACCTGGTGTGCCGTATAACTCCATTCATTCAAAAACAATCCACAGTAATGAGACAACCAATAGGCAGGCCCGTAACTGCCGCACCCCAAACCCCCCCATTGGGGGGGGGCCGAGCTCGAAGAGGGCCCAAAATTATTTCGTGAATTAGCATAAATTATAGAGTATTTTTTGAAAATTTATGCAACTTTTTCAAAAATTTTTCGCGCTATACGCGATTTCAAGTTGCCTATTATCTTGTTTGTTGGGTACTCTTCCCCCAAGAAAAAATACGCAAGATTTATAGAAATGGGCATATCGGCGTTGGCCATTACTGCGCTACGATACAATAAGACATATAAAGTAGGCCATATAACATGCGACTCCATGATGTGTGCCAGAACGATCGGTAGCGAGAAAACCTTGGCCGAAAAGGACTGCCCTAATGCTGACCGAAAACTTCGTTATATATACAAAATACTGTCTTGGCAATTTGAACCTCACAAGACAAATACCATCCTGCAGGGAAAAATTATATGCCAGTGAAGAAATACCAATTTGAAATTGTGTGCGTCTTTTAGTTTCCTAGCCTACGTTATGGCGATTCTATATTTTTTTTATATAGCAGACAGGAGGTCACGAAATAACATCATGTTAAGGATTTATACCAACGGGCCCTATACAGTTTCCAAGACACCTCACTCAGCTCTACCGGTAAATCTGATTACCTGAGCAGAGAGGACAAGAAGTTTATAGCAATACATTTGCAATTCTCGATCAATTCACCGATTTTATCATGAGTTTTCGAAAATTTTTGCGCTTCGCGGTGGCTCACTTGGCAGTAGCCTACCACTCATTTCGTGGCAAAAGCGAACAAGATGATGTGGGGTAGGTTTATCGCCCTATGGAAGCCCAAGACCCAAGATTTTTGCGGGGCCTGACGAAGTGCTGTTTCGTTCCTGCCAACGGATATACGCCCGAAGATGTTTAATCACAAAATTTAGGGACAATACCTCTTCAAACGCACCTCACTCAGCTCTACCTGAAATATGATTACGTGAGCAGAGAGAGGATAAAAATAGATAGCAACATATATGCAATTCCCGATCCTTTTGACCTACAGAATAATGAATTTATAGAAGAAAATTTATGCAAGAAAAGCTGACCCACTAAAGGGTACTCAACGTAGATGATATGTAAGTAGCGGTAATTAGCGAACAGGCTGAGGGGGGTCTGGGGGACGAAGCCCCCCAGAAGTTCGGTTCATCAACATATGGGGGGCCCAAGACCAAGGTTTTGGGGTGGGGCTGGCGAAGTGCTGTTACGGCCCTGCCAATAGGTCCTGACGAAAGACTTGCAATAACACTGAGGTATAGTTAAAGAATTACCGTATTTGTGCAAGAAGTATACTCCAATTAAATTCTTGTTGCAGATTTCTAACCACCGGTGACTCGTACCGTACTATTTCCTACTCATATCGTTGTGGAGCGTCAACCGTTGGGATGATTGTACCAGAGACATGCTCCGCTATTTGGAATGCACTTGTGGCCGAGTTTATGCCAGTTCCAGAGTCGAGTGACTGGAAACGAATATCTTCTCAATTCTACGATAACTGGAATTTCCCAAACTGCATCGGCAGCATCGACGGCAAATACGTACTAATACAGAAACCAGCCTCGACTGGCTCCCAGTTCTACAACTACAAAAAGAACTTCAGCGTCGTACTGATGGCTGTGGTGGACGCTGAATACCGTTTCATATCTATTGATGTGGGATCGTACAGTCGCTTTAGTGACTCGAATATTTTCAATAATTCGGTATTTGGTAAACGTCTCAACTCGAATCAATTGCAGTTACCGCAAGACGCACCAATGCCTGGATGTGACAATACCACACCTCATGTTTTTGTGGCCGACGAAGCCTTTCCACTGAAAAGAAATTTGATGAAGCCATTTCCGGGTTGTTCACTGAATCGCAAACGCCGAGTATATAATTATCGTCTCAGCAGAGCAAGACGTACGGTGGAAAATGCTTTCAAGATATTATCGTCTCGATTCAGAGTATTCTGGCGTCAGATGACCATTGAAGTCAATAATGTGGACACAGTGGTGAAAGCATGCACTGTTCTGCATAATTTTCTCATTGGAAAACCAACATACTTTGATGATACGCAATGGGAAACCCTTGAAGATTGTCCTATGGAAGGTTTGGATGGATTGGCTCGTAGGCCATCTAATGACGCGCTCAACATTCGCCAGCAGTTTGTGAACTATTTCTGCAGTGCCGCTGGATCAGTATCATGGCAATCAGAATTGATTTAGTACTGCTCTATCATAAAGTCATGCTGCTCATAATAAAGTTATTTACCGAGTTCTCTAAACTTGTCTCGGTACGAGTAGTACACTAGCTACTGAACAGCCTCTGGCAACAACTCTGATATATAAATCCAATATCAAAACAGGCAAAACGAATTCATTGCAATATCGAAGTACAGCTGAAGGAATGAAATTAACACAGTACATCAAGCACAGTTAACTATCGTCGCTGCAGCATAAAAGCTTATCGATCCAATATCAAAACAAATTTATCCCAATCTCGAAGCACAGTTACACGAATAAATATCGACAAGAAATGAAGCACAGTTATCTATCGTCGCTGCAGCATAGAAGCATATCGGAACAGTAACAAAACTGAGGGTCACTCCATTTCGACTCGTATGACGAGATCAAATAAGACCTTTGCTTAAAGTGCTCCGCCAATGCCTGTTAAGGCAAACAGGCTGACTTCCTAAACAATTTTCAATTAATATTTGAAAAAGTAACCACCATGGCGTAAAACGAAATACGGCGATGATGTCGTTTAATTGCAATGCCGAAATTTACCGATTTCTTTAAAAGTCTCCGTAACACACTTAACTTGACGGACACGAGTTGTAGGGTACTTTTAACAGGTTTTGGATAACACTTGCAACATCGAGACGTACTCTCGAAGCAAAGTATATCATGCGTCCATGCACCATGCAGAAAAGTGCGCTGCAAACTTCTAAATCAATTTTAAATTTGCTTTTTTAATTCTCTAATTAATGGACAAACGTCCAAGTTCTTGCAGTTCTGGTTTGAGGTATAAAATTCTAGTATATATGGCGGACCGGCTGAACAGTGAACACCTGCTACGGATCGTCGATGGAGAACCACTGCTCTAGAGTAGCAGCAGCAGCAGTGAAGAATACTTCAATTTTCGAATGCGTTTCGTAGCTAAGTCCCCAAGAAGGCTATGCCATAACTGAGCTGACTATGAAAGAGTCATAAACATTAATTTTTAAGCACGCAGATTGGAAGAGAGAAGGCGAGACATACAAGCATGCGTCTCAACAGCTGTGTAATGAAAGCAACGCCGCAGAGTCGCGAGATGTGAATTTTTTCCCCAAAAAAACGCAGTGATCCTGTGCATGTCGCGTTTCCTTGCATAGATAACGAAGTTGATCTTCTGAAATACGGCCGGCTGCAGATAAGTTCAGTTGAGTCGTGAGATCTCGCGATCGAAATGTTATAGAACCGACCGTCTCGAAACGCTGCAAGTTTCTCACGAAGCCGAATGCCGCGAGGTCAGGACGTTTGAGAGTCAGATGTTCTGGAGTTTATTGTTATGTGCGTTGCATGTGCGATTAATATTCCAGATGTTGTTGAACGATGCGTGTCGACATGAAAGGCGCCGTTGATTGAAATCGATGGAAAGCCGCGACATCAAACGCCGCTCAGATCAGAACCAAATCAGAGTTGAGGCATCAGCTGCAAAAGCCGACAGTTTTGCGTCAGAGATTGCAGCACGGCTAGAAAAGTAAGGGCGCAGAGCATTGGTTCTCGACCGGCATTTTCAGGAAGACTGCGAGATCTACAAATTCGCGAAATGATTAATAGCCCACCTGTTATCCTAGAGCCATAGTCCTGTTCAAGGCGTGGTTTTATTGCATTAGACAACGAAGTATTCTTCATAGCCTTTTCATTGATTTAGTGAGTAAGGCGACTACCAACATGTAGTGTATTTCGTTCTTGATGTTGCGTGATTACGGCAGAGAGCAAAGACGTACGATCGCAACGCGCCTTAGTGGAACGAATCGATACATTCAGGCAGGAATGAGAATGCTGTGATTATCCACTCGCGAATCCATCCGCTACAGGTCGCCAAAGCGCAATCGGGTGTTGACCGTTTACATGGCGTTCGAAGATCTTCTCGAACAGTCGAGGTTAAGAGCGGGGCGAAAACGGCCGACGAGAATGAAATCAGCCTAGGCAGCTGTCCGGTTTGTTACGTGTGATGATGTCATTGATGAGTTTCTGCTTTGGGATATGATTCGAACAATAGTTCGCGTATGACGTCGACAGTGCTGCAATACAGGAACGGATTATGACGCCGACAGTCGGAGGCAGAATGGCGGGAAGGAGTCGTTTCGGACGCCGCTCGATTTCCGATCTCTTCCTGACGACGTTGTTCTGTTGCGTTGTGTCGTCACAAGTGCGCGCGTACCAACGCACCGTGGTGTCAGAATGCGTCCCCATTCACGAGCCGCTCTGCAGAGGTTTGTTTCGTCACAAGATTCCAAAACATTTGATTTACTCTGTTCCAATCGCAGGCGCGTACAACATGACGTCGATGCCGAACATTCTCGGACACGAGGAGCGCGAAGAAGCGTCCGCCAGGCTCGCGGAGTTCGGGCCGCTCATTCGGAACAAATGCTCCAGACACGTCAAGTTCTTCCTTTGCTCCCTGCATTTTCCCATGTGCGACGAAAAGGTGAGGCTGCTTGGTGCTGGTGAGAGTCAGCCTGTCTCAACGTCTGTCTGTCAGATCCCGTTCGGAATCCCCGCGTGTCGCGAGATGTGTTTGGACGTCCGTGAAAAGTGCGAGCCTTACTTGGAAGCCTTCCATCTCACGTGGCCCGAGAGCATCAGATGCGCGAAACTTCCTCCGGCCTCCTCACACAGATGCCTCGTGCCGAGAGAGATGGGTGAGTTGTTGGGTTTGTTCTGCTGGATTTAAAACATCGTCAGCTCAGTTTGAAAAATCCCAAACTAGAATAACCCAAAACGCCGTTACCACCTTTTCCGCCTGAAATTGGTCGAATTGGTAGTTTCTACAAGTCTAGGGATATCACATTTTCACGTCAAAATCAAAAATTAGTTTCATTTCGTGCCAAGTGACTGAAATTTGATGTCTCACGAAAATTGGGAAGATACCAAAAATTCGGCATGGTCCTGCATCACTAGCAAATATCAGAGGGTTTCAGATTTTCAAATTTTCGTATTTTCAGATTTTCGGATTACAAATTACGATCATAATCTCTCATCGATTTGCTATCATCTCAAATCCGGTTGAGTTGAGTTTTATTGAAATTGCAAAGTCTGAGAAATTATAAATCCCAACCCACCCTCTGTAACTTTCTACTCACGTAGGTGGAAGGAAGCACAAAAAGAAGTATTCTAGGCCTAGTTTTGGCTACATAATGAATCTCTGTCAAGTAGAAGTAGTATAAAGACATATCCATTTCGAGGAAAGTATTGCCAGTAGACAATGCCTGTTTGTAACAGAGCTGCTTCGTTACTGATCATGCCCGAAATTAAGTTTAAACATAAACATATAAATTGATCAGTGCCAGAGATAAGCGGTTATCATAACTTAAAATCGAATAATGATAGAAATATCGTGAAGTATTTCATCCAGAAGTTGGATGACAATTTATCAGTGCTACAATTTCAATCTTCAAGTTATTCTTCAAGTCAAATCCAACCCAGCTGTAACGGAACTTTCCAATCTTCAGCGCCCCTTGCATCTGACAAGATCGAGGCACTCCCTCGCGGAAAACACCGGAAGCCAAATATTCGGAAACATGCGGGAAGGAAAAAAGCGCCGCGCACGACTGAACCGCGCACATCGAGCCTGAAAACTCAAACTGAAAGTCAGAAATATCCGGAGACGATCCGGACTACTACAACAAGTACGCAAAATCCGGAGACAGACCCATCGGATATACACAGATGGAGCCCGGTTACCATCGAATCTCGTGAGTTGAAACTACTTTGTGACAACCCCGTGCAATCTAAGCCATTAGCAGAGAACTTATGAATGACAGTAAGTCGAAAATCATTGTGAATATGAACATATTTTTCGTGTCTAATTTTGCCATTCGTGTAGAATCTAACAATAATGCATTGAGTGTCTGTAAATTTTATTTCCTGGATATTTAGTGATACCATTGTTCATATGCAATGTTCAATACCATTCAATTCGGTGTCCACCGATCATATTCGGGTTTATTTCAATATGGATACATTTTCACCTGTATATTGAAGCTGATTCAGTTCATTTTTTAAAATAATTTGACAAGTATTTTTATCAGTATATTAGCATTTATATATTGGGAGTTAAAACCTTTTCGCGCAGGTCCTACGCTGGGTGAGCGTCCAAACATTGGTGATGTCATACAGGTGCAATCCGTCGACCGGCGCGAAAGGAAAAAGGATTGCGAGAACGACGAAAAATTCACCAGAGTCGAAAAGTGAGATTTTTATCAATTTTATTACTGATCTCTTTATTTTTTACTTTTACCGTTTTTTTTTAAGAAAAACTTAAAACCTTAAAACTGACGTTCTACTTACTTAAAATTCGCCGCTCACACTTGTAATTGAGTAAAAATTCAAGACTTTACTTCTACTACAAAGTTTTCTGTTATAGGAATTTTTGGGCAAAACTAGGCTTAGAATACCAAGTTTTTAATTACTTGGAAACATCGACTTATTTTTTTGCAGCTCGAACAAATGCGTGCCTGTTTGTGATGTAAACGTCGATGTCATGTTCAGTCAACGCGACAAAACCTTCATTTATTACTGGATGATGATCTGTTCGATATTGTGCGTTATTTCCTCCTCGTTCACGGTCGGAACTTGTCTCGTGGACTCGAAACGATTCAGGTTCGTATTCGTACAGAGCCAAATAACTGGTCGCGTCGAACTATCTTTCACTTTTTCCGAGTATTTAAGTACGCATTGCTGAAGTATGAGTACTCCTTACTGGGAAGTTTTCAATTTTTGAGTCTAAACTCTAAATCGTTTTTTACTTACTCGAAAATCGCTACTTATATATAATTGAGTGGAAAATCAAGACGTTACACATCCACTACTACCACCTAGTTTATCAATGTAAGCCACAATTAGGCCTAGAAATCTCTACTTATAAATTGACTGGAACTTCAAGACATTACTTCTACTTCTGCTACAAAGCTTTCAGGTATTCAACCAAAAATAGGCCCAGAATACTTAGTTTTTACTTACCCTAACCCTAACCCTAATTTTTAATGATTTTAGACTACTTCAAGGCAAAACTAGGCCTAGAATACCTACATGTACTTATAGAGAAACTCGCGATTTTGCTCCTACTTCAACATGAGCACCAATGAATACCAAATTGATCAAAGTCAAATGTCCAAATTTGATAATTCCTTCTAATTCAGATATCCAGAGCGCCCGATCATCTTCCTATCTCTCTGCTACCTTTTATACGCGACCGCCTACATTATAAGGCTTGGACGCGGACCTTCTAGTAGCGTTTCTTGCGTCAAAAATCCGGGAAGCGGCATCTCGCATCTTGTGGCGGGAGAAGTGGAGAGCACGGGATGCACGGCGGTCTTTTTTCTGCTTTATTTCTTCGGGATGGCGGCTGCTGCATGGTGAGTTTTACTTGTGAGTTTTTGACTAGTTCTAGTTTTAGTTCTAGTTATAATTGCGAGTTTTGAATATTGAGTAATAGTTCTAGTTCTAGTTTTGAAAAATGATTAGTTCTTGCTCTAGTTCTAATTTCAGTTCTAGGGGCACGTCTTGAAAAGTGAGTAGTTCTAGTTCTAGTTCTAGTTACTAGTTTTGAAAATCCAGTCGTTCTAGTTCTAGTTGCAACCTTTGAAAGGTGACTAATCGTAGTTCTAATTCCAGTTGCGAATTTTTAAAGTGAACAGTTTTAGTTGCAGTACCAGTTACGAATCTTGAAAATCCAGCATATAGTACTAGTTCTAGTTGTGAGTTTTGAAAAGTCAGTAATTCTAGCTCTAGTTTTAGTTGAGAGTTCTGAAAGTGAGCAGTCGTACTTTTATAGTTGCGAGGTTTCAAAAGTCAGTAGTTCTTGTTCCACTCCCGAAGTTTGAAATTTAGTAGTTCTAGTCCTGGTTTTAACTTTTGAAAATCCAGTGGTGTGCGTAAGTTTAGTGATCAGTGACAACTCTCGGCACGCGACAGGAATTAGAATGTTTCGCAAACCCAGCCCGGGGCTGAGCGAGTTCAATCTTCGTCGCGCGGCGAGAAACGGCAACTCGATCGTCGTAACGAGACACGCGCTCGTAAGCGATATGTGTCGGTAAGCTACTGAAACACGATAGGAGCTTTGATGTGGACATGTTTCGAGGATGGCGGTTACACGATCGCATACACGAAAATCTTTCGTGAGCAATTAGTGATCAAAACTGTGCAGACCCGTTATCCCATTTTAGAGTCGATACCGATGAAACAAATAACCAGCATTTATGTATTCGGTCTATATTGAGAGGATATGACATCTATACACTCTAGCGAATTATATCGCGGTTATATATCCTACGTGTCAACGTGCATGCAAAGCTTGGATTAATATGCTGTGTTTGTTTTCTACGGTGGTGTAGGTCTGAGGTAGGTTCTGCATGGTCTCGTGTACCAGGGGTGTATATTCACACCCACATATCACGGGCGGTACAAGGTTGTGAATGCACATGTTTACGCTGAGAGTGTACATAGTTTGAGGCGCGTTTCCAAAGCTTTAGGGCTGTCATTTGAACAGCTTTATAGCCATCGCTATGTTTGGACATGAAATAAACTAGAAATGCTGCATTCAGGCGCTTGTAAGCTATAAGTGGTCAGATTATAGATCTGTGCCTTTGCCTTGTCGGAGTATGAAGTGTGGAATGCTAACTATTATCCAATTGAAAATCTCTGTTTCTACTTGCACTTGAGTAAAAACATACTACGTTACTTCTACTTCTAACTGAATATCTAGATCCTTGGATGTCTACGTGGACCACATCTGTCTGTAAGCTACAAGAAATATATCAATATTGCAAGTCTAGCCGTCGCAGATTGTAGATTTTTGACTCCCTATTGGAGTTGAACAACTGGATATTGTCATCTTTTCTCAAATGAAGGAATTCACAAAAGCTTGGAAATCCCATTAAATTCCTAATTTAGAAGGAATGCAACGGAAATCGAGTTCAGTTCGTATCAAAACAGAGTTGATTCTCATGAGAATTACAATTATATAACAGAAAATTTCGCAAATTAGATCATTCGTATAATCAGGCGACTCCGATTGTCCAGTTCAAGTCTGGATTTGGGTGCGGGCAATATCCGGTCGCAATTCGCGTTTTCCATTCTGAAAATCCTAGAAATCCGAGCTCCATCGCTCGGGGGCGCGTCTATACATATCGGCACAGACGAAATTGCACTTAAACGCCTAAGTTTACCATCGATCTCGACTAAAATTGCTATGAAAATAAACGCAGTGCGTCTATTCGCCCTATCAACCCTGTAAAAGGCGGCTCATTATGCGCGACTCCCAATAAAAGTCAATAAATAGTGATCAAGCTCGCTTAAAGACACCGTTGTCGTAAGTTATTAGGTATACACGTCGTTTCTCGCGAGTATTTTGAGTTGAAGTTTTCACGGTAAACACGAATTTTCTGCAAATCATGAATGGTCGCGAATTACACGAAATTTTAGGCAAAAACAGCAAAAATTGGTGGCAATTCGCTGCTATCGCCACACTATCTGCGAAAACTACATCGCATCGCGTGTCGCTGTGAAATTTAGCGGCTTTCATATCTTGTAAAGGAGCCAAAACCCATTATGCTGTTGGTCGCTAAAAGCCAGATATGTGTGGGTCTGAGATCATTAAAGTATTTTATTTCACGCACGCATCGAATATCAATAGAGTATCGGAAGCGCCCCAGGCTTTGAGCCAAATGCGTCCACTGCTACGCTATGAGTCCATGGCTCGAAAATAGAGGTGTATTTGTCACATTTACAACATTATGTAGGTGTAGGGTGTAAATTGGTAAACGCCACTTTCAGGGGGTAAATTGTGCTCTCACGCCGCCCTTCCTTCTAGTGAAAATAAGAGAAATGCATCAATGCTCGTGGAGTATAAATGCCCAAAATGAGTCAAATAAGTCAATACTTATGGAGATATATCCAGACGTGCGGTGCAAATCAGGAAAACTCCGCGGTCATGTGGAAAATCAAACTTTCACACCTTTGCAGTAGGTGAAAATCGGTTCTGTTTTCGTTTCACACCTTTTTGGGATTTATGGGTAGTTCGCGAAAACACACATCAATACGCCTTTAGCATATATCTCATAAGGTGTATTTGTCTCATTAGAAGGGCGTGAAAGCGAAATTTACCCCATGAAATTTGTGTTTATTGATTTACACATTACGGTATGTTGAAAATCGGCGATATTCACAAACATTTTTGTTTGTTTTTAAGCACTTGAGTACGCAGTGCAAGTATAAACTAAACCTACTCGAGTACTACGAGAAAGTAGAAGTATGCAGTTACTGACCACATCTGGATATATCTCGGTAAGGTGTATTTGACCCAATTTTCACCCTTTGGAAAGGTGTTACTGCATAATTTTCCACCCGAGAGTATATCGTTTACTGATTTCCAACCCCACGCTATAAAGATGAAAATCCACAGCTACGACACCAATGGGTTGCGGGTTCGAGTCGACTCCAGAATTCCTACCTAAGTGTTGGAGATTTATCTATAGGCTCCTCCTCGCCATAACATCCGCGTAAGCGGTGTCTTATAAAAGCCCAAGTTGGCCGTGCTACAAGTCGGCAGTTACGGAGCCTGGAACTACTCCTCATACTTCAGTATCACATCACTTTCAAAAGTTGCCATGCGGTGGAAAACCAGCTATTATTATGTCGAATTAACTGTTCATGGTGATAAAACATGACCCGAATGAATGAATTGAGTTGATTAAATTCAAGCTGTTATTGATCTGTTCCAATATTCGAAGGCAAATCTAACGCTGATTTAATTTGACTTTGGCAGTGTCATGATCAATAACCTATTTATCAGGAGTATGCCCCAAGCCCGGATTAGGCTACTGCTCAGATGCTTCGATATCAGATGAATCTTTGTTAAATTCTAAAATAGCCTACCCACAACCTTGACACGTCAGATGTCCGCTAGCTGCAAAATGATAACGCGACAGCTTTTACGATGTCATTATACATTATTTGTCTATTCACATGGTGTCTGTAACTCATTATTTTGACAAATTATGCTAAGTAGAACATAAATTTTATTCAAAAGGAACAGTATTCAAATATTTATAAAATGTGTTGTTTTTTTCGTGCCAGGCGTGAATATAGTACAATAGTAAGTCACATTTTGACGAAGTGTGTGGAATGTCAGTCTGCAAGGTCCCGTTAAATAAGACCGACTTAGAAATACATTCAATACCCCTATTGTTGCTGCTGCGGCCCGCGGTGTCATCGCAAACTGAGAAATTGGCCCGCGAGCACATTCGGGTCAAATTTGTACTCCTTTGCATGCGGAGAGCCTATCCGAATCCGGTGAAATAAAAATGTATGAGTTTCTTCAGAATTGAACCAAGTTGCCTGTGTTTTAGTTAGTTAGTTAGTTGCGGATTTTTCGAGGTCTTCAGTTACGTACGAGTTCCTAAGTAGTTCTAGTCCTAGTTTCGAGCTTTGAGTGAGTATTTCTAGTTGTAATTGCGGATTTTGATAAACGAGTAGTTCTAATTTTAACTGCGCATTTTGAAAACTCTGTAGTTTGTACAATTCCTTTCTATCAAGTTTTCGATCAGAAATGTTGTTTTGTTGCCGACCGTACGAGGTGCTAATGCGATGACACTGTCGCAAAACCTTTATCTCCCGTAAGTGTCATCAATTACACAAAAACCGTCTTTTGTTTCGTGACTATTCACCGATATTCAATTCCCGCCTCGCCCTTGTCTTAATTAAAACCCGATCCTTTGTCGGCGATCGCTCGCTCCATTTCGCGTCTTTAGACTCGGATTCGTGTCTTGCGTTGTTTTGTCAGCGCGTGTGGGAAATTTTAAAGTCAACAAAAGCAAGATTGACTTGCGACGCAATCCGATTAAAGGCCGGATTCCCGCGAACATTCGAAATGGAGAACTAGAACCTAGATAATGCTAATTTAGTGTGTGAAATATTTCTATGCTCTGATTTTCTTTTAATCTAATTTTTAGTTATCCTGAAAATACTACAGGAGAACTGTATAGTGCGAAACGAGCCAAGCAAGCTTGGTGGACATACACTTGTCATTCTCGTACTTCTGAGATTTTAGTTGTATTTCATCTTAATTCTGGATTGAATTCACTTTCCAAGTTTTTGTGAATGAAGTCATTCTAATTCTAACCCAATTTGGACAAAAAAATGTGTCGCTATCATTCTAATATAGTTTTGAAAAGCTGATATGTTTCAAGGTGTACAACATTGGATAGCACAAGCATCCTAAACGACTTAGAGCCAAAGTTTCAAAGCCGTTTGAAGAATTCATGGAAGGCTTGACTCTAAAGCCACAAAACTCAATACTAATAACGAAAAGTATTCATCGCATCACAAAACAAACACGCGCCCTTCGCGAGATGCTTAATACGATATCCTGGATTGATGACGTCATTGTTTGTAGGAGAAAATAATCTCTCTTTTGAGTGATTTCACCCAAAACAGGCGACACGCGTAATTGAAATCATTCGTTTCGCCGAAGGTCAATTTTATGACTCGATCAATGATGTCATTCATATGAATTTTGGCTTTTCCAATCATTATAAAATTAGAATGATAGCTACACGTTGTGTTTCCGAATTAGATTAGAATCAGAACGTTGGATTTCCAAAAACTTAAAATCGAAGTAAATACAACAAAAATAGATTCACTCCATATCAAAACAGACTTCATTCTGATAAGCACGAGAATGACAGATGTCTGTACGCAAACTTGACTCTTTTCGCACTATATAGTTCTCCTGTGGTATTTTCATGAAAACCAGAATTAATATTAGAGCAAAAAGAAGTATTTCACAAAGTAGAACACTTCGATTACCGGCATTTCGCTGTAATGAATCTACTTGTAACTAGAATTATTGAGTTGCTAATGAGCTATATATTATTGTAATATATCTATCTTGTTATCAATTATATAGTTGCTGATAGAGTCACATGCTCTAATTTTTGAATCATCACTTTTTTGTAGGTGGGTGGTGCTGAGTGTCACTTGGTTTTTAGCCGCGGGCCTGAAATGGGGGCACGAAGCCATCGGATCCAAAAGTTTCTGCTTCCATTTGGCGGGTTGGGTCCCACCAGGCATTCAGACTATTGCGGCCCTAGTGCTGGGTAGGGTGGATGGAGACGAGCTGACAGGTAATATGAGTACTTGCTTTTGGCACTTTGGATTTTGAAAAGTAGAAAGTAGCTTAGAATTGAGTTTGCACTTTTTTCGTGAAATCTGGTTTGACTTCTTGTGGCAACAGTTTTTGACGCCGAACTAGTAACTAATACTTTTGAATCTGTGAAATCGCTACTCTTGAGTAGAAATATGGCGTGCTACTTCTACTTCTACGTGAGTAGCTATGGCAGGGTATAGATAAATACGAATTGACAGGTAACGGATTTTGGTTTCGAGTAGAGAATTTTGTTTTCACAAGCAATCGCTAAAAGCAACAACTGAAAACTGTATTTGTAATGGCACAGAGCCTGATAATGTATATAGAAATGTATCTGCGTTTCATATTCGAGTCGGTAATGAGTATGAGTGATGAATAAAGCTTAAAATGTACCCTTTATGCGACCACAAACAATATAATGTCAGTTCTAAGTCACAATAAAGATTATTTAGTATTTTTCTTCCATTGCAAATGTTGTGGGTTGGTCACGACTTCACAGACATGTCATTTCCGCTCACGTGCGTAACTTTAAGCTATACTTCTTTCGCATGATGCGATACGCTTCAAAGACGGAAAATACTATCGAAATTATAATTCTTGTACATAAATTAAGTCTTAGTGTTAAGAAGAGTATCATTTCAGTATACTCTAAAATCATTTCTCACTCTGCGAACCATTAGAATTAACACTCAGAGTTGAGTACTCAAACCATTGTGCTCAACCGTAGTAATGAGTCAATTAAAACTATATCTGATAGCCTGCGACTGTGATTCCTGCCATTGGAGTCTTGATAAACAATTCCGTGAAGAATTTCATTAAAATTTCGTGGTTTACTCAGTAGTCATTGTAGCTCGATAAGACTGTTTGTTTTGTCGGTAATCTATATGCGGGGTATTATTTCGCTACAATCTGTAGAGTGACGAAACAATAACAAAAAGCGCTTCTAGGAGCCGCGAGATGAAGTTAGACACTCGACACATATATCGATGTTTCAGTCCAGAGTTGGATAACTGGAAAATATTGAGCTTTCCCAAATTAGACTCAAAATGATAGCACCCTCAATTTTTCTAAATTGGAATTGGAAATTGAATTCAATTCCGAATCAGAGTCCATTCTGATAAGCACGAGAATGGCAAATCTCTATTTCTACTCTTGCTAGCATTGATGCGTAAAATTCTCCTTGATTGGAACTCATTGTCTTAAGCTACATGCTTTGGTGTCGGGCCGTATTTCAAACTTCAGAGCATGAAGCCACTGGAAAATATCCAAGTATACCGATGACGAACATCTTAAAGCATGTGGACGGACTTCTACAGCATCTAAGTCGGTTGTTTTAGCTTTGCTGGTCGCCTATTTGCTAGAGCTATTGATTGAATCAAACTACAAATGCATATCATTACCATGACTAAGGTTTTTCAGAAGCTGAAGTCAAGATATACCACGATGTAGGCACGTATATTTGATTCTGGTGTGAAGGAATTCTCTTACTGGTTTTTAGAAGCGATTTTGAGCGGCTGATACATGATTAATTTCCGTTGTTTTGTCATTGATATACTGATTTCTACAAGAACAAATCAGTGATTTTGCCTCAAAAATTATTAAGTGGCCTAACACGACTTGGGTTTATCAGCAGACAAGAAATAATGATTGAAATTTCAGAACAAAAACTCGTTTATAGAAAAGTTTTTTAAAAATAAGTTGTTAAATAAAACAACCACAAAGCAGATATTTGTAAGTCTGGTAAGATCACTTTTCATATCAAGTTAGAATTACATACAGCTCAAACCATAATCTTAGGAAGAAGAAATATGGAGCCATGTAACTCTATGCCTGGAATTGAAACTTTTGGATGCAATATATTTTTGGTTATTGATAATATTTTTGAATTGTAGGCGTTTGCTACGTCGGCAACCTGGATCGTTCCTCGCTCCTATATTTCGTCATAGTACCTCTTATCTTGTACCTGTCAATTGGTTCTCTGGCGCTCTCGTGCGGCTTCCTTTCCCTGCTGCGCATCCGTCAGGTGTTGCAGAAGAGCTCAGATTCTGTGGGTCTTGAGAAGCTGATCGTGAAGATCGGATTTTTCACTTTTCTTTTCATCGCTCCTCAATCCGCTGCAATCGCAACCAATATTTATCAGGTGGGGTCGGAAATCTTGATTAATTTAGGCAAAACTACTTATTTTTCGCCGAAAGTAGAAGAAAGTCACAAGATCGCAAGTAGAAATTGATATGTGTACTTGACCAGCTCTTCCTATTGTTCAGTACAACAATTTGGACCGTTGGATTTCGAAAGCCGAATCGATTCGATGCTCGGCCGAACCGAACTATCTCGAACCAGGCTACAGAGACTACAACTACGAGTACATGTCTCAATCGATGCCAGACTATCAGAACTACTACGGATACGCGCAGGACGCGCAAATCTACCCGAGCCGCAGGCTTTATAACGGCAGGCTCGTGTCTGAAGTAGCAGGTATAATACAGATATGGGAATTCGACTGTTTTTTTTTTTAGAATTTGCTCACTGAGCTATTCTCATCAACTAACCCACACCCCGCGTGGTCGCGATCCGAATTAAGTCGTTTACGTTTTGACTTTGTGTGATGCTTAAAAATTGAAAGCTTTTAAAATGCATGGGCCTCGAGGTCGGGCGATCACGCCAACTATTTTCGAACAACAGTGATTTAAATTCCGCAGACAAAGGGCCGGTCACAGTGGAGGACCCTGCGGATACTCTGCATCCGAAAGGCGTCTGTGGCGTGCCAGACTCACTCAAGACATGATGCAGAGTGATACCTGCGTAAAGCAAAAAAATCATTCGCTTCGCGCCCCACAGTTTGAGGACCACTTCTTTAGACAATCTGGCAAAATACACATACAACGAATTTACCAATCGGTATAATCGGCGACAGACATGATACCTGAGTGCTAGAACAACTTGTACGCACACCCCAGACATGATGCAGAGATAGCATGAAACAGCCAGTAAAATTTTGCAGTAAAAAGTTATTTCCTACCAACAGTAATTGTTTCACAGACAAAGGCAAAGTGTCGTGCGATCTGTCCGCATCGATTCCGTCGCTTGGAATATTCGCGATCAAAATTCTGATGTCGCTTGTTGCGGGAATGTCGAGCGGCATTTGGGTCTGCAGCCAGAAAACCTGCAAGTCTTGGAGAAGCTTTTGTTGGTGATTGGCTGCTTGTTTGCGGTTTGCTTTTGTGACAGCAGGGTGCCAATAACCCCATTTCCCACGACCTTCATCTTATATCGATAAAGTAGTCACAGAGACGTATACAGACACATCTAACTTTGTTCTTTCCTTATCCGTTAATACATTGCAGTATGATTTGATCCTGGTAAATTTACAAGTTTCTGATCACTATTTGACTGTTCTGTGCTCCTGTGCTTGCATACAACAGCCGTGGCGTGGAATAAATTTGGCCGCAAGATTTGAATTTGAAATTTGGAAACAAATCCATTGTTTAGGAGCGGCGGAAAGAACGTGAACGTGAACGCGTCGACAATCACCGGAAACGCGCTGTCAGTGACGTCACAACTCATCGCGAAAGACGGCCACGAGGACCCTCGTTTTTTCTCCCGCTCTCGACGCGACGACGTCACAGAGCGTCACGTGACGTCAGAAAGGGGTTCGAACTTTCTCACCTTGGGCGACATCGCGCGGAATTATCGCGCGGATTTCCCGACAAAGACCGGGAAGCCCCCGAACCGAGCCGCCCCCAATCATTACGTCACGCATCACGTGACGAGACACTCGAGGTCGCGCAAGTTCAGCGAGAGCGACGTCATGAAACTGCAGCTGACGTCACACTCGGGGTTCGACGTTGTGACGTCATCAACGCGTCGTAAAGCGCAGTCCGCGGATTTCCGCAAATTCCAGAAAATTTGAATTTCCGAATATTTTCTACTTTTCAATAAATTCTCTCAACTTATCGGGCCAGGTTCCTACATTAGAGTCAGGAATGGGGCGGCCCTCAATAGGGATAGGAAGCCAAATTCATCCCGCAGTGCTTCTTGGAAATGTGCAGGCAGGAAATCTGGCGGATACAACCATTTTCGAAAACTGAGATCAAGTATAGGCCTGCCATATAAGCAATGCTGGAAGGTTAAATAGAATATGCAGTTCGAGCCTACTCCAGATATGCCTCAGACATGCTGTCGGAGTGTCAACGCAGTCAAGATGACCCAGATCTGATCTACGGGGGCCAACGCAGCCCCAACATACATCAGCCATACCGCAGACATGAAGATGATTAAGTGGACCACACTCTAAACCAGAGGTCTCAAACACGCGGCCCGCCAGAGCATTTTGTGCGGCCCGCGATTGCATCTTGGAATTTCAAGTATTCAACAATGTATTCAAGTGCGATATATCTTTTACAGGTATGAGAACTTACATTTCACCCTAAAACTACTATGACAATCACTGGCATCTCAACAAACTTCACTATCACATCACCTATAAACTTATAAACTATCACACTAGTTCTTGACGATAAAACATGACCGTTGATGATTCGTGACTGAAAATTGTGATTTGGTTTGGTGCGACCTTCTCGTAAAATTACTCGATTTCGGATTGATTGGGTAATTGACTCTATAGTTGAGTCGGGTCAAACGGTAAAATCAGAGAATGACTTTCGACTCGGAACGGTGACTTGTTAATCCTACGGACGCAACAATCTATGAAACTGTCATGGGAATAGTAATATATCAAAAGGTCGTAGCTTGCGTTGCGTAGGGTATATAGCTATCTAATCAGGTCAGTATGGCAATCATTGGCAGTCTATGACCCTCGTGACGTATAGTTGGTTACATGCTGGGTGTTGTTTGTTCTCTTTATCGATGTTATTATCGGTGGCGAGTAGACTAGTAGTACGCTCTACAGCTGTAACATTAATGAATTATTCGCCGATTGGACATTTCGATTCCAGGGGTTCTTAACCAGAGTCCGTAGACCCCATCAGGGTACGAAGCACCACATCAGGATGTGCGAGATGAATTGTGTAATCAGGCCTATATGCTGTGGAATATGTTCTTGGCCAAATAATTCAACTGGAAATAGTCTTCGCGCTACGCGCGATTTTATGTCAATGCGATTTCTGATTTTAATATAGGTACCATCAGAAATTGTGTTGAAAATTGACTGGGGCTACGAGAAATCTCATTGGAAGTACAAGGGGTACGATCGCTAAAAAGATGCTATTACTATGGCTCAATAATGATTATATTTAAGTTGTTATTGATATGTTCCAATAATAATCGAAGGCAAAATCGAACGCTGATTTAATTTGAAGTTGGCAAGGACAATAACAATAGCCTATACTTATCACGACTTTATCAAAACCAGGATTAGGCTATACCGCTCAAATGTCAAATGTCAAATGTCAGTAGATTTTAAAATATTCTACATAAAATTGTGGCACGTCAAAGGTCCACTAGTTACAATATTATAACCCGACAGTTTTACGATGTCATGATGCAAACTCTCGTATGATGTCTATAACTCATTAATTAAAAAAATTATGCCCTGCACAAAAACAATTTTATTCAAATATTTGAAACTGTGATTTTTTCCGTGTCAAGCGTGAATAATGCAATCGTAAATTAAATTTCCACGATGTTTGTGGAATGCCTGTCTGCAAGGTCCCGTCAAATAAGACCTACTTGGAAATTATACATTGAATATCCCTATTATTGATGCTGCGGCCCGCAGCTTGATCAAAAACTGGAAAATGACCCGCGAGCTCATTTGAGTTTGAGACCTCTGCTCTAAACGGTTCGGTAAAAGTCCGCTAAAATGTTGCCTGCCGATTCTTTCGTTTCGGCTTCACTGGGCAGCAGAAGCTTTGCCGTCGTATCTATGAGCAGCTTTGACGTATAGTATCTATGAGCAGATTGTGAAGTTGTGCATCTCCTAAAATATTTGGTTGGTTTTGATATTGGGATTCGTGAATTACCCGCTAACCCGCTTCAAATCAGAGCAGAAGATAAGAAGAATACATGTGCTGCACACGAGAAATGGACTGTGAGTAGCATTTGAAATCTTTCAGATATGAAGATTTAAGTTTAAATCGGATCGTGGCGACACAACATTTTGAGCCATAACCTCGAACGTGGACTCGGAGAAAAAGACAATTCTTGAGATTTCTGCAACTTCGTTTGTTTATTGCTGCATTCCGTTGCAGGTTTTCCAGCGAAGAAAATACGGAAACGTGGATTTCTTCAGAGGTTTGGATGATTACGTGAACGGATTTGGGGATTGTGATGGAGATTTGTGGCTTGGTAGGAATGTTGTAATTTGATTTCTTCAAGTTGTACAATTTTGTCGATAGTACCTCGGTCATTATCTGAGTAATACATAACCTGCTTCTATATGCAGGGTTGTCACCAATGTCACAAGCGCCCGAGTCATGAATCAATCTTACTTTTATAGTTTTGACTCGAGTCAAGTCGCAGAGCAGCGGGTCGAGTCCGAGTCATAGTATTGAGACTCGAGTCCGAGTCCAAGTCCTTTACTTCACTGTTCAGTGTCGAGGTTAAAGACATGCTCAGCCCAACGTTTTACAACTCTTCTCAGGTGATAAGGGATGCTTCGCATTAATATAGCGATTTTCCTCAATCTTAACATTTGTAGCTCTTTTTCAAGTAACAAATACCAATATTTTGTTGACTTTCTATACATCGAAGTTGTTGTTTGTGGCATTCATGATGGTTATTGACTACTATGATCATTTAAACCAGTGGTTATCAACCTTTTTGTCCTCGCGGACCGGTGGATTTTCCAAAATTGAAATCAACTGAAAATATAAAATATTCAACCGTGTTTTTTTCAAGTATATTGTCCTAGATAGTTACATTTTGAGGATTTCTACCGTAATTATATTCCTGACGGCATTCATGTCATTCTACGGTGGTGAGTCTGCTGAGTCGAGGTGAAATTGCCTTGCCAGATAAACGTGCTACCGCCATGAGTCGTTTTAAGTTTTTCGCGTTGAAGGCCGTGGATTTAACCAACTACAGATGAAGTAGATGAAGCGTTATGAAGTACAACCAAGCACCTTGTCATACTACCTTGCTCATTGCCACTACCACCAGACGCCGATAAAGCACTCCGCCAGTCTACCCCACAAAAAACGTTGGTCTTCGACCCCCACAGTCGGATGGCTGTTCCAACAGTACTTGTGACTGACATGTAGGCACAAAATGATTGTCGCATATTATAGGAGACCTTCGATATCGATGTGGCCAGACGCCGAATAGTCGTGTCCTTGCAAACTGAGCCTAGCGGGCGGTATACAATAGACCCGCAATATACTCAAGTAATAATATTATTGACCTAGTTTATTTATAGACTTAATTTTACCCGCTTGGCGCGGCTATAGGACCGTGCACTCGTTCGTCAATTGCATGTGCCCCTTCAACTGAAAAGGTTGGCCATTCCTGGCTATATAGATACCTAATCTACCCATAGGTTAGTTATATATAGCAGTGGTTCTCAACCGCCGGTCCGCGGACCGGTGCCGGTCCGCGACGACATTCCTGCCGGTACGCCATGTATATTACAATTTTATACCTTGATTTCAAGATGCAATGTTGAAGGCGCCTACAGTAGTAGCCTACAGAATAGATACGAGCTGACTCATCGCTAAACAGCGCAGTTTGCGCGATCATTCGTTTTCGATCATTTATTTATTGCAGGACCGTAACTGGGGCACCCCAAACCGCCCAATTGGAGATGGGGCGAGTGTGAAAAGTGCCAAAAATTATCTTGCAGATGAACATAATTCATAGAGTTTTTTTTGTAACTTTTTCCAACAATTTTCAATTTATTTTCGCGCTTTGCACGATTTAGTGTGAATAAATGCCTCGCTTATAGGTGCCCTTTTCCGAGAAATACGCATGATATATAGAAATAGGCATTAGGGCGTTAGCCATTACCGCGCCACGATGTACCAACACATAATGAAGTCTAGGCTAACATGGGATTCCGAAAGTTGTGCAACGAGAAAACAGATTCAGTCATGAATGATCCAAAATTTGCGCTATTGGCGCTATTAAGATACATAAACTCTCTGCTTGCACCAAGTAGAATGAATGTGCTCACAAGTACAGGTGAAAACATCCACCCAACTGTAAGGTCTAGAGGCGAAGCCCCTGGAAGTTTGGCTTATCGCCCTGTGGGGGCTCAAAACCAACGTTTTTTGGGGTGGGCGGACGTCCGACGAAGTAATTTTTCGGCCCGGATTTGAGCATGGCCAGTATATCGCTGCTGTAACGTGTTTTCTTGTGGCACGCATTGTATTCGTAGTAACCAGAGTAGCCTGTGTCTGGTGGCAGTGGGCAGTGAGCAAGGTAGCACGACAAGGTGCTTGTTTCTACTCAGAAACGCTTCTTCTCTCGATACTATCAAAGACAAGAATATTATTCGTGATGGCGTCAGTAGTTATATAGATCGGTCGCACGCGGCTATGGGGCTCTTATGGGCGGGGTGGTGAGCGGCTGGAAAACCGGGGGTGGTGAGCGGCTCTTATTTCTTATGGCGGGGGTGGTGAGCGGCTATTGCGTCTTATGGCGGGGGTCGTGAGCGGCTCTTATTTCTTATGGCGGGGGTCGTGAGCGGCTGGAAAACCGGGGGTGGTGAGCGGTATTTATTTCTTATGGCGGGGGTGGTGAGCGGCACTTATTTCTTATGGCGGGGTGGCGAGCGGCTCTTTTGTCTTATGGCGGCGGCGGCATGTGGCTATTGTGTCTTGTGGTCGCACGGTAACCCTTTTCAGCGTAGGATAGCTCGCACGCGGCTTCGTTGTTGGTATGTCGTACTTCGTGTTGAATATGTATCAAGTAAATAGTCATGTGATTGGTCCTTAGGTAATGTGTATATTCCAAATTACGGCGAGTACGACAATGATATATCGTTATTCTTATGGATGCGGCGATGATTCGTACTTTCAGGCATCTCTCGCGTGGTGTTGAATATGTACGAGTCACCAACAATAACCGCACAAACGGAAACGCGGTTTGTTGCGAGGATTAAGCAGTGCGACCTATATTTCGAATGACCTGCGCGCTGAATTGTTTCCGTACAGTTGTGTGCTACTATCGATTATTACACTAGAACGATCAGTGTGAAATAGTTTGATCGTAAATTATGATATATGATGTCGTAGTTTAGTCGCGTCAAATGACCGATCGTGTTCTCTTTCGCTATTGATTGCTAGCTGAATAATACTTTCGGCTTATTCGCTGTTTCGCGCCTACAGAATAGTCTGCTGTTCACAGTCGCAACTTCATCGCGATAGCGCAATTTTCACACCTCGATCAGTAGAACAACACCGCACTAACCCAGTTGTCGAATCACATAGGTCATACATATTACGTGAAATATTGTATTGTGGTATACAAATATGCAAACTATTCTTTCAATTCGACAAGTCTAGTTAACGGATCGATTTTCAATCTACCGACACAGTTTTTAACACGAGTGAGTTGATATTTCTTCCCCGGTACGAGCGAGGCTTTGGTCCATTGATCCAAAACCACCTCGCCAGTATCATCCTTCAATGTAAAACTGTATAATTTCAACCCCTTCTTGGTGTCAGAGTTGACCGTCTTCTCCTCTCGAGAAACACACGTAGCGGCGATCGAAACGTATTCGTCTTTATTTCCGTATACCGATTCACAGGTCAATAATGGGTATTCTTCAGTCGTATGTCTCGATTTTCCATGCAGAGTTACTGACGAAGCCCGTCCCAGTAATACAGTAGGTTTGCCAGTAAACTTGCCAATTTGAACCCAACCGGATTTAACCATGAGTTTCTTTCGTTTGGAGAATGCTTTCTCAATGTTCCCGAACAATTCATGGTTGAAACACGTGAAAGATATCTCTTCGTTATTACCATCGATGAATATACCTTTAAGATATTGACTAACGGCACCTCTTTTGGGTGATGAGACGAATTTGACGCCGACGTGAAAATTTGAAACTGGTCCGACTTGCATACTGCTGACGCTGTTCGACGCCATATCGTTTGGTAATCTGAAAGTCGTCAACAAATCCGTTGTCATTTATAGAATTAGGTGCGTGGTATTGAGTGAGTTAACAGTCTTTGTATAATCCTGATGACCCGTGTGAATAGACTTGGATTGGTTAAACAGGAAATTCACTAAAGCGCAGTGCGCTGTGCGATTTTGAAAAACAGATGTCCGTGGCGGTGTTTTGATCTGTGTGACACACTAAATACGTCCGGTTCTGAAATTCGGAAACGCGGCCTGTTTGCAAGAGGAGTTACAAATCCCGCGATCGTTCACAAGATAATACCTAAGACATAACCATCGCTCGCGACTTGGTGTTACATACATTCCAATCACTCACGAGGTACTATTTTGGTAATTAATTCGTCACAGAACTGGATTTCACTGGTAAGATTTAATATGTAACGAATAACAGAACCGTCGCAGACGGTGATTCGGATACTGACAAATTCTCACTTATTTCTGATCCACCCTAATCCTCTGTGAAGTTGACGCCTATTGAAAAAGGTGTGAAATAATTGTAAATCCTACGTCGCTGACACAATAATGCATCAGACATAGCGATCTAGTTATAGTACGGAGTCGGAATCCATTCGCGAGATGTTCTATATGTAAATTGAGATAATCCGAAACCAAATATTTTGACTTGGGTGTAGTGTGAATTGAAATAGGATTGACAAACATGACTACCAACTTTCGCACAATTATACGCACATTGATTTGAAACAAGTAATGAAACATTGCAACTCTATTCCCGATCCCGCTTTCCGTTTGTCAAAGAGATATTTTAACATCTTACCATACTCAAAAGAATTATTCACAACATTAACAATTGTTAAAAATCTAGTTTTCACTTACTTGATTATATCACTACAACTCACAAACTTGAATTAATCCATCGTGGTTGAATGCTAAGACTTGATCACATATTTGTTGAACACAGACATGACAAAACACATTACCGAGGTTTTATAAACTAGTCATATTACTCTACACATCTATCAATATCAGACTACAAGTCGTCAAACTTTTTGTTAAATGTAACATTACACTTTTGGAATCGGATTCGTTATAGTCATACAAATTGTATTAAACCCAACACCAAAACAAAAGGACTTTTTAGTTCATTGAAATCAAATCATTCGTCTTCGACTTGTGCTTTATTAGATTGCACGCAACAATTCGTTTCGAATGAGTTGTATCCAAAGTTAAGATATCTTTGCGCCCACGGATATAGATGATGAATCAAGCTAACACAATCACAATCGACGTTTCTGAATATTTCACGGATGCAATAAACTAGATAGTGTCGCCTATCTAAAAGTACGCATGCGTTCGATTTCCAGACCGACTGTTGCGATGTTTAGGATTCACTTGCAATAACCATGGGTGAGGATTTAACATCAATGTCGTTACTGTCGGAATTTGTGACAGAGAATTGAAACATATGCACTTTACAGAGTGTGAAAATATCACTTTGAGTATCGAGTACCGTTCGAAGCTAGCGATCAATTCTTAATCATTTCAGTAACTCCCCATTGTGTGTGCTAAATGTAAAATATCGCGAGGTTATACACTCTAAGACTTTGATCATTACAAAAGTAAATTGTGATATGTTTGTTAGATGCATCCAATTCAACTAGAAGTGTCTAGTGCCCAACACTCGTAATATCAAAAAAGTACTTGCTACACTGTTATTTGCTACGTGTTATGCATTGTTGTTCATTTGTAGTATTGAATGAAATTGTTCTTGAACCCTCAAATAATAATTCCCGACATGAAACCAAGCCACTGAAAGTCGTTACCATCACGAAGATACAATGTGTACGATGTTTGTCAAATGTGTCCTACCTGGCCAACAGAAAACAATTTTCACTAGCTTGGTAATGAAACCGAAGTCTCCATTCGATATATTGTTTGCGTCAAATACTTTACAACGAACACATTTGCGTGGTTGAGCTTTACATCATCAGACTGTCATCTGTACATCAAGAATACACCCGACTTGTAACTGGATCGTTTACCTAACCGAGTTGTATGCACAGTTTGATATTTTTGTCATTTAGTGATTGCTGAACATACCACTTCGAAATACTGCGTTGATCTTAATTTCCATCATCGTGATAAGTGAAGTACATTTGTTTTGAATTTATAACAATAGGCTTTTCTACGACATGATAAATTATTGACAAGTTCTGCTTAGAAGATTGGTTGCATATCACGAAAAATAATATACCACACATATTATTACTGTTACTCCATTCATCGGTATTTTTTCCGTTGTCGATTTTCAAACGAGTAAAATTTATTACTTGAGTTGCTCTGCTTAATGTAAATGTAAACTCGCCCGTCTTTCAACAACAAACAATGTTAAAAAAGTATGCAATCAAACACAACAAGTTTTACGATACTAATTATTATCCCACATAACCCATTTCTTACCGAAGACATATGAAATACATTCATGTTACACGAAAATATTCGCTCATGCTACAAACCTGTACAATGATTGGTGGTGCTTTCAAACTGTTTCGATACCTCAAGAACTTTATTGTCTGAACGGTTGTTCATTTATCGTAATAATCAAGTAGTTCAACATAAAACTAGTATTAACAGAAACACCAGAGTTGTTTACACAAAAGTTTGTGTGTGTACAGTATACGAATACCATTTGTAAGTCCAGCACAATTGTGGTATCCATACGAGTTTAGTTAACGCAATTTACGACACCGAGGTCGCGTCATCTTTCGTAAGACAACAAACCAAGGCTTCAGGATATGTCCATGTCATAGCAATAAATCAGCTACTCCAACAACAGAGTGCATATGTTTCTAGTTACGGCGCTTACATCTTACACACAAATCAATCTACTTTGCTAACGAAAAGTGGTAAGTCATCATATGGTTGTCCTCACAACTAAAACATACTATCATACAAAATGGTCGTTATAGTTTGCACACCAACGGTACATCGTACAAGTAACAAGTCTCGAGAATCCAGTTATTCAAAAAACGTGAAAGTATTTCTACACCAAGTCGTTATGTTGACGAAAGCGTATATTGTAATATCATGATCGATTTGCATTCGTTGGTCACAAACTGTCACTACTCTAAATAATTCTTTTTCACTCAAACACAAACGCATACTTGTCACCATTCGTTTTCATCAAGCACGAGTTCAAGAAACTTACTTACTACGATATGAATTTTTATTTTTATGTTGTGTAAATAGGTAATAATTAATTCAAGTAACACTATATCAACATCATCGAGTTGTGCTAATAGATTTACATGTGATCTTGTGGTTTTCGTCGGGACATACAGCACGAACTAACTGTAGACTCCTCTCTGTTGTACAGCTACTCGGTAATCGAAATGCATTAACATGTAAACAACGATCTTGTTTCGTCACACCAAAAATATGTTCACTGTCGCGATACTCCGCACAAGACGTGCATAGCCTTTTCACACTCGTAATAGTATACCAACGTCAAGCGATAACGTTTAACAACACCAACGACACTAAACCCACGACGTTTACCTATGTAAAATTACCACTTTCACTTGTCAGACCTGACTAAACATATTATTTTCCTTTGGAGATCTGACGTTTACCCAGAGTAAGAAACCATTTTCACTTGTAAATATTTTTTTTCCTCGGCTAACAAACCTTTTTTCACTTGGAAATATATTTTTTCTCTGGGTAACAAACCTTTTTTCACTTGGAAATATATTTTTTCTCTGGTTAACAAACCTTTTTCACTTGGAAATATATTTTTTCTCTGGGCAACAAACCTTTTTCACTTGGAAATATATTTTTTCTCTGGGCAACAAATCTTTTTCACTTGGAAATATTTTTTTCCCCGGGTAACAAACCTTTTTCCCTGAGCAACAAACCATTTTCACTTGGTGGTCCGTCGTTTACCCGAGTAAAAATATCATTTTCTTTTGGAGATCCGGCGTTTACCCCGTGTAACAATACATTTTCACTTGGAAAAATACTTTTACCTAGAGTAACTAATCATTTTCTCCTGGGTAACAAACCCTTTTCCCTTGGAAATATATTTTTTCCCTGGGTACTAAACCATTTTTGTTTGGAAATATATTTTTTTCTCTGAGTAACAACGCCATTTTCTCTTGGAGATGTGATGTTTACCTAAGTAAAAATATCATTTTCGTTTTGAAATCTGACAACCACACGCATCAATTTGGTATTTGTTGTATTGGCGACAGTTTGAAATTGATTACAACGAACAGTGACGAAAATATAAACCGACAACCGGTTTCAGAGTATACCCGCATCGATCGCATCGCATCTATATCATCGGTTAACCACATGAAATAACAGCATACCATTGGATATCGAAATGTATGTTTTGGAAATCGACGGATATTGTATGTCCCGGTGTGTGTGTGTCTGTGTGTGTGTCCGGGTTCGTGCTTTAGATTTTCCAGAGTCAAAATGTCTGAATAAAACACCTCCTCGACTTTGGTAGCTGGTTGATACACGGATAATGGTGTTCGGAAAACGGATGAATTTATGTTCCCCATGGCGCTAACAACTCTGGGTTACTTGTGAGTTTCCTCAGGTCTGTTTACTATATTGTGTCTTTACTGATCAATACATGTCGCTCCAGTCAGCTGAAACCGGATCACTAATACGAGAAAGTGTGTGGGGGCCTGATCTGGATATTCACTCATGAACCAACGACCAATATTCAAGTAAACATGGTACAGACAGTGTTTTGTCTCCATGAAAAATACCAACCATCACATACAAGTAACGTCGCGATTGTTCACAAGTATTCGCGTAAACGAGGTGTACAAACAATGTGTCGGTGTACAAACATCATGGAAAACAAATTCATGTTCTCAAGTCTCATCATGCGACGACTCTGTACATTCAATGTGGGCATAGATGACTTGGAGACAGACAAGCAGCCATATTTGGACGTAACACGGTCTTAGTTTGAACCGACCTCCACCCAACTTGCGAAAAATCAATCTCACACGAGTACAGCCCTTTCACGGATTCACACCTTGATTTTGCAAGATTGTTCGGATTCTCAGGTAGACTTGTATCGTGATACAGACTTCGACATAATTGGGTTGCGTAACTCGCTCAATCCCTCCACGTATTGTTCGTCCTAACCTGCGAACTTTTTTGCTGAGGCCGCAGTGTTTCACCCGGTGTAATGTATTTGGCGATCACCATCGTTATCAATCTTTCACGCGATGAATATGTCAGATGTCGCTACTCCCACATAACGACTACAGATAAACATCGTGAGCAGTGACTCCGGATTGAAATCGTAAACAGGGACTCTGTGTGTGTGTGTGTGAATCTCGAGTTCGATTACGATTAGATAATGTAATCCAAGGTGTGTCTCTGCGGTTGAAGACTGATTTCATGATAACCACTCCGCAAGAGGGCGCTGACTCGTAATTCTACATGTCGTTATAAAACGTGGTTGGAAACTTTTGGTCTAGTTGATCCAGCTACGTATTGAAACAGTTCACTCACGCAGACCGCTGAGAAAACGTCGTCGTTACCTAGCCATATCCACGAGTAAATATGGGACTACGCGTAACTATCCATAGATTCCTCTGGCCCCACACCGTGGTTTTACGACACAGACAAGATGCAGCAGTGGAAATATTAAAAATGAAAAACGATACCTTGGTGACATTTGATTTGGATTTCACACCTGATGAACCATACACTCGATTGGTACATTGGGAGGACAACTCTATCGTCAAGGTTGAGGGAAAAGAAATGTACAGATTTGTTGGTGTTGTGGATATTCAGCGAAAATCGGGATGCGTGATAGTACACGGTTCGCATATTTGACTGAGAATATATCGGTATGCATAATGCAGTGTTCATTGTATCATGTCGTGTGTCATCTATGCCCCACATTGAATGTACAGAGTCGTCGCATGATGAGACTTGAGAACATGAATTTGTTTTCCATGATGTTTGTACACCGACACATTGTTTGTACACCTCGTTTACGCGAATACTTGTGAACAATCGCGACGTTACTTGTATGTGATGGTTGGTATTTTTCATGGAGACAAAACACTGTCTGTACCATGTTTACTTGAATATTGGTCGTTGGTTCATGAGTGAATATCCAGATCAGGCCCCCACACACTTTCTCGTATTAGTGATCCGGTTTCAGCTGACTGGAGCGACATGTATTGATCAGTAAAGACACAATATAGTAAACAGACCTGAGGAAACTCACAAGTAACCCAGAGTTGTTAGCGCCATGGGGAACATAAATTCATCCGTTTTCCGAACACCATTATCCGTGTATCAACCAGCTACCAAAGTCGAGGAGGTGTTTTATTCAGACATTTTGACTCTGGAAAATCTAAAGCACGAACCCGGACACACACACAGACACACACACACCGGGACATACAATATCCGTCGATTTCCAAAACATACATTTCGATATCCAATGGTATGCTGTTATTTCATGTGGTTAACCGATGATATAGATGCGATGCGATCGATGCGGGTATACTCTGAAACCGGTTGTCGGTTTATATTTTCGTCACTGTTCGTTGTAATCAATTTCAAACTGTCGCCAATACAACAAATACCAAATTGATGCGTGTGGTTGTCAGATTTCAAAACGAAAATGATATTTTTACTTAGGTAAACATCACATCTCCAAGAGAAAATGGCGTTGTTACTCAGAGAAAAAAATATATTTCCAAACGAAAATGGTTTAGTACCCAGGGAAAAAATATATTTCCAAGGGAAAAGGGTTTGTTACCCAGGAGAAAATGATTAGTTACTCTAGGTAAAAGTATTTTTCCAAGTGAAAATGTATTGTTACACGGGGTAAACGCCGGATCTCCAAAAGAAAATGATATTTTTACTCGGGTAAACGACGGACCACCAAGTGAAAATGGTTTGTTGCTCAGGGAAAAAGGTTTGTTACCCGGGGAAAAAAATATTTCCAAGTGAAAAAGATTTGTTGCCCAGAAAAAAAATATATTTCCAAGTGAAAAAGGTTTGTTGCCCAGAGAAAAAATATATTTCCAAGTGAAAAAGGTTTGTTAACCAGAGAAAAAATATATTTCCAAGTGAAAAAAGGTTTGTTACCCAGAGAAAAAATATATTTCCAAGTGAAAAAAGGTTTGTTAGCCGAGGAAAAAAAATATTTACAAGTGAAAATGGTTTCTTACTCTGGGTAAACGTCAGATCTCCAAAGGAAAATAATATGTTTAGTCAGGTAAACGATGGACTGACAAGTGAAAGTGGTAATTTTACATAGGTAAACGTCGTGGGTTTAGTGTCGTTGGTGTTGTTAAACGTTATCGCTTGACGTTGGTATACTATTACGAGTGTGAAAAGGCTATGCACGTCTTGTGCGGAGTATCGCGACAGTGAACATATTTTTGGTGTGACGAAACAAGATCGTTGTTTACATGTTAATGCATTTCGATTACCGAGTAGCTGTACAACAGAGAGGAGTCTACAGTTAGTTCGTGCTGTATGTCCCGACGAAAACCACAAGATCACATGTAAATCTATTAGCACAACTCGATGATGTTGATATAGTGTTACTTGAATTAATTATTACCTATTTACACAACATAAAAATAAAAATTCATATCGTAGTAAGTAAGTTTCTTGAACTCGTGCTTGATGAAAACGAATGGTGACAAGTATGCGTTTGTGTTTGAGTGAAAAAGAATTATTTAGAGTAGTGACAGTTTGTGACCAACGAATGCAAATCGATCATGATATTACAATATACGCTTTCGTCAACATAACGACTTGGTGTAGAAATACTTTCACGTTTTTTGAATAACTGGATTCTCGAGACTTGTTACTTGTACGATGTACCGTTGGTGTGCAAACTATAACGACCATTTTGTATGATAGTATGTTTTAGTTGTGAGGACAACCATATGATGACTTACCACTTTTCGTTAGCAAAGTAGATTGATTTGTGTGTAAGATGTAAGCGCCGTAACTAGAAACATATGCACTCTGTTGTTGGAGTAGCTGATTTATTGCTATGACATGGACATATCCTGAAGCCTTGGTTTGTTGTCTTACGAAAGATGACGCGACCTCGGTGTCGTAAATTGCGTTAACTAAACTCGTATGGATACCACAATTGTGCTGGACTTACAAATGGTATTCGTATACTGTACACACACAAACTTTTGTGTAAACAACTCTGGTGTTTCTGTTAATACTAGTTTTATGTTGAACTACTTGATTATTACGATACATGAACAACCGTTCAGACAATAAAGTTCTTGAGGTATCGAAACAGTTTGAAAGCACCACCAATCATTGTACAGGTTTGTAGCATGAGCGAATATTTTCGTGTAACATGAATGTATTTCATATGTCTTCGGTAAGAAATGGGTTATGTGGGATAATAATTAGTATCGTAAAACTTGTTGTGTTTGATTGCATACTTTTTTAACATTGTTTGTTGTTGAAAGACGGGCGAGTTTACATTTACATTAAGCAGAGCAACTCAAGTAATAAATTTTACTCGTTTGAAAATCGACAACGGAAAAAATACCGATGAATGGAGTAACAGTAATAATATGTGTGGTATATTATTTTTCGTGATATGCAACCAATCTTCTAAGCAGAACTTGTCAATAATTTATCATGTCGTAGAAAAGCCTATTGTTATAAATTCAAAACAAATGTACTTCACTTATCACGATGATGGAAATTAAGATCAACGCAGTATTTCGAAGTGGTATGTTCAGCAATCACTAAATGACAAAAATATCAAACTGTGCATACAACTCGGTTAGGTAAACGATCCAGTTACAAGTCGGGTGTATTCTTGATGTACAGATGACAGTCTGATGATGTAAAGCTCAACCACGCAAATGTGTTCGTTGTAAAGTATTTGACGCAAACAATATATCGAATGGAGACTTCGGTTTCATTACCAAGCTAGTGAAAATTGTTTTCTGTTGGCCAGGTAGGACACATTTGACAAACATCGTACACATTGTATCTTCGTGATGGTAACGACTTTCAGTGGCTTGGTTTCATGTCGGGAATTATTATTTGAGGGTTCAAGAACAATTTCATTCAATACTACAAATGAACAACAATGCATAACACGTAGCAAATAACAGTGTAGCAAGTACTTTTTTGATATTACGAGTGTTGGGCACTAGACACTTCTAGTTGAATTGGATGCATCTAACAAACATATCACAATTTACTTTTGTAATGATCAAAGTCTTAGAGTGTATAACCTCGCGATATTTTACATTTAGCACACACAATGGGGAGTTACTGAAATGATTAAGAATTGATCGCTAGCTTCGAACGGTACTCGATACTCAAAGTGATATTTTCACACTCTGTAAAGTGCATATGTTTCAATTCTCTGTCACAAATTCCGACAGTAACGACATTGATGTTAAATCCTCACCCATGGTTATTGCAAGTGAATCCTAAACATCGCAACAGTCGGTCTGGAAATCGAACGCATGCGTACTTTTAGATAGGCGACACTATCTAGTTTATTGCATCCGTGAAATATTCAGAAACGTCGATTGTGATTGTGTTAGCTTGATTCATCATCTATATCCGTGGGCGCAAAGATATCTTAACTTTGGATACAACTCATTCGAAACGAATTGTTGCGTGCAATCTAATAAAGCACAAGTCGAAGACGAATGATTTGATTTCAATGAACTAAAAAGTCCTTTTGTTTTGGTGTTGGGTTTAATACAATTTGTATGACTATAACGAATCCGATTCCAAAAGTGTAATGTTACATTTAACAAAAAGTTTGACGACTTGTAGTCTGATATTGATAGATGTGTAGAGTAATATGACTAGTTTATAAAACCTCGGTAATGTGTTTTGTCATGTCTGTGTTCAACAAATATGTGATCAAGTCTTAGCATTCAACCACGATGGATTAATTCAAGTTTGTGAGTTGTAGTGATATAATCAAGTAAGTGAAAACTAGATTTTTAACAATTGTTAATGTTGTGAATAATTCTTTTGAGTATGGTAAGATGTTAAAATATCTCTTTGACAAACGGAAAGCGGGATCGGGAATAGAGTTGCAATGTTTCATTACTTGTTTCAAATCAATGTGCGTATAATTGTGCGAAAGTTGGTAGTCATGTTTGTCAATCCTATTTCAATTCACACTACACCCAAGTCAAAATATTTGGTTTCGGATTATCTCAATTTACATATAGAACATCTCGCGAATGGATTCCGACTCCGTACTATAACTAGATCGCTATGTCTGATGCATTATTGTGTCAGCGACGT